>NW_027397069.1:70623528-70924210 GCF_003265705.2 Callorhinus ursinus
CCCCCCCCCCCCCCCCCCCCCCCCCGCCCAGGACTTGCTGCCAGGTTCAAACACACGTTGCTTGGTCCCAAACCCTCCTCCCTCTCCCCAGCATGAGCAATGAGGAGCTTCCTTCTTCCCCTGCCAGCCTGTCCCGGGGCAGGCGAGAGCATTTTCAAGTACAGACAGGGTACCACACTCCAGGCACGAGTCTGATTTCGATTTAACACCAGAAACCCAGGGCACCAAATTGAAAATGGAAGTAAAAGAAAATCTGAACAGCTTGCAATGTCACAAAAACAGAACCAAAGAAAAGCCACCCCAATCCCTGCCCCCCCCACCGGGCCACAACAACAACAAAATTTATCCAAAACTTAAGGCCCATCAGCCTGGTAGAACAGTTGTCCTTGCAATCCCTAGCTCCTCTTTTGACTCTTGCTTAATTTATTTTTTCTTCCATTCAAAGGCCAAGGGAGCCCCAGTTTTGCTTGTGAGCTCTGACTTTTTGAAAACCTTGTTTTCCATGACGGTGCAGAAGTTCAATCTGCTTTTCTCCCAACAGGAGCCCTTTTCAGAAAGGCGGCAGTGTATGTTTGAATGCTGTTTGCTCTGGGCGACCGTACAACAGTGGACGTGTTTGAGAGTTGCACACCCCTCCCAAGCCTGGGCTGGGAGGCAGGTGTGCTGCACAAATCCATCCTCCACAGGGAATTCTCGGAGCGTGCGGAACCCAGACAGGTGTGGACTCTGCAGTGCAGCAGGAAAGAATTTCCCATGGCCCCATAAAGGACTGAGTGGGACTGTATTCACTTGCCACAGGAGGGAGGATGCGAATTCTGAAATAGGGTTCCTTTCCTGACATTGTGCATACCCACTCGTCCCCTGTATAAGGTGCCAATGACCTGGTGCCAATTTTAAGCTTAGATGTACTGAAAAGGGGAAGACATCTCTCAGTTGTCTTGCATGGAACATCCTCTGAAGATTACCCTACCAAGCACTCTGTAATTGCAAATGCATTTTTAGAAAAACCACCAAGTGATCCCAGAAGTACCTCCATATCTGTGCTAACTCAAACTTTCCCACATGCCTGATCCTAATATTTAACTGCCAATCCAGTGGTATTTCCAGGTCCACCTTCACAAAAGGGGATTTGAAGCCATAACCTCCAGCCCCAAAATCTGCTGCCTCAGCCTCCCTCTGATCTGCCCCTGACGGCAGGAGAGAATAAGCAACCACCTAAAAATATCAGTCCTACAAATGTAGGGTCATTCAAAACAGAACATATAACTAACACTCTTTTTTTGACAGTGGGCTTCATTATTATTATTATTATTATTATTATTTTGTCACCGAAGCATAACATTGCCTTATCAAAGGATACTACTATTTTGAAACCCTGAAGTTAGTGGTGGATGATTAACATAGTCACATGATACAGGTTTTTCAAAAGCATCCCCTGATGCTCTTGAGAAAGTTATTCACCCTCCAGGAGGATAAAGGAATGCTTTCAGGGGGGTTATAACTTAAATACACTCAAATGCACAAATCTTAAGGATTTAGTTCAAAGAGTGGTGACAATTGTCTACATCTGAATAATGACATCTGTATGCATAAACGGAATGTGCAATGCCTGTCCAGATTCGGCACTATATTTTGCCTATTTTAGAATTTCATCTAGCCCACCATCTGGCCCCGTGGACCCACGAACTGACTGATCCACACACAAACGAATCTGCCCGCTCTTGAGACCGCCATGTCTGGTTCCTCCAGCGTCACTGCTATGAAGAAAGTGGTTCAACAGCTCAGGCTGGAAGCCGGGCTCGACCGCGTGAAGGTTTCCCAGGCAGCTGCAGATTTGAAACAATTCTGTCTGCAGAATGCCCAGCACGAACCCCTGCTAACTGGTGTATCTTCAAGTGCGAATCCCACCAGACCCCAAAAAGTCTGTTCCTTTTTATAGCAAAATGAATCTTTGGATGGTTTTCTAAACCACTTTTCATGAACCAGTGAATATTCAAAGGAGAACTGAATTTGAAGCCTGTACAAAAGTTTATTATCCCTATAACACGTGCCATACTATATAAACTTCTACTTTTGTCAGTCCTTAACATCTACCTCTGAATTTTCATAAATTTCTATTTCACAAAGGTAATTATTTTATATACACTAGCAGCAGCATACAATAAAATACTTAGTGTAAAAAAAAAGAATTTCATCTAAATAGGAAAGTATTCATATTTTCGAATCTGGCTTCTTTCACCCAACATGATGCCTTGAGATTCATTCATGTTCTTGCATGTACCTATAACTCACTTTTTATTTTTTTTAAAGATTTTATTTATTTATTTGGCAGAGAGAGAGAGCGAGAGAAAGAACACAAGCAGGGGGAGTGGGAGAGGGAAAAGCAGGCTTCCCGCTGAGCAGGAAGCCCGATGTGGGACTTGATCCCAGGACCCTGGAATCATGACCTGAGCCGAAGGCAGATGCTTAACGACTGAGCCACCCAGGCGCCCTATAACTCGCTTTTTAAAAAATTTTTTGAGTAGTATTCTGTCATGCGAATATATCACAATTTGTTTAACTAGTCTCCTATGAATGGACATTTGGGTTATTTCTAGTTTGGGGCTATTATTAAGAATAAGGCTGCTCTCCACATGTGTTTGTACAAGTCATTTTGTGTACATATGTTTCTGTTTCTGTGGGGTACACACTTGGGAGTGGGGTTGCTCTGTCATATGGAAAGTGAAGGCAGACCTCAGAGATATTGTGGGTTCGGTTCCAGACCACTGCCATAAAGCAAATATCGCAATAAAGCAAGTCAAATGAAATTGGTTTCCCAGTGTATATAAAAGTTATGTATACACTTATTGTAGTCTGTTAAGTGTACAATAGCATTATGTCTTAAAAAACAATGCACATACCTTAATTTAAAAATACTTTATTGCTAAGAAATGATCACTGATCTGAGTTTTCAGCAAGTTGTAATCTTTCTGCTGGCTGAGCGGCTCGCCTCCATGTAGGTGGCTGCTGACCGACCAGGGTGGTGGTTGCTGAAGGCTGGGGTGGCAGGAGGAGTTTCTTAGAAGACAACAGGGAAGTTTGCTGCATTGAGTGACTCTTCCTTTCCCGAACGATTTCTCTGTAGCTTGTGATGCTGTTTGATAGCATTTCACTCACAGTGGAACTTCTTTCAAAACTGGAGTCAATCCTCTCAAACCCTACTGCTGATTTATCAGCTAAGTTGTTGTAAGATTCTAAATCCTTTGTGGTCAACAGTCTTCACAGCATCTCCACCAGGAGCAGATTGCATCTCAAGAAACCACTTTCTTGGCTCATCCATGAGAAGCAGCTCCTTAACTGTTCAAGTTTGATCATGAGATTGCAGCAACGTGGTCCCATCTTCAGGCTCCACTTCTAATTCCAGTTTTCTTGCTGTTTCCACCACCTCTGCAGTGACTGCCCCCACTGATGTCCTGAACCCCTCCAACTCCTCCATGTGTGTGGGAACCAACCTCTCCCAAACTCCTGTGAATGTGGAGATTTTGACCTCTTCCCATGAATCATGGATGTTCTTAAAGGCATCTAGAATGGTGAATCCTTTTCAGAAGGTTTTCAATTGACTTTGCCCAGGCCCATCAGAGGAATCACTTTCTATGGCAGTGAGAGCCTTTCAACATGTATTTCTTCAATAATAAGACTTGAGAGTTGCAATTATTCTCTGATCTGTGAGCTGCCATATCAATACTGTGTCAGCGGGCATGAAAACAACATTCATCTCATTGCACATCTCTGTCGGAGCTCTTGGATGACCGGGTGCATTGTCAATGAGCAGCAAAATTTTGATAAGAATCTTTTTTTCCAAGCACTAGGTCTCAACAGTGGGTTTAAAATATTCAGTAAACCATGTTGTAAACAGAAGCACTATCAGACGTGCTGTCTGACAGGCTTTCTTTTTCCATTTATAAAGCATGGGCACAGTGGACTGAACATCATTCTGAAGGGCCCTGAGATTTTCAGAATGGCCAGTGAGCACTTTGCTGACTTCAAGTCACCAGCTACATTAGTCCCTAACAAGAGAGTCAGCCTGTCCTTTGGAGCTTAGAAGCCAGGCACTGACTTCTCTGTATCTCTGAAAGTCCTCGATGGCATCTTCTTCCAGTAGAAGGCTGTCCCGTCTACACTGAAAGTCTGTCTTGGAGTGTAGCCACCTGCATTGTTATCGTAGATGGACCTTCTGGAGAACTTGCTGCAGCTTCTCCACCAGCCCTCGCTGCTTCACCTTGTGCTTTCTGTTGTGGAGCTGGCTTCTTTCCTTCAACCTCGTGAACCAACCTCTGCCGGCCTCAGACTTTCCTTCTGCGGCCTCCTCACCTCTCCCAGCCTTCCTAAATTGAAGAGAATTAGTGGCTTGCTCTGGATTAGCCTCTGCCTTGAGAATGTTGTGGCTGGTTTCATCTTCTGCCCAGACCACTCAAAACTACTCCCTATCTGCAATAAGGCCGTTTCACTTTCTCATCATTTGTGTGTTCACTGGAGTTGCAATTTTACCTCCCTTCCAGAACATTTTCTTTGCATTCACAGCTTGGCTGTTTGGTGCAAAAGGGCTACTTTTTGGCCTGGCTGAGCTTTTGGCATGCCTTCCTCACTAAGCTTAATCAGGCCTAGGTTTTGATTTAAAGGGAGAGACATGTGCCAATCTTCCTTTCACCTGAACACTCAGAGGCCATGGTAGGGTTATTCATTTGCCTAACTTCAATATTGTGTCTCGGGGAACAGGGAGACACCCAAGGAGAGGGAGAGAGACAGGGGAACATTTGGTTGACAGAGCAGTCAGATTTATGGATTAAGTTCATGGTCTTACGTGGGTGTGGTTTGTGGTGCGTCCAAACAATTACAAGAGTAACATCAAAGATCACTGACCACAGATCCCCATAACAAATGTAATCACGACGAAAAAGTTTAGAATATTGTGAGAACTACGAAAATGTGACACAGACAGACACCAAATAAGCAAATGTTGTTGGAAAAATGGCACCCATAGGCTTGCTCAAGCCAGGGTTGCCACAGACCTTCAGTTTGTAAAAGGTGCAGTATCTGTGAAGCATCACAAAAGGTGGGCTTGTATATGATTACCCTTTAAGAAATGGCCTAAGTGTCCACTGAGGCAGTTGTATGAGTGAAGTGAATGGATGAGCATTCCTCTTGTTCCACGTGTTCACCACATTTGGTATTGTCAGTAATTTCTATTTGAGCCGTTCAAGTGGCTTAGAGGCTCATTGTGGTAATGACATTGTGCCTGTGGGGTCTACTCTGACAAACATTATTATCATCACGTGAACTACTTATGACAGAAACCACAGGACTGAGGGCCTTTCCCCACTGACTGGAGGGGCAGCTGTGACAAAGTTAAAAGCTCCAGAAAGAAAACTTGGAAGCCAACACAGACTCCCTTCACCACACTCCACCCCACCCAAGGGAGGGCATGCTTGTTTCAGGGCATGTAGAATGGGGTGATTTTTAAAAAACTTGTGGCAACATTTAAACTCTTATTTACTCCCCACCTGGTGAAGAAACACCATCTCCCAGTTTTCCCAAACAGGCTGTTTGGGAAAGAGAAAGGTGAGGCTTGACATCCCTTGGATTATTAACTTATCCTTTTCCAGGTCATTTTGATTTCCAATTTTGCTCTTTAGCACAGCATTTTATTTTATTTAAAGATTTATTTATTTATTTATTTGTCAGAGAGAGAGAGAGAGAGAGAGGGAGAGGCACAGGCAGAGGAAGAGGCGGGGAGCCCGATGTGGGGCTCGATCTCAGGACCCTGGGACCATGACCCGAGCCAAAGGCAGACGCTTAACCAACTGAGCCACCCAGGCGTCCCAGCACCCCATTTTAGAGACCACTGATTTCCTGAGATGGCTTTTTGGATGAGAAGACAATTCTTACCACTCTTCACAGGGCCTGCTACATGAAATTAAGGCAAGGAAATCGGTTATCGCTGCTCAGAAATGTGGGACTCACGTCCAAGGTAAGAAGAGGTCAGGTTTAAAACTGGTTGTGTATAATTTAAAAAATATGCAGTCCGTACTCTCTTCTACCTTCAAGAACAAAAGAAGTGACATTCACTGAGGACATACATGTAGCCTCTGTCTTCTGTGTCTTGGGGCAGTTGTCCTGCAGGGGGTTGGGGAGGGCTGTGGGGACACCGCGGTCCCAGCTCTGACTCTCCTCCCATAGAGGTGGGCCTGCTGGCTTCCAGAAATCATGCTGTGGACCTGAGTGTCTGAGGCACAGTGTTTATTTTATGCGTGTATAAACAATTTCAAAAATTACTATTTCTAGATTGCGATTCTCGTGTGGTTGCACAGAAAGCCAAAAGGGTCACAGAAAGTTATCCATTTTCCTGAAATATTAGATGCCTCACAGTTGCAACAACTATGGTAATTTAGAACATTAGGTTCAATGTTAAAGCACAGTGTTTAGGACAGATACCAGTAAAAATGGCCCATCTCACCAATTTACCATCTGAGGGACGAGCCCCTAGAAGAGAGATGATTATGACTAGCTGGCCCCTGACTCTAGAAGGTTCAGAGACACAGGGACTGGCTCCAGGTACAGCTAAAGCTGCCCTCCTGCCCCCACAGAGCCCAGGGCTCTGGAACAGAGAAGTGCTTCTTTCGCTTCATTCATTCCTTGGCTGCTATGGTGTCAGAATACACACCCTTGTGGCGCAGCCTATGGGTCACCTGCTCTTCCTACGGTAGAATAAGGAGGTGTTTCACTCACTGCTCCTCCCACAGAGGTGGATGAAATCAAGGTCTCGAATCAAGAGCTTGGCAGAGGCACTGCTGAAAAAGGACATCTGAAAGACCAAAAAGAGCGAGCAGCAATGTTTCTTGAAAAGCTGAGGGTCTGTGAGGGCTTCTATGGGGGGCTGGACTGCACAGTCTTCAAGAGCACTGTCTGTCAGCTTGAGCTGCCATAACAGCGTGCCAGCGACTGTGGGCTCAGACCACAGATGTGCGTCCTCATAGTTCTGGAGGCTGGACATCCGGGACATGGGTGCCAGGGAGGTGCCCATAGAAGGCTGCCTTTTCGCTGTGCTCACATGATGTGCGCGCGCGCGCGCGCGTGTGTGTGTGTGTGTGTGTGTACATACGCATGCAAGGAGGGAGGGGGAGGGGGAGAGAGAGGGAGCAAGCTCTCTGACGCCTCCTCTTACAAGGGCCCTGCTCCCATCACGAGAACCCCCACCCCCGCCACATGACCTCATCTAAACCTAATCACCTCTCAAAGGCCCCATCTCCAAATATCATTACATTAACAGTGAGGGCTTCAATATATGAATTTTGGGGGTACACATTCAGTCCATAACAAGCACAGACAGCCTGCCAAAACGCCAACCCCACCTCTGACACTTACTCTTACTTAACTACCATGCCTCAGTTTCTTCCTCTGTAAAATGGTAAAAATAGAATACTTACCTCATTAGGGATACCCTGAGGCCTAAATGAATTCATAAATGTAAAGCACTATAAAAAGTGCCTAGCACGTGGTAAGTACTATACACATTCCTATAACTACCTAATTTTTCTGTGCTATTGATATAAGCCCAAATCTTACTTGGATATCCCAAAAGTGGCCAGTAGTGATGCAGACTGATTCCTGAGTCAGCATTTAAGGGCGAGCTGGGTGATGAGATTCTGCTCCAGCTATCAGGAGGTGTACCCACCACTGCTCTCCGGTGGGTGGACAGGTTGAGCTGCATGATGCAGAATTCCCAAATTCTATTGCAAATAGGTTGCTTACTGGTGACGGGCAGCAAGTGTTCCCAGTAAAAATAGCTAAAGAGTGAAATAGCCAAATTCTATTCTTTCTACTCAGCTATAAGCACTGCTCATTTGTGTTTACTGCCGATAGGGTGCCTTCTATTTTTAACTGATTAAGGTGAACTTCCTATCATTATAGCACGCCAAGCACTGCTCTCATCTCTACAGAACACCACTCAGAGCACGGACTCAGCTGTCACTCTACAATGATGAAAGACGTCCACTCATAACTTTGTGCCCGAGTAGAAAAAAGAATAGCTGCTAATTGTTCATGAAAAATGTTCTCCAGGTGGGTGCATGTCAGAAGGCTAACTATGGTGCCTGCCTGAGTCCTGGCCCAGGAAGCTGGAGGAAAATTTTCAACCCAGACTCTGTCAAAGAGCCTAAGCCGCGTCCACAGGGCTAAGGAGTGAGTGAGGTCTCCCCAGTCACACAGAATTGAACGTTATAGAATAAACAGCCCACAATCATCTTAGTGCAGATGGCAAGGAATTCAGAGCTGGAAGATCCTGGAGATCCTGCAGGCCTTTAGGTTTTTCTGTAGGCTCCTTGGTGGCAGGAACCACAAACTAAATACATAAAATCATTGTTTTGGGTGATGATAAAAACTTCCACCCTAGAAGACGGCCTTACAGGTACATAAGGTTGGCAGCCACTCATGTGACCTGACAGGAGTGACCCTAGGAAGGACTGTCTCCCCAGCTTTTGTACTTGAAATTAATGAAGAGGTAGACAATGGGAACTGCATAATTAATAGAATGTATACACTCTCACACACATATCCTAAATATGAGACATTTTATCTCACTGAAAAGTCCTCATTAATCACTCCTTTGTGCATTTAGAATACCTTTAAAAATGCTAATATGACCTGGAAGATTTGTGTAGTCTAAATTGGAGTAAAAACCACAGGGAAAACAAGATACATCATCCTAGATCTTCAATCTCACCTAAAGATTTGAAAAATAGATCATTTCATGTTAAAACCAAGAAAAGAGGGTAAGGGGAAGATGGCGGCAGAGTAGGAGGACCTTAGGTTTGTCTCATCCCACAAATACAACTAGATAACTATGAAATCATCCTAAATACCCCAGAAATTGACCTAAACACTGGCAGGACAAACTCCACAACTAAAGGTAGAGAAGAGGCCACATAGAAGAAGCTAGGAAGTACAGAGACGTGGCTTGGGAGGGAAACAGCTTGTGGCCACTGTGGTGGGGAGGGAGGCATAGTTGCAGAGAAGGGCAAGAGACAGACTAGCCCACAGGGGAATGAGCACATGGGGAAAATGAATCCCCATAGCAACTGGCTTGGAAAGCTAGAGGGTCGGAATGTCATGAGTTCCTGTAACCAACAGGGCTTAAAGCTTGGGGTTTTAAAGATCAGCAGGCTTGGTTCTGGAAGAGCTCAGAGTGCACTGTGCTGCTCTTGGAGAGAAGGCAGGGCAACAGCCCACAGACATACTGGAAACAGGGATCTGAAGAGTCCCTGGGGCACACAGTGGGGAGATTATTCGCTCATCTTGGAGCACATCCCAGAGAGACAAGCATTCATGAAGACACTGCTCAGAGAACAAAGGAACTGGCCAATGCCATTTCCTTCCCCCACCCCTCAGCATAAGCCTTGGGCCACATGCAGGAACCAGCAGAGTGCTGACTCTCAATATACTCTGGTGGAATACCCCCTCCCAGTCATGCTTGCCTCAGTCCCAGCATGGTCGGGGGCCCTCCCCCAGAAGACTGGCCTAAACTCCAGCCAATACCACATCTCTCAACCAGGGAGTTTTGCAAGGCCCAGTTCCCAGGACAGTGAAGACAGGTCTCATTTCCCAAGCAGATCAGAACACACCTAGTTAAAACATACCACATTCAGGCCAGGGACCAAATACTGCCCATAACAGGCAAAGAGAGCCTCTGGAGATGACTATCTTGAAGAATAAAGTGGCCAGGTCACAACAGCAGAGTGCACGCAGCACGCACTGGAGATACTCCCAGAAGCATCAGGCCCTAGGGAACAAGGGACATTACACAGCAGGGCAGTACAGGACCTCTTCTTCATAAAGCCTCTACCCTCAAAAACAGGAGACTTAGCCGACTTTCCTAACACCCAGAAATAGGCACAGAGACTTAGACAAAATGAAAAGAGAAAGGGATTTGTCTCAAATGAAAGAACAGGACAAGGCCATGGATGGAGACCTAAGTGCAACAGATATAAATAAAATGCCTGACGGAGAATTTAAAACATTGGACTTGAGAAAAGAGTGGAGGACATCAGTGAGACAATTAACACAGAGATAAGGAATAACATAGCAGAGAGGATAAAGGGCTCAGTAGTGAAATGAGAAACACACTTGATGGAAGGAATAGGAGGCTGGAAGAAGCAGAACAATTAATGACCTAGAAGATGAAGTAGTGGAGAGTAAGCAAGCTGAACAAAAGAGAAAAAAAGAATTATGCAAATGAGAATAGACTTAGGGAAGTCAGTGACTCCACCAAATGTACGAACATTCATATTATAGGAGTCCCAGAAGAAGAAGAAGAGATAAAAGGGGCCAGAGAATTTATTTGAAGAAATAATAACAAAACTTTCCTAATCTGTGGAAGGAAACAGATATCCAGACCCAGGAGGCACAGAGAATTCCCAACAGAATCAATAAAAGCAGATCCACATGAAGACATATTGTAATTAAAATGGCAAAATATAGTGATAAAAAATATTAAACACAACAAAAAGATAGTTACATACAAAGGAAACCCCATAAGACTATCAGCAGATTTTTCAACAGAAACTTTGCAAGCCAGAAGTGGCATGATATATTCGGAGTGCTGAATAGGAAAAACCTGCAGCCAAGAATACTCTATCCAGCCAGGCGATCATTCAAAATAGAAGGAGAGATAGTTTCCCAGACAAACGGAAACTAAAGGAGTTCATGACCATTAAACCAGCCCTGCATGAAATATTAGAAGGGGTCTCTCTGAATGGAGGGAAAGGCCAAAAATGACAGTATGAAGGTAAGAAACACAAAAGCAGTAAAAATGAGTATTTCTGGGTATGCCTGGGTGGCTCAGTCAGTTACGTGTCTGCCTTTGGCTTAGGTCATTATCCCAGGGTCCTGGGATCCAGTTCCGCATCAGGCTCCTTGCTCGGCAGGGTGCCTGCTTCTCCCTCTGCCTGCCACTTCCCCTGCTTGTGCTCTCTCTCTGACAAATAAGTAAGTAAGTAAGTAAGTAAGTAAGTAAGTAAATAAATAAATAAATCTTTAAAGAATTAGTATTTCTGTAAAATATCTGTCAAGGAACTCACAAAATAAAAGGATATAAAATATGACACCATATACCTAAAATGTGGGGAGTACAAGAGTAAAGAATGGGTTCAAACTCAAATGACCATCAACTTAATATAGACTGCTATATGCAGAAGATGCTATATACAAACCTAATGGTAACCACAAATAAAAAACCACTAATAAATATGCAAAGAATAAAGAGAAAGAAATCCAAATATATTGCTAAAGAATTTCAGCAAACCATGAAAAAGAGAAAGAAAGGATCAGAGAAAATATTCAGAAATACCCACAAAACAAATAATAAAATGGCAGTAAGTACATATTTATCAAGAATTACTCTGGATGTAAATGGACTAAACACTCCAATCAAAAGACATAGGATGTCAGAATGGATATAAAAACAAGACCCATCTATATGCTGCCTACAGGAGACTGATTTCAGACCTAAAGACACCTGCGTACTGAAAGTGAGGGAATGGAGAAACATCTATCATGCAAATGAATTACCAAAAGAAATCAGCATAGCAATACTTACATTGGACAAAACAGACTTTAGAACAAAGACTGTAACAAAAGTCAAAGAATGACACTAGATAATAATAAAGGGAACAACCCAACAAGAAGATAAACAATTGTAAATATTTATGCTCCTAACATAAAAGCACCCAGATCTATAAAGCAATTAAAAACAAACATAAAAGAACTAATTGATAATCATACAACAGTAGTAGGAGACGTTAACCTCCACTTACATCAATGGACAGATCATCTAAACAGAAAATCAACAAGAAAACCATGGCTTTGAATGACACACTGGACCAGATGGATTTAACAGATATATTCAGAACATTCCACCCCAAAACAGCAGATTACACATTCTTTTCAAATACACCTGGAACATTCTCTAGAACAGATCACATATTAGCCCACAAAACAATTCTCAACGAGTTCAGGAAAATCAAAGTCATACCATGCACCTTTTCTGACCACAACACTATGAAACTAGAAGTCAACAAGAAAAACTCTGGAAAGATCACAAATACATGAAGGTTAAATAACATGCTACTAAACAGTGAATGGGTCAACCAGGAAATAAAAGAAGAAATTTAAAAGTATATGGAAGCAAATAAAAATGGAGGTGAAAACATAATGGTCCAAAACCTTTGGGATGCTGCAAAAGCAGTTCTAAGAGGGAAGTTTATAGCAATACAGACCTATCTCAAGAAGCAAGAAAAATCTCATATAACCTAAGTTTATGTTTAAAGGAGCTAGAAAAAGAACAAATGAAGACAGAAACCAGCAGAAAGAAGGAAACAATAAAGATTAGAGCAGAATTAAAGGATATAGAAAATAAAATCAAGAACATTTTTACAATAAAATTGGATGGTTTTTTTCCCTAAAACCAGAGTCTTCAAGTCAATATCATTTTTGAGATGCAATGCCACAGGATATATCCCCAGGCTTCCCTGGGGAATGCTTGCCTTCTCTTTCCTCCACTGTCAGGGGTGTCCCCTGAACAAGTTTAAGGAAAATGTAGTGAAAAGTCACAAAAACATACCTAGGTTTGCAAAGAATTTGTACATTAGATGGCCAATCCGTAGGCACAGGACATTCCCAGGAGCTGTAAGCAGGAGCTTACTGGAGGTGGGAGCAAAGGTGGGGGCAGACATGGAAAGCCCTTGAATCACCAAGATTTTACTATATCACACTTTTTTTGCTCAGATCCAGGCTTCGAGTGGCTCTTGATCACTGCTGTGGATCGAGGTCTCTCTGCTTCCTACCCTGTTGGGGTAGTCCTTGGGCTGCTTCTCAACCTATTTCCCAGAATGGAGATCCACGACCAGAAGGATTCTCAGGAGGAGAGTGACATTCCCCTGGGGATACAGGCACTCTGCTCCATTGCCTCACAGTCACAGTGAACATCTACTGAAGCAGTAGAGTTCTAGAACCCAGTGTCGCAGCCTTGGGCTAACTCCTTACTGCTCCTGCAGGAATCTTCCTGGCCACTGAATACGGTAGTGAAGAATGAGGACTTTGGATTCAGGGGGACCTGGGGTAGAACTGTGCCTCTACGCTTCAGACCATGACACTTACACAGGGTCAGTTAGCCTCTCCATGCCTCAGTTTCGTCCGCTGTAGAACCAAGAGGGCTGCAGCACTTCCCTCCCACGGCTGTTGTGCCCAGCACCCAGGTAGCTGGGTTCATCCACAGTTCATTTCACCTAAATCCCCAAGAAGCCCTGGGCTTACCCTTCAAAACTACCTATAGACTTCTTCCTTCCTTCCACTCTGCCTTGTTTCCCCCACCCCCAAACATGGGCACAGTGTCTTGTGCTCATCCTGAAGCAGCTCTGACTGTAAAAGTTACCCGAGGTGGAGCAAATGAGCTCAATGGCTGGTGCGTGGCACCCGGTCATCGGAGCCCCTGCCAGTTGGCTTCGGTGCCCCCCCCCAGCTGTCCTTCTTACAGCACAACAATCCGGGGAACCCTCCATGAGACATTTTCTCCAGTGTTTTCTTTAACTCTGACAACTGCAACTGAAATTTAGCAGCAGCGTGTAGTCCCCCAGGAACGCCTTCTGCATATTTCTCTCTCTCTTTCTTGTTCACTCTTGCTGTTACTTTTTACTGCTCCTCTACACCAAAGTTCAGATTTCCTTTTTTTTTTAACAGAAAAAAATGTTCTTGCAGGGGAGAAAGGACTTGATTTAATCAAGTTTGATGGTAAGCAAATGAGTATTGCAAAATACCCACCCCAAGTACCAAATGAAGAAATTAAAATAATGCTGCCTACTCTTCAATTGGATTTCTTTCTTTCTTTCCTTTTTTTTTTTTTAAAGATTTTATTTATTTATTTTGACAGAGGGAGAGACAGTGAAAGGGGGAACATAAGCAGGGGGAGTGGGAGAGGGAGAAGCAGGCTTCCCGCCAAGCAGGGAGCCTGATGCAGGGCTCGATCCCAGGACCCTGGGATCATGACCTGAGCCGAAGGCAGATGCTTAAGGACTGAGTCACCCAGGTGCCCCAATGGATTTCTTTCTTTCACGAAACTAGGAGCTTCACAGCAACACCCAACCTGCCTTCCTCCCTCCAGCAGTTTTTGAGCACTCATTCTGTGTTAACCTCTCTGCTACCCACTAGAGATAGAAAGATGAAGGGAGCATGCTCCTCCAAGGTTACATCCACAGGCATCTACACACAAGGACAGAATGCAGTGCATTTGGTTAAACTCTGTATTCATCTCTATGCATACACTGCTGGGTGCCCTTATGGGCTCAGAAGCACAACCTGCAATACCTCCAA
This sequence comes from Callorhinus ursinus, assembly GCF_003265705.2. Taxonomy (NCBI): domain Eukaryota; kingdom Metazoa; phylum Chordata; class Mammalia; order Carnivora; family Otariidae; genus Callorhinus; species Callorhinus ursinus. Next base: position 70,637,926 of record NW_027397069.1, read on the forward strand.
ACTCCCAGCGAGGGTAACCCAAACAACATAAATATATGTTATTACTCTAAAACCAACCCTCACTTCTTCCCAACTCTTCCCTAGCATTTTCTGTCTTCCTTAAAGACACCACTGGCCTCAGGCCCAAGTGGGAGGTGGGTCTTTATTTGAGCTTCTCCTCTCTTCCATGGAACATCTCTTCCTGGGTACTCCCAACTATATTATTTCTAAGCCCCCCAAAAACACCTGCAAGAGAGAAACTAATTGTTCCCCTTTTACAGATGATGCAACTAAGACTCAGTGGTTAAGCAACCAATTCCAGGTCACATGGTAAGCGTCTGAGTCGGAATTTGAATCCATGTCTCTCTGACTCTAGAGCCAGGGCCTGCCTGTCTCATGGTATGAGAGCCATATTCTTAACAGACAGTGGCTGTGCTGTCTATTCATACTTGACTAATATTTTATTATGATTTGTTCGCATTTCAATAACTTTCCTTTTAATAAATTGCAAGGCTTTATGTTTGTATAATCCAGCTTCATTTTTAGCTCAGAAATCCTATCCTGACTTTACATAATTCTTTCATTACATTTCTGACCCTTCCCTTTTTCTATTCTGCTTAAAATGTAACATTTTAAAATGATAAGTTTAAATAAGTGGATAATTGAATTATTTCATGGGAATGTTTTCATTTCCCAGGCACAGGGCAGTCACGCTGAGCAAGCAGTCACGTATCTTCACTCAATAAAACAAAAGTTGCCATGTCTTGGTGCTCAGTAACAAACAACATGGTGCACGTCTGTTAATGGATGGCCCACAATCTACATAGGCTGCAGGAGCCTGACTGGCTCAGTCAGCGGAGCGTGAGACTCTTGATCTCAGGGTTGTGAGTTCGAGGCCCATATTAGGTGTAGAGATTACTTAAAACAAACAAACAAGCAATAAATAGGCTGAAGAATCTGTTGGGATTCCATGGTTCCTCACTATTTCTCAGTAGGACAAGTCTTATAACATTGATACCTATGAAACAAAAATAATATCTTGGCCTTCAAAGCATTCCAGAGGGCATCAAAGGATTAGAAAATAATCATTTTTATAAAACGGAAGTAATATGAGTGAGGAGACGAGACCTCCAGTTGATGGCCCAGCAGTTCTCCAGAGATTTCCGGCCTAAATATACCTGAGGTCTTATTACTCTGAGGCTCTCCATAGAGACAGTCTCCAGTGCAGGGGTTGTGGAGCATCTCAGATGCTCTCTATGTTCAAACCCATTTGCCTGGAGGCACATGCTCATGTTCCTCTAAGTGTGACTAGCAGGATATCCCCAGCCCCACTCTACTCAGACCCCGCCCCTGAGATGAAACACGGGAGGGGCTGGACATGAAGAATCCCACATGACAATACTAGAGACCTAGCGGTAGAGTATCCTGTGCACAGAGTACCCTGTGGGGGAGGGCTCACCAGGGCGGGGCCCTGCGTATCAAGTTGCAAAACATCCAATTGTCCCTGCTTCCCACCACAGGCACACGTCACTCCCAAGGTGACAAGCAAAACTTTAAAACTTGTAGAAAATGTGGAAGAATACCCTTATGACCTTGACTATCTTTTAGAAAATGATACAAAACAGCAGAAACCATGAAGGAAGGAGATGAGTTTGACTGCATTACAATGGAAAACTTTGCATTAAAAGACACAAGTTTCAAGAGATGCCACAGGTTGAGAGATTCCCAATGTACATTCCATTCCTGATTATATACTCCAGGGAAACTCATATGTGTCCACAAATACAGACAGGAGAAGTTTGCTATGGTATTTTCGGAAATGGCAAAAAAAAAAAGTAACTTAAATGTTTATCAATAGGAGAATAAATGTTGGCATATTTATGTAACTGTAAACAGCATTAAAATGAATGAACTACAATTATATCACTATGGATAAACATCAAAAGCAGTTTTGAGAGAAACCCCAAAACAACCCAGTGTTGAAGAGAAGGGTATATATGATACAATCTATATGAAGTTTCAAAACCCTGTACAACTCAACACTGTGTATTATTTTTTTTTAAGATTTTATTTATTTATTTGAGAGAGAGAGAATGAGAGATAGCACGAGAGGGAAGAGGGTCAGAGGGAGAAGCAGACTCCCCGCTGAGCAGGGAGCCAGATGTGGGACTTGATCCTGGGACTCCAGGATCATGACCTGAGCCGAAGGCAGTCACTTAACCAACTGAGCCACCCAGGCGCCCAACACTGCATATCATTTATATTTTCTATAGGTTTATACATACATAATACATGCATGAAAACAGTAAACATTAAAGTCACAAGAGTATTTCTATCTCAAGGTGAACGAGATGGGGAGGGCCACCAGGGGCACTCAACAATATGGCTAACATTTTGTTTCTTTTCAAAAAGAGATGAAGCAAGTGGTATGTTAATACTTAAGTAGGCTGGGTATTTGATTCCATGATTTGTCCCTACACAGAAAAGTTGTCACAATGTTGAAAAATTCCATTTTTAGGCCACAGTGGCAGCAGCGTAAGGCACAGCTGTGTGTTAGATTTAAGTGCTAGATTTAAAGGCGGGTGTTGCGGGGGGGGGCGGGGAGGTTGTCCAGGTAGGAATTCACAAAGTTCATTTCCGTGTGTGATGCTGCTAGGCCTGCATGGGGGGCGAGAGGGATGGGCCTGTCCTCTAGCAGCTTCTGGTCGGCAGAGGAGGAGAAGATAAGGTATGTCTAAGGCAAAGTAGAGTAGTCTATAAGAGGCATGCTTGTGTGGGGTTCACTGGGATTCTATTTAGTTACAAGGAATGAGAAACCCTCCAGCCACAAGAAGAGCTGGGATAAAGACCTAAGTTGGGAGTGATGAGAGCATATTCTGCAAGAGAAAAATGTGCCTGGGTTTGGGCCATGTGTAGGGAGGCTGGCCTGAATGTTGGCCTGAGGGGTTTAGATTTAATTCCAGAGACTAGAAAAAGTCACAGAAGGCGTTTGGAACAGGAAACGTTAATCAAGGCACTAGTTTATAGGAGCCATCAAAGTGAGGGCAGAACATGCAAAGCCAAAACAGGGCCTCTGAAGTAGCCCAGGAGACAAAGGAGAGCCTCCAGGGTAGGAGGCACAACAGAGGAGGTAGAAGCTTCTGGAGCGTGGGAAGCCACAGAAGCCAGCAAGAAGGGGAAGGTGGGACCCACGGTTCTGAGGCTGACTGGCTCTCACTGGTTTTTGAGGGAGGCTGAGGAAACGAGGCTGTGCGGCTTACAGTAAGATTAACGCGTGGACACTGATGAGGATGACCATGACGATGAGAGAAAACCTACAATTACTCTGTGCTTGCCGTGTGCCCAGCAATGGCCTCAGCCCTCTCCACAAAGTGGCGCATTCCATCCTCCAACAACCCCGCCGGGGAGGCACTATTGTCATTCCTGTCTTACAGGTGAGGTAACTCAGGCGAGAAAGGTCATGTGCCCCAGCCAGGGTCATGCAGCTGCCATGTGGCGAGCCAGGGTTTGAACCCAGCCGTCTGATCCCAGAGCCCAGGCTCTGTCGCAAGAGAGGCGGGCAAGCCTTATGTATTGAGGTGTCCCCTTGTACCCCCATGATGGGCAAATGCCGTGATTTCTGGGTAGTAAGAAGACTGAAGAAACTGATAGGAAATGACCTCAATCTCTATAAGCAGGTGGAGGCGTATGTATAGAACAAAGCAGTCTGGGGCTACAGAGAGCAAGAAACATTAGAAAATGCTGCTTGGAGAATGGGAATTCAGATAAACAGATCTTACAATACCAATGAGAGTCAACTATTAGCACAAACAGATGAATTTGATGAGGATACAACCCATCTGACTTTTTCTAAAACCGTTGAGAACCCTAAGAGCACAGAGCTAAGCAAGCAGATGGTGAGGAGGGACAAGTGGAACCATCAGAACAAAAGAGGGCACAGAAATTAAGGACAGGAATGTACAAATCACTTAAATACTTGATTCTGGAGCCCAGCTGGGAAAAAGAAAGATGAAGTCTGGGGGAATCGGTAGGAGAACATGCATGGAGTTTTTAACTACAAGGTTGAGAGATTGATAATGACAGTGAAGGTGGACAGCAGGGTCAGTGGGAATGAGGGCCCACAGGCAGCAGAAAAACAAGGGCTCGCTGTGAGCTCAGGGGAATCAGATGTTAAGATCTTGGAGAAGACACAGATTTCAGGGACCAGGTCATAGAGGTGTAGCAAGGCCAAGGAAAGGGAAGGTGGCCATGGAGAAGCTCCAGGCATTGAGGAGGTCAGAAGATTATGAAGACCTGATAAATAGAAGAATCATCTACATAAGTGGAAAACTTCCCAATGATGGAGCCAAAGTCAGGAGTGAAAAATCAGGGTGTGGCTATGATGAGGGTAGAAGATGCTAAAAGGAGACACACGAAGGGGAAGAGAAATGGCCTGTACAATGCTTCAGGAAGAAATATGTAGACCCCTCCATCCTGGTCCTAGGTCTGAAGGGAGAGATGTATTGGAATATACAGCATATGAGTTGACTGGAACTTTTTAAAAAAGCAAACAACTAAAAAAAAAAAAAAAAAGCAAAAGCAAACAACTAGATCGGTAGGTTGGATGCTTTAAAAGGAAAACACTGTATTTTAGCTCCCGTAATGAGCCCAGTAAGAGAAGAGGTTTATAGAGAGGGAAAATGGATGGTAATCGGGCAAAAAAATAGGGGCACAAGGAGTATATTAGAGAGATATGGAGTAGTTTACATGAGGCAAGCAAAAGGAAAGGAGAAATTAGAGTAAAGTCGCATTAAATCCAATGTGTCGTCTTGGGAAGGTACTATAGACTTCCTTCCGCATACCCAGGACACTCATGACTTCTTTACAACTGTTAAGAAATGCGTGTATCTTCCCAGTGCCTTTGCTGAACAACTGGACTTTGAATCAAAGCCTGACTCCTCCTCCACTCTACTCCAAGGCGCATGACCCGCCCGGGCTTCAGTGCTCCTGGGTGACTTGTGAAAGGAGCAGGCAATCCATTACGTGTCCTGTTTGCACCTTTGTTCCCATTACAACCGTAATTCAGACGAAACACACACACACGCCTGCATGCTTAGGCGTGAAAGTTAACACCATATACAGTAATATGAAATACTACATATGTGCACTGGGGTTAATTTACAGTTACTGCGGGATCCATAACTTTGTAATTTCCTGGCTTTGGTCTGTATAGTTTTTCAGACTCAACATTTTATTAACTTTTTCTTTAAACCAGCTATCTGTCTTTTGGCTGGTATTCCCCAGCGTATTAGCTTGCATATTTCCAAGCTGAATATCATGTTGTAAAAGTCTGTCTATTTCCCCTCATCTCTCTCAGTCCATCTGTATTTTTTTACATCTAACCTCCTGGGTCTTTGCCTTTTTTGGCTCTGTGAATTTAATTAATGTACTTTTGACTTTCTTTACCAGGTCACTGTTGAAAATTTACATAAAACAGATCCAATTTTTTTTTTATCATACCCTAATAGAAGCACTTCAGCTACATTTTCCTTTCCCATATATCTCAATTTATCTTTTCAATACAGCTTCCCTCACTTAAGCATTCTTAGATGCAATCAAACATGAACACTTTTGACTGTTCTTTCTACAGAGAGCCCGGTACATTTGTGGCATTTTCCCATGTTAAAATCAGTTGATATGTAAATAACATTTGATGTCATAATGCTCTTCATAAAATCATCCAGCCCTTCTTTTCGTCTTTGTTCTTCTTGATATTGAAGTGTCTGAGGGATTTCTTCGCTTTGATAGAATTGTTTCCTTATATTTCTCTTGATTTGGGAGAAATGAAGATGTTTTCAGAGGAGAAACAAAATATAGGTATTAGCCTTCTTTCGCATTTTCTCAAAAACAAAACCAACGAGGTTATTTTGAGTTGCTAATAAAAAACAAACGAACAAAAAGCCCTCCTATCTGACTGAATGAACAAATTCTAAAGCATTTGAGATTTTGAATCTTAGAATGTTAATTGCAAGGATCCATTATGTTTTTCCTCATATTTTTGCTTGCTTGTTCACTACGGCATTTAATGCCAATGATCTACAAATTTATGTCTCTTTTATCTCTTTTTTTCTTTAAAAACATTCACTGGTAAGCTATGGTCAGTTTCTTTGTTCTCCATATTAACAATGTGCTTTCTTGCTAGCAGAAACATTTTTATGTCTACACCATAGAAATCAACATTTATGCTACATTCTTGGAAAAGACAACTCAAATCAACTCTAAGGCAGTAACATCTGAGCTCCCATTTTTGCCTGTAATTCTTTAAAAAAATTTTTTTTTAAAGATTTTATTTATTTATTTGACAGAGAGAGATACAGCGAGAGAGGGAACACAAGCAGGGGGAGTAGGAGAGGAAGAAGCAGGCTTCTTGCCGAGCAGGGAGCCCGATGTGGGGCCCAATCCCAGGACCCTGGGATCATGACCTGAGCTGAAGGCAGATGCTTAGCCACTGACCCACCCAGGTGCCCCTAAAATTTTTTTTATTAACATATAATGTATTATTTCTTTCAGGGGTACAGGTCTGTGATTCATCAGTCTTACACAATTCACAGCGCTCAACATAGTACATACCCTCCCCAGTGTCCATCACCCAGGCACCCCATCCCTCCCACCCCCCTCCACTCCAGCAACCCTCAGTTTGTTTCCTAATTCTTACTGCTGATATTCTTAACACATTATAAATAAGTTGGCAATGAAACCAATAAAAGTGAAAATGCTGAATTCTATTCTTCTTAGAAACCCTGTTTAAATACTTCACCTGATTTCCAAATTTTTCTTTGATGACCCTTACTAGTTGAAACAATTTTAATCATATCATCACTTTCTTTTTGGCTCTTTAAACCATCTGATATCTTAACCAATAGCACACAGACTAAAATGTACCAACGAATACAGCTTCTCATTGCCATGGAAGGATCAAACTGAATTAAATCTATGGAATGCTATCCGGAAAGACTTAAGAAAAAAGGGCGTTACCTTCTGGTTAGCTTTCTACAGAGCACTGCTCCAGTCAGAGCTGAGGATCACAGTGCTCCTATCATAACCTACAGCCTTCTACGGTTTGGACCTCTGACTCAGAGGGTCTTGGACAGTGAGCTGAGCGTTGGACACCAGGGGGGCTAGCTAGACGAAGAAACTCCGGGACAGCCAGAAATGGCCAGGAAGAAATAGCCTCGTGTTATATGGGGGTAAATTGAGCCCAGCCGTGAAGGAATGTTCCTGGAAGGTGGGGTGGGATGGGGGTGGGGGGCAGCCAACCTTCCAGCACTTTCCAGCACTCTGCAAATGGTCTTCCAATGCTTTACCGTGGGATCCATCAGAGGATTCTACTCTGATGCTTCAGTGTCCTGATCCCACTAAGTAATTCATAGATGAGAACATAAATGAAAATTTGTGGGATTAGGTTGCTTCCCTACTCCGTTTAAAGATGATTTATTATTTTTCTTTTAATTAAACGACCCCAGGAAAACATTTGTTTTGAGTCCTGATACACAGGCCCACCGAGACTTATTTCATACAACTTCTCACTGAAGGTTCAGCAGGTCCTGTCTGCGTCTCTACAATGTATTACTTCCGTGGACACTTGGGCCCACAGCCTCCCCGAATCCTTCCTCATAATCCCCAACATCTGTTCTATGTCCAGTGCTGACCAATGTGGGAATCGGCAAGTATTGGCTGTCAGCATTGACACAGATGAGCAAACATGCTCACAGAGTGTCAGCTGGCCCTGTGATTTCAGCTGAACACGCCGGACATATGCTAGGCTCTAGTTTAAACCATTTGTGACATAGAGGAAACACCTGTTTAGAAGTCATCCAAAATAAATGGTGTTGAGTAATTTGAGGGGTTAAGGTTGATAGAGCAGTTCAGATTGCAGAGCTCTGGGTACTTGGGTGCATCATATACCCCAAATCCCTAGGGTTGAGGCTAACATGTACTTCTCCAGTGTTTGGAGTGAGGATGGTCTATTTAACGTTGGGGTGAATCTTATTCCTTTTTGGGTGACACACAGAATTTTATGAAATCCATAGCTTCAACCTCAACCAAATGTCTCATCTTCCCTTATTTTGGACTCAAGCCTAATACCTTTCATAAAAAAATTAAATCATAATGTGCTGCTTTTAATAGAATGCTTGATTTGTTTGGGGAGAACAATATGACCCAAAGGAAAAGCTGGATCTTTGTATAGTAGTGAACTACACTGGACTGTGAGCCACGTCTCCCTTCTACCTAATCAATTGCCCAGCTGGAGAAAGTGACCCAACTCACTCAAGTGTGATCAGTGGAGGCATTTTAGAGGCACTGTGGTGTTGCTTTGTTCCAAAGGTATCCAGGGTGGAATGACAAAGAATATGAAACAAAAAGAAAAATAAGGCAACACAATTTAACATGAAATACCAAATGAGACATGTCCTTCAGATACGCAACCTGCCTAACTCACTGGAAGCTAATATGGTGAGTTCAATGATTAAGTAACAATCTCCTTGAGTCCAAGTTTGCCCATCTACAAAATGGGGCTATCTTATCCTTGCAGGGTGGTTGCTGGGCATCCAATAAAAATAAATGGCCTAGGATGGTACTTGGCACTGGAATGTTTAGTACACTGCAAACTTTGGCAAAATCTAACTCTCTGGCATGGAATGTGAGGCTGTTCGTGGTCCGGCTCCTATCTATCATCAAGAACCCGCTCTTGGTCTTTCATCACCAGGACTCCAGCCATGCTGAACTGTCTGCATGTCTCCCAGTCCTCAATATTCTTTTTTTTTTCTTTCTCTTGGCCTTTGCCCATCTCATTCTTTGCCCAGCTGACAATGCCCCATTCTGCCATTGCTCTGACTTGGAGAATTCTTCTTCCTCCCTCAAGATTCAGTTCAAATATCACTTCCTCAGCTTCTCCAGGCAGGATTATATACTTCCATTTTTTTTTTTTGCATGGCTACCATCTGTCAGGCACTGGACTAGTAACTTGCCTTCCTCTCATTTAGCACACATGCATGGCCCTACAAAAATCACATTATCTTCCATCTTACAGATGCGAAAGTTTGGTTCAGAGAGGTCACGTGATCTTTCTAAGGTCATGCTGCTGGCCAGAGGTCAGAAATATCACTTCCTCAGCTTCTCCAGGCAGGATTATATACTTCCATTTTTTTTTTTTTTTTTTTGCATGGCTACCATCTGTCAGGCACTGGACCAGTAACTTGCCTTCCTCTCATTTAGCACACATGCATGGCCCTATAAAAATCACATTATCGTCCATCTCACAGATGCGAAAGTTTGGTTCAGAGAGGTCACATGATCTTTCTAAGGTCATGCTGCTGGCCAGAGGTCAGAACCACTGTTTGCTCCAGGTCAATCAACCGCAGAGTGCCTGCTCTTTCCACTGTACCCTGCGATCCTGCATTATGTGCAATGCTCTGCTTCTTTGTTTAGCCATCTTCATTAAACTGAAAGCCTCCTAATGGTAGGGACGTGTTCTATCCAACTGAGCAGCTGGTTTGTCCCAGGCAGCCACTTATTAACAGATTCACTAGAGACAATGAAGGGGAACCCATTTTCTGCCCAGGCTATCCATACATACTCTACATTTGATACTGGCCTTCTTTGTCGGGTATAAACATCTGGAAAGGAAGCCAAAGCCTCGCACATGAGTACCATCCAGGGAACACCTGTTTGTAAATCTTTAGCAATGGACACTAAATGTTTTTGTCTGGATTCTTAATGGTTCTTGGATCAACATCAGGTAAACCTTCCCTCTTGGGTGGCTTTCCAGCAGTTAGATTCTAGGGTCGGCTTTCAGCACATGGGTCTATTTTAAGCTGATTAGCTAGAAGCATACACTCTATGAAGTGCAGTGTGCCCACAGTCAGGCCAGCCTGCCTCAGCCCTAGGAGATATGGCTGCCTGCCTTTATTGCCACAGCCATGATCCTGGCAACAAATTCCCCTGGAGACCTGACTATGAGTGGTATCTTCAGAGCAAGAGTCCTGTAGTGTAATGACAAAGTGGCTCAGGTTTAACTTACTGTTAGTAGTCCCTGTCACTTCCATGACTGCTGGGAAAGCTGGTCACACGACAGACACTCCACTGACCTTAGCTGTGTGTGCAATCTCTCACGTGACCTCTGAGGCCTCTCAGACCAGGCCTGCTCATAGCATAGCAGCTGGGTCTAGCTACTCCCTGCCTCCGGGAGGGGTCTACGTGCACAGAGCTTCCGTCTTCCTTCGCCCGCTGGTTGCAGCTAATGGAGACGTGTCTGTCTATGTCCTGGGACAGTCGTGGTAATTGTTGCCATTTACTGAACACTCATCTTGAGCCAGGCATGGCGCTAAGTGCATTACCATGAATTATTTTATCGAATTAACACAGTAAACAGTAAACGCAGTGCAGTTTCCCCCACCTGGATCTCCCTTTTGTAGATGATATAAAAATGCAGGAAGAGATCAGGTGACTTGTCCAAGGCCACATGGACAGGAAGTGGTCTAGCTGGAGATCCTGTGCTCCGAACTGCCACGCTGCACTGCCTCTCAGGCAACCCTGGGTCTTCTTAAAGGGATCCAAGAACACGACTGCCAAACCAGGCAGGAAAACTGGGCTGGCCCTGCCGTGTAATCTGGTATCAGGGGAAGAAGCTGAGTAAACAGAAGTCAGAGTAGGAGTTCATGTACAGCTCACAATAACGCACTGGTAATGGGAAACCTAAATAAGAAGATAAAAAGTGAAATTTGGGGGGCATTAAATATGGTTCTTTTCAGGTCTAAACCCCATGACTGACTTCCCCAGCAGGCTTTGAGCAATCAAAACACCCAAGACAAATCCCATAAGCATACCTAATTGAATAATCCAGATTCTGTTTGCTTGGGTTTTTGAAGCATCAAAACAGTTCCTTTATATGCTGACTTTGGCTCCCCTGCAGTTTTAATTAAGCCTCCCAAGGCTCCCAAGGCTCCCAAGCATATTAAAATGAGGCGGAAAGAAAGCCTGCGGCCTTTGATGCCAATGACCACAAGGTGCAAGAATTCTGGTTTGATCTGTGCTAGAGCAGCTACGGCTGATGCTCAGAGCCGACCCAAAGGGAGAATTCTCTGTTTATTTTCCTTTGTGGGGAGAGGGCGGTGATTACTCAAGTGATGAAAAGATTTCTTTCTTGTGGGAAGCTGCAACAAAACAGGCACCAGGGAATCCCCAGGCAGACGGGCGGTTCTGTTCTGACCAATCCCAAGAGACTAGAGATGGGCGCTCATCAGTCAAGGACCACACCAGGGCTTTTCCCTTGTTGGGCCTCTCTGAGATCCGTGTTCAGCACCACATCCGCTCAGCCAATAGATTTTAGTGTTTTTTTCCTGCTTTAGGGGAATGAAGTCACGTCATGCCCACCCCTTCTGGGTAAGTTTATTACAAAACCCTAAGCTCTCTGGCTCTACCTTATCTTGAATGTCGCTCAGGACTTCTTATCAAGTATCTTCTCTGGGGCTGGCTAACAACCTAACCTGAGTTAGGTTTATGTGTTTCCAACAGATAACTCAGCTTGCTCTCCCTGCCTCGATGGAACGTGTAGCACCACTGCCCCAGCCCACCTGTTTATCCAGCAGGCTGACCAACCAGGCCCTGTGCTCAGAAGCGTGCTGGGTGCTGAGACCAATGGGACACATTCTTCTCTAGCATCTTACATGCTATCTCAAGAGAGAAAAAAACACAGACCATTTCTGTCTAGCACAGGATAAGCTCAGAAATGATGATACAGCAATGTACTCTGGGAAAGCAAGGGTGGCAGAGACCACTTCTGGTTGGGGACAAATCCAAAATGCATCATAAAGTGACACATACTGAACTAGTAAAGAATGGGTAGGGTTGCTATATAAAAAGTGGCAATGGGAGGGACATTCAGGTGGAGGACAAGGAGCAACAAAGAGATGCAGGCAGCAGTGAAGGGTTCAATTTGCTCAATCACACATCACATACATGGGCGTTGTGAGGGAAGAGGCGGGAAAGGCTAGTGGAAGTCAGGCTCTAGAGGCCCTAGAGGAGGAGGCTGAGGAACTGAGATTTTATTTGATAGACAGTGAGACAACCTTCATTTGTTATTCACACAAAGAGTATTTTTGAGCCCATGTTATGAGTAAGACACTAAGCTAGTTGCTGGGCACACAATGAAGAAAAAATAAAGGATATTTCCTCAACTCAAGGTGCTGACATTCTAGGGGTGGGAGGAATAGAACATTAAACAAATAACACAACCGACGTTCCTGTCATTCATGGCAATGAAGGAAAATATTTTGATGTAATTACAAAGAATAATGAGGGGTCCTAGGGTTTCTCTTAAGAAGTACCATTTGAGCTAAGCCCAAAAGAAGGGTTAGAAATTTCCAGGAGAATTTGGGCAAGGGGTTTGGAGTACTGAACATGGAAAGAACAGCACATGCAAAGGCCCTGAGCAGGAAAGACCTTAGTCAGTGTGAAGAACTGGAAGATGAGCCATACCACCGGACAGACAGTGTTTCAGGAGGAAGCTGGCAAGATTCGCAGGGCTAGGTCAGGCTGGGCCTTGTCTGCCATGTAAAAGAGTTTGGCTCTACACAAAATTCTAAATCATTAAAGGGTTTGAAAAGGGGGAAGAGCATAATTTCACACTGTTAAGAGAACATTCCAGTTGCAGTGCAGAAAATAGAGAGGAACAAGACGAGAAGCAAAGAGCTAAGCCAAAGGTAGTGGACTGTGCCAGGGTGATGGCATGAAAGTGAGGGTAAAGGGACAGAATGGGAAGATGTTTGGGAGGAAGAATGGACAGGACTCAGTGACGGATTAAGTGTGAGTTAGGGTGAGGGAGGTGCCAAGGAGGTGATCAGATAGATAGGCTAGACTCACACAAATAAACCAATGAAGATATTCCTACACTTACAGGCCGCCATCAGGAGGGCAGTGCTAGAAATATAAACTGCAGGAAACGTGTGAGAAAATTTTGCTGAGGGAAAATGGGTAAGATTTGATGTTTGAATAGAGTTTGTGGGAAGAGGATGAGGAAGATTCTAGGGTGACTTGAAGTAAAGATCGATAATCTAGCAGTTGGAAACAGAGACTACTTCCAACACTGGGCCAAAGTGGGACAGATTTGAGACACAGTCACAGAAATAATACAGGAAGCTGGGTTTAGAGTAGAAGAGACCGGCAGGGGAGAGAGGGGAGGGAGACGAGAAATGAGAAGTGCAATGGAATGTTGAGGGACCTCTGTATCTCAGGGAACAAAGAAAGACAAGAGCCAGAGGAAGACCAGAGAGTCAGAGGAGAGCTTCAACATGGCGGGAGAAGACAACAGTGTCAAACGTTGCAGAAAGGCTGAGGAACGGCAAGACTAAGACCCATAGTTCCAGGGACTAGAAAGACATTCATGACCTGTGAGAGAAAAGGTTAAGTGAGTGCCAGGAGTAAAGGAATGTGAGGGACACAGGAGGGCGCGTATAGGTTACTCTTTCACCAAGCTTGGGAGGGAAATAGAGCACAGAGTACTTTAAGGGGGGAAAACCAAGGACGAGGAAGGTGTTTGGGGAGCTCATGTTAGGGAAAAAGCCAGGGAACATAGAGAAATTAAAAATGTATAAGAAGTCCCAGGATTAGGCAAAGTATTTATATTTGCTTTGTTTTGGGGGAGAAGGGAGTACCCACTAGGTTGTACTTGTCCACGGGTAACTAAAAATTCAACAAACAGTGCTCAAACAACAAACATTTGCCGACTGTTCTCCCAAAATAATTCCGGACATAGGTCCTTGCTCCTCTGTGCTATCAAGTCCCCAGGCTTTTCCCGCCCTGCAGCAGGACCACCCTCAGTGTAGGCTTTCTGTTCCCTTGCTTCTGGCCTCACAATTCCCAAATGGCTGTGGAGGCAAGGCATCCTATCTGCCTTCCAGGAAGGAAGAGAAGGCAGCCCTATCCAGCTCCACTCTCACGAAGGAAGTCTGTGGCCAACTTTCCCTAGTGCTTGCCCGCCACTTCCTGCTCGTGTGGCGCCGTGTCACTACAAGGGAGGCTGGGGACCCAAATGTTTGTCTTTTCAGCACCCTTCATAGGCAGTGGTAGGAAGCAAAGATTTGTTAATGGCATCTGAGTTAGCCATAGAGATGCAGACTATGATCCGGGGAAGAGGTAGTTAGGCTTAACACATAGAGAAAGTACAGTTCCTGAGAAGGGAAGAGAAGACAGGGGATACAGAGGTGTCTTGAGAAAGCAAACCACGAAACCGGAGGTGGGTGAGATGGGTGGGTCGTCAGTGTGGGATGTGGGACTGTCCTCTCAGCGAGCATGAGGGAGGGAGGAAGAGCAGGGTTACACAGTCCGGAGAGAATTGCAGGACACGGGAATCTCACCTGGGGCAACACGACCGCGAGTCAGCAGAATGGGGAACCCCCAGGGGCTTGGCCGGCTCCAGCATGGGAAGCCTAAAACAAAGTTCTGTCAATGAAACACCACTGCCAGGTATCAGTTTTCTTTGTATAATTATCAACAACCATTTTATTTTTCTTAAAAGGTTGGCTCTTAAGGTTGGTTCTAAAAGGTTGGCTATATTCCTGAAAATATTTAAGGGACTGGTTGAGCCACTTCTAGAGAAGGAAATATCAATCACTACAGGCCTAACGTAAAGTAGGGAGAGAAAACGGAGGAAAATGGGTCAACGATTTTCATTTGAACACAGAGAAATAAATGGAATAAATAATTCTTCACACTCTTCAGTGACAGAAATTATGTAATTTTGAATCAATTGAAAGGATTCTAATATCTCTTATTCCAAAGGGAGTCTTTAAACATGCACGTCTGCCGACTCTTTGCCTCTTCTTTAAAGCAGGGCCCCCGGCCATCTGCTCTGGGGCGCCCGGAAGTGTTGGGCAGGTTGTTACTTCTGCCGAGCGGGATCTACTTTCTAACTGACAGAGAGAAAATGTGGGCTTGTAGAACGTAGCGACTGTTTTCTCTGGGGTTTGAAACCATAACATTTCCATTCAGAGGAAATAGTCTAGGATGTTTATTTTTTCAGACTTCATGAATATTAAAAGCCCCATAACTGAAGCCAAAACATAAGGAAAATGAGTGCAGTGATACCAAATGTGGGTGTTCTGCCTTCAAAGTAGTCTTCATCCATGTAAAATGTTTGAAGCAAAAGAAGATAAATGGTATCCATATACAGCTACATTAAATAGAGTTCTGGAGACGAAGTGATCACAATTTTATCTGGGCTTTTGCCACACCCCGTGATGGAAGGCAGCATGAGTAAGAAACGTGCTGTTAATGTGAGTGCACCACAGAGAAGAAGCAGACCCCTCCTGGAAATTCAGTGTGCCATTTCCCTTCTCAAAGGTTCAGATTTATTCAGCCCAGATATACCATGAACCTCTGAGGATTTACATATCTTTAATTTAATGTGAAGAACTAATAACCAGTGAGGGGCTTAGATAAGAGACCTTATGAATATTCAAGCCTTTTAAATCTCCCAGTGCCAAGACACACATTTCTCAACATGAACCCGTGCACTACCACATGTGTCATATTATTTCTTGCTCGATGTTGCTGGTACAAGAGCAGAGGCCCACGGTTGGAGAAACACTCTGGCACTGAGACAAAAACAGTTCAGAATGCCGACTTAGACAGCCAGCAGCCTACTTGGGGATTGAGAATGATTCAGGTTCTGCAAAAAAAGTCAATGTTTTTTTTTTTTTAAGAGAAAAACCAAACACTAAATCACTTCTGAAATGAAGGAGCCATTAAAATTCATTCAATAAAGGTGATAAAATGCAGAATTCTAACTTCTTTTTTTTTTTTTTTTTTAATTAAATGCTTTCCCCAGTGTGTTGAGTAGTACGGGAAGGCTGTAGGATTCCCCATGCAAAGACCAGCCATGCAGTTGGGGTGGAGGGAACAATACTGACCTAGGGTTTATGCACTTGCGTGAGAACCAACTGTGTAGCTGACACCCAGGAAAGGAAAGAGGGAGTGGGCAGGAGGAAAAGAAAATACCAAAGAAGCACACAAAGGAGAGACGAGGAGAAGGAAGCCCGGGAGAATCTAGGGAGTGCATGTCTCCTGCTGTTCCCATGGTCCTCCATGGTTTTCTGGCCTCAAGGCAGGTACTGACCACCTCGTTTTTCTATTCATTGGTTCATTCTTTCAAACATTTCTGAGAGTTAACTAAATACAAACTGTATTAGTTTTGCAAAAATTTAAAATTTAGCTTTTCTTGTGTGACTGGTCATGAATACTTGATTTTTTATTTTCTATATTTATACTTATTTTGGGGACATGACCACATGAGAAACACAATTATGTGTTTCTCATTCACTCATTTGGCAAAACATCCATGGAACATCTGCCGTGTGCCAGGTATACTACCGTAGGCCGAGGACATGGTGGGCTGTAAGGGAGACACAGTTTATGCCCTCCAGAGCCTCCTGTCTACTGGAAAAGAAAGATATTCAGGGAACAAATGTCATGGAAGTAACAACAGGGATGACACCATGCTCTGGGAGATGACAGCAGCTGAGGCAGGAGTAGGGAGCCATCAGGAACCCCCTCCAATAAGCCACTTTTCGGCAGAAGCTTGAAGGAGGAGGAGGAGTGGATCAGGTATCGGGGGAAGGCGTGCCACTGGAAGGAACAGAGGGCCCTGTTCCAGGCCTGGGCAGAGCCCCAGATGCTGGAGAGAGCTGGAACATTCCAGGGGCTAATACAGAGGAGCAGAGAGAGTAAGGGAGAGCTGACGCAAAGAGAAATTAGATTGTGGAGGGTCTTTAAATCTTGTTAAGTATCCTGGACTACATCAAAATGTCAAGATGAAGCTATTTGGGGTTTTAAGCAGCAAAATGACACACTCCAATTTACATTTAAGAAAGATGATTTAGCCGTGGAAATTTCCTGTAACAATTGAGCACTTTAGCTTGAAATCTTCAACTCTAAACCTTTTTTATACTATTAAATGTAACCTACAATCACACCCTTATTAACTATTTTCAGTTTAATCTTAGACCCAAGGTGTTTCTCTTCTTGTCCAAAGCCACTGTTTTGTCCTGAACTCTTGATTCCACTTTTCTCTCTTGAGTCCATTCATTACTCTTGCCACGAGCCCCTTCCTCCCCTCCTTTATCTTCCATCCCTCTGGTCCTAGAACAGTTTGTTCTCACGGAAATGCTTTCCCACTTCTTAAATGTGGGGGCAGGGGGATGAATCTCTATTTTCCCTCAGGAACTTGCTGAGGGGAGTCATGATTATCCCTAAGAGTCCCCATAATTCTTTAACCGCACCTCAATGTTGACCTTGTCCTTGTGTAGCTTGAGTTCATTACTTCCATGTACACACTTCATTCATTACACAGAACATATTGTACTATTTGTGTTCTTCACTCACTCTTTGAGGACAATAACCACACATTTTTATATTCTCAGCACCAAGCTCAAAGCCTGACAGAAAGAAGACCTGCTATTTTTTTCACTTGAATTTAGTAAAAACAGCAAGCATTTGAAAGTCCTTGTGACTCCCCAGACCTAGATGAGAGATGATTCTTCTGTGAAAAAGAAGGGCTACACAATTTATAAAACAAGCACAATCCCATCTTTACCTGCTTAGTACTTAGTGAGAATTATTTTATGTAGGAGGAACCCAAAATACTTCAATGAAAAATCAATTTATGATAGTGTTGTAGGTTGAATTATCTCCCTCCCAAATTCTTAAGTTAAAGTCCTAAAACCTGGTACTTCAGAATGTGACTTCATTTGGAAATAGGTCATTGCAGATGTAATTAGTTAAGATGAGATCATTAGGGTGGGCCCTTAATCCTGTGACTGGTTATAAAAAGGAGAAATCTGAACACAGACATGAACACAGGGAGGAAAGCAGGGGCCAGGGTGATGCTTGGGCAAGCCAAGGAACATCAAAGATTGCCAGATACCACTAGGAGACAGACACATGGAAAGATTCTCCTTCACAGCTCTGGACACCTTGACTGACGACACTCAACTGACACCTTAACTGACACTCAGCTGACACCTTGACCTCAGACTTCCAGCTTCCAGCTCTGAGAGACAAATTCTGTTAAGCCACCCAGTTTGTGGTACTTTCTTACAGCAGCCCTAGGAAATGAGTGCAGATATTAGTAGGTGGTCAACTATTCATAGTGGAATGGCCCTTGCCAAGCCTTCAGTCACTGTGCTCTGAATGGGAGAGGCACAGCAGAGAACAGTGAAGGGAGGGTAGAAACTTTTTTATGGGATGTACCCCTGGGACATTATCAATCCATCATCAACATTATCACCTGAGTCTTGCAAAGACAAGGGAAAGTAAGTTGAAGGGCACCTTACTGGCTAGTATTTACTTCCCCTGTCCACATCAGCTATTTGGAAAAGAATCATCCTTTGACAATGACACAAATCCATCAGTTAAAAAGCCAGACACTGAAACTATACCAACAATTTCTGTAGTGTTATGCAGCCAGAGAACAACTTCATGGCAAAAGCTAAAATTATATAATCGTATCTAGATGATATTCCCAGAAAAATAAAGCTGTTGTTCAACCCTCCGTGTACAGAAAGAAATATTCCATCATGGATGTGGGTGGTGCCATTAATGAGAATACAGCACAGGACCACCATCTCCATTAGTATGGTAACTTCCAGGGACAACGGGACTGAGGATCATCCCGTGAAGGAAAGTCCAGACCAGAGTTTGTGTTATCCCAGGCTACCATGTCGGTAGATGGTAGGACAGGCTCTGGACCCGATCACTTGGACTTCAGTCTGAATCATTTTCCTAAAATAAATGTTATCTGGATGGACATCAACATGGAGAGTCATTTTTCTTAAAAATGGTAATGGTAAAAAACAGAAAAAGATTTCATGCAATGTGCATTTCGTGCTCTTTAGCACTTGGACAGGCCCCCGGTGGCCGCAGACCACGGCTTACCCTCGCTGTCTGCAGGGCCCAGTGACACGCTGGCTTGTAGTAGGTGAACAGAATAAACGTTCACAGCGAGTGCAATCAAAGACTTTAATAAAATACCCTTTTAGAAGACTCCATGGGCTGGCGAGAGCACTGCTGCCTGCTCTTGGCAGGACTGTGCTGGTGGGTCTGGTTATGGGAAAAGTTACTACACTGTTCAGCCAAATATGATAACTGCCCAACCTTTTCTGATGTGAGGAGGGGCACTACTTTTCACTCTGTGTTCCTACCCAGACATGTGTTTCTAGGTTGCTCCCTTGCTTTCTAAAGTAAACAGGGTAGCTGAGTCTGGATCTGTTTAACCCCACCTGTCCTTTCCCTTCAAGTTGATAATAAAAAGAGGAGATCCCAGTTCAGATCTAGCCCAACATGGCACAGAGCCCAAGACTGGTTCCCTATAAAAGAAGGCGTTCCCTGGGCTTTCTAACAGGCAAGGCTCTGTGTACAATTATGGGAACGAGGTTACAAGGATTAGAATTAGTGCATGTCACAGTCGGAAAGTGTGGCTGGCTGGCAGTTGCCTGAGATGCTAACAGATGAGCAGCAAATATGTGTAGCAGACCAAATCTCCCCCTTTTTGGGAAGCCACACCCCAGCGAGGGATATCTGGACACATGCAGGCATATTAGATGTGGCGTACTAATTCTGATAGCAGACCAAAAAAAGAATATGAGGATTTGCTAACCCTTCTGCTTAATGCTTTCTGAAGGGGCTCCAATAATTGCTTATTTATAACCTCTGAGCACTTGGTGGCCTTCCATGGACGCGGCAAGCAGCTGTCTACAGGAAACCAACTGCCCTGCCCACTGACTGGAAACACACTCTCCTTTCTGTCATCTTGGGGAATAGTTGCAATTCCATAATGTGATGGCTGTCAACTTATTTCCTTCTATTGGTGGTTCACTGAAACTTCAGGATCTAAAGGTCTCATCATCCTGTCACCAGCCCCTATGAATGCCTGAAACAATGTTGCAATAATAAGACCAACCAGACTTACTCTTGTAAAATCATCCCTTTATTCTAATCTCCTACAAATTCACATGGGGCCCCTGCTCAGGCTCACTCAAGATACCCAGACTCTGGCTGTTAGAATAAAATTCTGAACGTTTAGAATAAAAACTCTTAGTGAGCACAATGAACTGACCACAGAGATTTTTTTTTTTTTTAATTGCATGTCACTGATTAGGATGATGGACCCATTAGAATTTTAGAGTGGAAGAACTTTTATTGATCATGTGGCACACTTCTACTTTCTTATTTTATATATCTGATATAGCAATCACTGCGCCAGGATTTTCCTATTCTAGTCTACAACTCTGAAAATGCAGCTAATTCTTACTCTTCACACTTTGGAGAGCAAGTTAATTCTTACTCTCTAAAATTGACAAGACAAACTTGACAAACTCTTCTTAGATTTCAAAAGTCTTAAGAAATCAAATTGTAGAAGGAAAGATATTCTCTACCTCAATAAATTATTTAACTTATTGGGGCACCTGGGTGGCCATTCGGTTGGGTGTCTGACTCTTGGTTTTGATTCAGGTCATGATCTCAGCATCCTGAGACCGAGCCCAGCATCAGCCTTTGTGCTCAGCGAGGAGTCGACTTGGGGATTCTCTCCCTCCACCATTCCCTCCACTCACGCGCACGTACTCTCTCTCTAATAAATAAACAAATCTTTAAAAAAAATTATTTAACTTATTAACTTATTTCTAGCTTAGAAATACTGTGAAATACTTTTCACTTTTACACACATTTGATCAAATAAACATCAAAAACTATACTTCAAACTATAGATATTGTGTTGTTTTATAATATGTACTCAATCGAAACAGCATATCTTGGCTTTTAGGCTTAAATCTTTCATGCCAGCACAAGATTTTATAGGTAAATAAATTATATGGAACACATAAATAGGAATTTACCTTCAGTTTTTCAAATATCTGATAATCTTTCATACATTTTAAAGGGGGAAAAAGGCTCAAAGCATGTTTTCCATGATACTCACACTAGCTTATTCTGTTGGAGGTGAAGTCTTTTAGCCTTGCTGTTGAAATTTTTCAGATCTTCTTCATTAGACATTGCTTTTTATGGGCATGTGGAGAGGCCAAACAGGATAGAGTTACTTCTTGGTTTACAAGGGAGGCAGACAGAGTTTCTGTCCTCTGGATCCTTACAGTTTTGTTCTGAGCACAAATAAGTAAAAGTAAAATAAGAAAACGTTGGGAATATTCAGGAAAAGGAGTCTGTTAAAAGGCAGAGAGAGGAAGGGCATGGCAAATCGAGAAGGTGGGGCCAATGGCCAAGCTGTAGGACAGGGCTTCCTGTGTCCACCGCATTGGCCAGAGACAATGAGATGCCAATGAGGCCATGCAGAGTAGAATGCAGGGAGACTTGGCAAAGTTTCAGAGGTGGAATTACCAGACGTGGTGATTGACGAGCCTGGCAAGAGGGAGGATTCTAGCTCCTGGCTATGTGAGTTGGTAGATGGTGGTGCCATTTACAGAGGCAGAAACATAGACAGCTGAGGGGGCGTGCAGGGGAATGTGAAGATGTCTTATACATGCTCAGCTCAGGATGTGTGTGTGTGTGTGTGTGTGTGTGTGTGTGCGCGCGCGCACGCGTGCGCGTGCACCATCCAAGTTGGGAAGTCTGGAAGGCTCTGGGTCACTGAGTCTGGCACTTAGACCAGTGATTTCACCTTTCAGAGATTTAGTCTTGGAGCTCCCAAGTCCATAGGTATTAGTGGAAGTCAGATGAGTAGATGAGACCATTCAAGAAGAATGAGCCAGTGGCTAAGGACAGAACTTTGGCAAACTGCAGCATGTCAGTTACCAAGGAGGAAAGGGTGTTTAGAATGGAGAAGCGAAGCGCTGGCTGGAGTATAGACAGAGTCCCAGGGAAGATGGCTTTAAAGAAAAAAAAAAAAAAGAAGCGAGTTTTATTTTTACATTTTTTTTGAGAGAGAGAGAGAGAGTGCACGCACACACACATAAGCGTGGGGGTGGGAGGAGGGGGGAGGGGCAGAGGTGAGGGAGAGGGAGAGAGAGAATCTTAAGTAGGCTCCATGCTCAGCGCGAGCCTGACACCAGGGCTCAATCTCACAACCCTGGGATCGTGCCCTGAGACAACATCAAGAGTCAGACACTTAACCGACTGAGCCACCCAGGCACTCCCAAAGGAGTGAGTTTTAAAAAGAAAACACAAGGGTGCCTGGGTGGCTCAGTTGGTTAAGCATCTGCTTTCGGCTCAGGTCATGATCCCAGGGTCCTGGGATCGAGCCCCACATCGGGCTCCCTGCTCAGTGGGGAGCCTGCTTCTCCCTCTGCCTGCAGCTCCCCCTGCTTGTGCTCTCTCTCTCTCAGTGTCAAATAAATAAATAAAAATCTTTAAAAAAAATGAAAACCCAACAAACTACAGAAAGGTGTGTAAGAAAGAGAGAGAAAATATTCTTTGGAGTTGTAATTAAGAACTGGTTACAAACTGGTGAGAACAGTTTCATAGGAATGATGAGGGGAGTAGGCCATTCTGACAGGTTAAGGGCTGAATTGAAAGTGAGAAAATGGGTTGAATAAGGATGAATCTCCTCTAACAGCATGGAGTCTCTTAGGACTAGGGGGAGGGGGTGTAGAGAACCCGGAGGGCTACCCCACCTCCCCACACTTCCTAACTTAGAGCTTAGAGAATGCACCTCTCTACTGGACCATTTTCCTCAGCACAGAAATATATTAATTTTTTTTATATCCTAAAACAAACATAAAACCCAAATACCTCAAATCTCTGGGGCATAGTGATCACAATATAGTTAAAAAGGAGGTGGTACACCTCAGCTAAGAATCACGCCAACCATAAATGTTAAAAGTTGTTATTCTTGGCCAATGGCTTTACTGTAATTTGTATAATATGTAATATACATATTATAACAAGTGCACTTAAGTATTTGAAAGAAAAATATTTTAAAACTGAAATTCAAAATATAGTAAAAGTTTGCAATCAAATTGCAATCATAATAATAACCGAATAAAGTTTCATATTTAAAAATTAACCCCTAGTCAATTAAACTGTAAGCACAGAGCTTTGCAAATAGCAGATATGCAATAAATGTTTACTGACGTGCATTCTAGGACACCATTGTAATTGTGGGCAAAGCTCTGAGTCCTCAAGCTATTTCTAGTATCATACCAACAGGCTAGGGAGCAAGACTTCCTGGGGCGTACAGGAAGCCAATCTCATAGGGATGACTACCTTTTATGAATATCTATAAAGGCATTGATAGTCCCAGGAAACAGACTAGCTCTAGCTTTCCTGCACCTTACTAAAGGGTGTGTGTATCTAACAATATATGTGTATGTGCATATGTGTGTGTACAGTATTCGTCAGATATAACTTTTAGAATATCTAGCAAGAGTTCGATGTCATGATGTGCCTACAGTCTCCGATCCTATAGTTTACACTTGAAAAGCATTCACAAGCTCTTTTTTCTACCTCTTAGCTCAAGGATCAAATACAGGGAATCAAAAAAAGGACGATGAGTCATTTGCCATAATGCCGAATGCCTCAGCCAAGACTCCTTGTGTGTTTTTTGCCTACATCTAAGTCCTAACCATGAGATCACCTGAACATTTCCAGTAAAAATGACAATGTATAATTTTGGAGGAGAATACTTTAAAACATGAATGGCTTCATATCTGGAAAAAATATGCATTTCTTTAAGTGTGAATTTCATTTACTTTCCAGGGAGCATTTAGTCCAGTTTTAAAAAGCAAAGTCATTATTTCTGATCTTAGCCAGCTCTGTCCTCTAATTCAGTCACTGTGTAAGGTCTCAAGCAACACAGGTGCCCATACTGACTTTCAGGACTCACATGTATTAATATCCTTGCCTGAGAGGAATGGTATTTTGAACCTCTTCCTCCTGCTGCTTAGCCTCCATTCCAGTGCCAAATCCTAGATAGTAATTTGCTTTCTTAAATAATTCTTTTAAGAAGAAAACAAGGGAAGTCAATTTAAAATCATTGCAGTAACAAATACAATACCCCCTAACATCGCGTTACAAGTG
Source organism: Callorhinus ursinus (assembly GCF_003265705.2). Lineage (NCBI taxonomy): Eukaryota > Metazoa > Chordata > Mammalia > Carnivora > Otariidae > Callorhinus > Callorhinus ursinus. The sequence continues at coordinate 70,661,965 of NW_027397069.1, forward strand.
GGGTCCAAAATGAAATGAAATGTCTGGGGACAGGCTGCTGGGATGGATGGGAGTCAAATGCCGATCACAATACTAGAATTCATGCTATTCTTGCTTTCACTGTGCCCAAATCTTCCGTGAGATGATTCATTAATTTGGGGGGGGGTACTCAAACTTTCACAAATTAGAACAAATCTTTAAAATAAACCATTGTAATATTTTATCACGTAAACTTGTGCTCATCCCCTTCAGATTTGAGAGTGGACTCTCCTTTCTAGGTTTCCCTTTGATTCCACAGGCAACAGACATAGTTTTCACACTGTTGAATGCTCTGCACCACATTGGTCTTTTCCGCCTGTGGATCTGGCTCCTTGTGCAACAATGTAGTCACCAGGAAAAAGTAACTTTATAATTGGAACATCACATAGTTGGAAGGATACATAGTCCAATCAACAAATGTAACATTTTGGCTTCCTCATTTCCTGTTACAGATTTCTCTCTCTCCTATTTTAGTGATTGATGTTCTTCCCAAGAAAACCTCCTATCTATCACTCACGAACCTCTAGCATCTTGAAGTATTTTGTATTTATCGGAATGTATTGGGAAACCTATCCTTCAGGCTCTACCAGTGCCTTTTCATTTCTAGAACATTCCTTATCTGGCAGTCAGTTCAAGTCCATTTATGTGGTTTGGCCAGGATTTCCACTTCATAAAAGATGAATTCACTGAATCCAAAAACATATGTCCTCCTACAGATAATTATTTTCTTTAAACATCCGCCTTCTCTTTCTCTCATCTTATTTCTTCATGGTCAACAATTTTTGGAGGGGCCCCTAATACTCAAAGGTTAAAAATGTATTCTGTGATATTAAAGAAATTTTAGAATTAAATAAGTTATCTTGTTCTATTACGGCCCATTGCAATGAAATATCAACTAACACTTTACAATAATATGCCCTATTGTGAAGAAATTATTTTTATACTTACTGGGGGGGAAAGGACACATGTTTCTTTAGATATTTACCAGCAGAATAGAAGCCATGCTATTTTTAAGCTTTGCCAAGACAGAATTTTCTAACAAATAATTTATGTCAACATTAATTAGTGATTGTTTCTGAAATTATAGTGATTTATATGAATTCTGATTGGTGTAGCCACCAGTTAATCCTATGTATCATAATACTGTATAGTGATAACATAGTCATGAGCAGGTCTGAAATCAGTCAGACCTGGGACTGAACCACAGCTGTGCATTTAATATCTCTGTGATACTAGGTAGGTTACTTAATCTCTCTCTCTCTCTCTCTCTCTCTCTCTCTCTCTCAATTTCTTCACAAAGTACAGCAACTAAAACTGGTGCTGCAGGGTTACTGTGAGGAACAGATATAATCAATGTAAAACAACTAGTAGAGTATTTGGCTTGAATTTGACATCTACTAATTTAACCTGAAGAATTAGAGTTAAAATCAGTTCTCTGCAGGTATAGGAACGTCTTTCCATGGGGAGAAAGGAAAGGAAGAGAAGAAACAGGAAGGAAGTAAATGAGGGTACCATAATGTCATCATACTAAACATGTGGGGTCAGCTTTGACGAACCGCATCCATCCTGCTGTCTGGGATAGAGGAGACCACCGCTCTGGCCAAGAGCTGAATCGGATGACAATCTCAAAGACACAGAAATTCTACCTACACATAGAGTTTGGTACCAGGTGTGGGTGGCTAGATACAACCTCCGAGCTGAGTACAATCTGTTCCTGCAGTAAGGAGTCAGAGTGAGTATGGGACTTAAGGAGTTGGGGGTGAGAGCAACTGGACTGAGGGAAGGACACAGGTGCTGGAAAAAACAGGAAATGAGAACCCAGGACATTGTCTGGAGCCCAGCAAGTGTTCCATATATGGTCTCGGAGTCCAAAACTAAAATAAGCTAATAAAAGGGGGATACAGAAAAAATGAGTACATCTTAATTAGAAATAAGGGGAGACACAGAGAAAGTGCAAACGCAAATTAATTCACTAACATGGACAATGACAACACTGCAACATTCTGTCTAAGGGTAGGGTTTCAAACAACTTCTGGAGCTTGTATGGCAAAAGAAAAACAACTATGGGCGAGGGACGGCATGGGGCACCTTCTAGGCCCCATAAGCTGCCATCAAGTTACCGGCTGTGAGCAACTGTCAAACTTGGAGCTTCAGTTTCCTCACGTGGAAACAAAGGGCTTTGGATGTTCTCTAAGATCTCCTCTGACCCTGCGTGGCCACATGCCTTGAATACTAGATCCCAGGACATATTCGAAGTCCCAACCCTGTGTCCAGCCCATCTGATCTATAGAATTTTGCAGCAGGCAGGCGTCACCAGAAGAGTAAGGCTAGAAGCTGCTTCTTAAGCAAGAGTGTGACCTCTGAAAGTGCATGCATCTGAATGCCATGACCACGGGTGCTGCTGTGGGGACAGCCTTTCTTCTTTGGAACTTCTCCTCTGAGGGAAATCAAGACAACTTAAGAAGGGAGGCTGGAATTGGCTACCCAGCCTTCCACCTCAGACCTGCTATGCTCTGCCCATGGTGATCGCTCTCCACTCCTGAAGCTCTGTTCTGAGGGGCGCAGGGGAGCCTGGCCAAGACCAGGGGAGGAGCCTGTTCAAAGGCACATTTAGGATGAGTTATGTGAAAATTGCCCACAACAACATTTTTTTTCTTTTTCTCTCACATTGTTAGCATTTATTAAGTCAATGTCTCCATTTCCCTTCCTGTATTTTAATCTGACTCACAGTTGGTGGAAAAGGTTTTTAAAACCAACCCAGAGCTGATAAATAGCACTGGCTTCATGTTAATAAAGGAACAGGGTTGAGATTGAACTGAGGCATGGGTTTAAGTAAATAATTACACAAAATCTATGATTTTATAGAGAAAAATTTCACGGAAATGTTTCATGTTTTTGTTTCAACATTGTGATAAATGGAGGTAATGCACTGGTAGTGAAAGCATAATTTTAGTCTTGGAAGGAAACTTTAGAGTTCATTTCAATTCACTAAATACTTATTAAACCTTTGTTCGTGCTAGGCACTCTGGTTACAAAAGCAAGTCAGAAGTGTCTGTTTTTAAGCAACTCTATATATATTAAGGAGACAAGATACAACCTGTGCCCATGCTTGGTCTCTCCTGCACTCAAATCCCTTCCGCATGGCCCTGCTCTGCTCTGTGTCACAGGCCTGACCCCTGCAGGCTGCAAGTTCCGGTCGCCCCAACTGGGTTCTGCCATGGGAGCTTCTAGCAAGAGATTAGAGGGTGGGAAGAAGGGATAAGCCACGATTTCTCCCCTCTGCCTGAAGGTCTCCAGAAGTGGCCGTGTTTCCCTCTGGGATTTTGCTCCAGCTGGACAGATCCCTCAGGATTCCCACTCTGCAGGGTCTCCTGGCTCCTAGGCTGATACCACTGCTCCTTCCCTTTGGCCTTCCGGCCTAGGGTGGTGGGGACCTCCTATTGTGGGTCACCTCTGGGCTCTCTCTCAGATCCTATATTACTTCTACAACCAAGTCTTTGAATTAGAATATACCATTTTTTATTTTTTTTAAAAAAGATTTTATTTATTTGACACAAAGAGAGAGAGAGCACAAGCAGGGGGAGCAGAAGGCTCCCCGCTGAGCAGGGAGCTCAATCCCAGGACCCTGGAATCGTGACCTGAGCAGAAGGCAGATGCTCAACTGACTGAGCCACCCAGGCGCCCCAAAATACGCTACTTTAATTAGTCCGGCTTCTATATTCCTGGTTAGACCCTGATATACAACCCCTTAATGACAACAAAGCATGACAGACTTTCTTCCAACAGAAACACTTAAGAACTATGAGTAGGCATGGAGAAAAAGATGAATTTTGCTGGGAGGTCTGGAAAACTCCACTCAGGTAGAAATTCCTGTCATGGCGAAACACTGACTAATGATAAGGGTTTGGTCCTTGAAAGGTGAGCCAAATCTTAACAGTTGAGGGAGGAGGAAGAAGGGCATTCCATAGGGAAAAGAGCATAACCCGAATTTTGGAAATGTATAGCATGTTTCTACCCAGGGTATCGTGAAAAAAGAGGTAGTGAACAGGGTACAGAAAGGCTCCATTATGAGGCTCCTGAAAGCCCTTCCAAGGAGTCTGAAGTCAACCCGTAGGTAACTATGACCCTTAACAAGTTTCTAAGCAGTGACAAGTTTGCATTCCATGGTAAAGCATGGAGTAAAGGAGGTTATGACATAGGGATCATCCAGGGTAACATCTAGAGTTGAACAGAAGGTGAGGAGGGCCACAGTCATCATGATAGCAGTTGAGAAGTGGATTTGCAAGACGTACTGGTGAAGAGAAGGATGGGATTGGGAAAAGATGGATGTGTAGGTCAGGGAGTAGCAAGAGTATAAGAAAAATCCCATGTTCCATGTTTAAGCACAGAGATGAATAATGATGTGTTAAGCACACAGGTTGTAGGCAATGAGTTTGATTTTTGAATATGTTGAATCTTAGGTGACCATACAAACACAGAGAGGGCAATGTGAGAGGTCCTTATAAATGCAAGTCTGGTACTCATGAAGAGGTGAGGATTAGGGATTTATATTTGCAACATAAATATTTATATTTGGTTGGAGCACAGCAATGGAAGAGATGGCTACAGGAAGTGATAAGAAGTCATGAAGGATGCAACTGAACTCTAAGGAACACCCCACATAATGGCCAGAAAGGAAAAGAAGACCCAGCAAATGAAGTGGAAAGACATGGATAGGAAATTAGGCAAGAGAGATAATTTGGGTGTCAAGAGAGAAGAGTTTTAAGAAGTAGAAGGTGGCCATGAATATATAATAGCATAAATATCAAGTGAGATGAGGACTGGAACGTCTTTTGGTCTGGTGCTGTGATAGTTATTTTACGGGTCAACTTGAGTTTTAGGAGGTCATCTTGTTCTATCCCTTCATTTTACAGTTGAGGGAACAGACCCTGGGGTGACTGGCTAAACTGCCCAAGGACTCAGAACTGCAGAACAGTAAAGCTGGACCAGAACTTTGGCTTTTGCTGACCAGTCGGAATGTTCCCCACCCAAGAGCCTACTCTCCGTGAGAAAAACCAAGGTTTCTCATGGAGAATCTCAGAAAGACTTGATACTCTACATCAGCTCCCTAACTCAAGTCACTTCAAGAAATTCAGGTGCTTTTGTTATTGTTGTTTTATTTGTTGGTCATGTCTTATATTTATCTACAGAACCTAAGAGAATTTAATTCTTAAAGACTGAATCTATTCACCAGATCAAACATCCAAACGAATACAAAATCAACCTCTAATTGAGGCATTTGAAATTAAAAGATCCTTTCTATCACGTTCAGGCATTAGCATGTGCCCATGAAGTCTGTTTAGAAATTGTACAGACAGTTATCTTGAGAACCAGCAATTAATACTCTGCTTAAATGTTTTCCTCTCCCTGATAGAAACTTGCTAGAAATAAATGAATTTCTAGTTCTATGAAAGGAAAATAGTTTCCTGACCAAGACGAGAATGTACTTACAAATTTTTGGTTAAATTTAACATTTTTCTCTCTTCTCCTGTTTTTAAAGATGAGAGCAAGCATTGCTATTTTATTTTTCACCATTTTCAAAGCAGTATAGTCACATTTTCTCTTAAACTCTAGGGATGGATTAACAATGGGGCATCCTGGAAAAGCAGAGGCTTTACGAGTCAAACAGCAGTCCGTATGGTCTGTATCTCCATCATTCCCTGGCTTCGCAATCTTGGGGCGATAATTCTAACAGATGGCACAGTGGGTGCTACTGCTTACCTGGCGCCATATTGAATAAAATAATAGATGTGCTCATTTACTCTACCTCTGCAATTACTTTACAAGGTATGCATTTTACTCCCATTTTAAGGCTGAAACTTAAGTTTGGGCATTTTAGGAACTTGTTTAAAGGTCGCACTGGTTGACGGTAGCTCAGTTAAGATTAGGACCCAGTTCTGACTGACCTCAAAGGTGACAGGACCCAGCTATGGCATTTCAGGGGTCTCACAAACACTCCTGCTTAGACTGAGCTGTTACAATCACTACACAAAAGCTCCATGTGAAGCGCCAAGCACAAGGCAGGGTCCGGAGGGTATTATAAAGGGGATAAGGGGATGCTAATTTAAAATCTAACCTTGATTAGAATTAGGACACAAACTGCAAAGCAGGATTTTCTTAGGTAGTGTATACCATATCATTCCATCCCATCCTGATAGTTAATTTAAAAAACAAATTCTCCAACGACCTCAGTACAAAATTACTTGTAAGATAGCTGACGATTTATGATCATAGAGCATGAGGTGACCCCAAGTTTTGGGACTCATTTGACCCAACATTTGAAATCAAAATGTCCCTTTTTATAAAGGGGGAGGGGGACTGAAGTATGGGCTGGAAATGAACCTTCACGTGTAGAAGCTTTGGAATATTTCCACCCGCGCTGGGGCCCTTTGCCCTACATCTTCTCACTGACCACATGAGTCCTCAACTGCCAAGCTACTAACTAATTTCTTTCAAACTACTAACTCATTCCTTTCAAACTCCTAACTCATTCCTTTATGCACTCCTTTATGATTCCGAAGATAAATTCTAATGGCGCTCAGCACATTGCCTCCTCAGTAAGCCCAAATTAGTCCCCTCTCTCAGACTCCCACTGGGCTCTCTTTGGTCCTTCACAGAACGCTGGCTGAGAAAATCTCTTTTCAGTCCCTACAAATCACCCTAGTACCTGCTACTCTGACTAGGCCTGTGCCATTATTTATTACAGAATAAGTGCTGGCTGTTGAGGGTCAATTATTCCATTGACCAGGCATTACAATAATTCCTGGTAATTAAAAGAGGTACTTAATGTGAATCTGGGTGCATATTGAAAGAAACATTAGTCCTTTTGTCATCTTGGCAAGTCTATTGTTCTGAGCCAGGCCCAACCAATTAACATCTTTTGCCAATCCCTGTCAGCTGGAGCTTAAAAAAAGGAGAGGAGGGGGGTCAGTCAGATGCTAATTTAGATACAATTGTGTCAGGGCTGTTTGGAGGGGACTGGCTCTAAAGAAGCCACCAGGGTTTAATGAAGCAAACAGCTTGGGTCCCAGTGACCCTGCAGGGGTAATTTTAAAAAGACCCCTCTGTGTTCCTGTGCCAAATAGCAGAGGGGCATCACAAGAAGTCCTTCCTTTAAAAAAAATGAAGAGAGGGATAATCATCCGTTTAATCTGCTCATTAAACAAATCTCTCAGGCGGACTTAACATGAATTAGCACTTCTCTAAAAAGGTAAAATGTGACATACAGCAGACAGTTCAGATAATTTGAAAGGTCACAATTTTTTATTATAAGCTCAGTTGTTAATGGATTAATATTCGATGATACTGCGCAAAAGACTGCCACCTTCATTCAACCTTGGGAGCAAAACACTTATGTTTTCCTGACTGGAAGACAACAACAAAAAACACATTCATCAGGCCCCAGTACAGATCTAAGCACCAGCTATGTACAGAAGACACGTTTGGTTCCATGTTTTTCAAACACAGGAATCAAGAGGAAAAGAAATGGGAGTCTGTTGACTCCCTCCACTAGCTTTCCACCTCACTCGGGCTAGGCACACATATGTGTGCTAGGAAGGTGACAGTCAGGTTTCAACGAGACATCGAACCTCAGAAGGCTAGGGCACACGTTTCAGGGGCCACCTGGTCTAGAGCACCCCAGCCTGGACACAGTGATTCAAGGGGCCGAGGCCCCCAGGGAGATCCATGACTGGCAGTGCCTGGGAGGCAAACTTCCTGGAAAACAGGGGAATCTTTTGTCCACAAACAAGACACCACACTGACATAAGCAGCTCTCTCACAAACCTCCCAGCGTTATCTGAGGGGGATAATTAGTCTTCTCTTCATATTTACTTAATTGTGCCTAGGTGATGTGAATGGCCCTGTGATCAAGTTAAGATGGTGTTTACAAGGAGGCATGAAGACTCACACAGTTCTCTAACTAGTCAACCTAAACCTTCACACAGGAAGTTGAGGCCCGCTGAATTGTTATTTCATTTGAAAAGAACAAAAAGGTCAATCCTGGACCACTTTTGGAAGAAATATTTAGTATGTCCTATCATAAGGAAAAGAGTAAGGCACATTTCAAAATAAACTGACCCTAAAACAGAACCTTGCACACCAGTGTTATTCCCAATGGCCAAAAAGTAGAAACAACACAAATGTTCACCAATGGATGAATTAATATATAAAATGTGATACACAGTGATGGGGTTCAAGACATGCTGCCCTGAAAACATGGCATCGAGGCATATTAAATATTTGAAGCTGAAGGAGTTTGAGAAAATGGCAGAAGAGAGGTTCTTTCTGACTTCCTCGCACCCTTCTCCCCTGAAGCAGGTCATAAGACTCTCAGGTAAGAGGTGTCCTCCCTGTACTCAGAGTAAAGAATCATGGACACACTGGGAAGAGCCCAAACACACAGGCCTTGCTAAATATCCCCCAGTTTATTCCACTTAGCTTATACTCTGTGTCCCATTGTATCTTTCCGACCTCCCACTCTTCATCAAACCTAGCATAGAAACATTCAGGTTTAATCATTTCTTTGGGTCTTTATGTCCTTATGCCAGCTCCCATGTGACATCAAATTCACATAAATAAATTTGTATGCTTTTCTCCTGTTAATCTTTCCGTTTAATTTTCAGACACAGCCAAGGACCCTAAGAAGATCAAGGAAAACTTGTTTCCTCTTCTACAAAACATTCAGTGGAGTAATGTTATTCAGTCTTAAAAAAGAAAGTGATTCTTGACACGTGCTACAACATGGATGAGCCTTGGAATCATCGTGCCAAGTGAAATCAGCAAGACACAAAAAACCGCTATTGTAGAATTGGACTTTATATATGAGGTACCTAAGTCTCAGCAAATTCTGAGAGGCACAAACTATAATAGGATCTGGGGACAAGCGGGAATAAGGAATTATTGTTTCATACGTACAGATTTTCTGATTGGGATGATGAAAAAATTCTGGAGATAGACAGTGGTGACAGTTGTACGTTATAAATATACTTAATGTCAATGAATTGTATACTTAAGAAATGGTTAAAATGATTAGAATACAAAATAAACTATGACATGGATAGTCAGTCATAATTATATTTTTTGTTAGCTACATTATTCTGGGAACTCATGTCATTAAGTTTCCTGGAGTAATTATTATTATCATAACATCAACATGTATTCAGAGTTTTCTTTTAAATAAACTAAGTAAACTATAAAATAAGTCAACAACTCCAATGTATATTTGCAATGCTTTCATACTCAGCTAACACGTATCAGATTTAAATAAAGATTTAATATACAGATATTACTGGTAAAGAAATAGCCTCACAGCTCAAGGCAAGCCATGAATAAGATATTTAGTTTTTAAAACACTCTTTAACACCATTTGCTCCTCTTCTCATCCAAATAATATTTTCTACTTTATTGGCTTGTTATTTAAAAGTTAACCATCACACACAAAAAATCAAAATCATTGAGTCAAATGTCCCCACTACGAAAGGGCCAAGAACCTAAAATGCTGTCCAAGTAAACGGAACCAGGATCATGATTGCCTGGAAGAGCTGTTCCTCTAAAGTCAATTTCCTTGGAAGAAAGCAGCAGTCAGTTGGCATTTGAAATGTTTTCTCTCTTTGGAAATTGTTGCCTGAACAGTAAGTCATGTCAGCTTTGACTCTGTCCTCTTGAGGCCTGAACCAAGTGAAGCCTGAAGTCACCATTAAGCAACTGCCGCAGCCATGGGGCGTCTGGAATTTGTTGAGTGCACTGAGCCTTAAAACAGAACAGCTGTTGTGGAATGCTGTTACAAGACACCAACGGGGGACTTGAGGCCTCGGGGACACCCTTGTCTATTCTGAATAGGGAGGCCAATCACTGCTTCATTACTTCCTAGTGAGACAAGAAGTTGCAGAGATGAAAGTACCCAAGCACAGGCCTGGACAAGACAACTTGATGAGTGAAACTATGTTCAACATACCTAAGTCACTGTTACCACAGCCCCATGTGCTCAGAATAGAGCTGCACATGCTGCAAGCCCACAGCAGTTGCTGACTTTCAGAAATCATCGAAACCATGACATGAAAAGATCTGCTGTAATAGACACAGGAGCAAATATGGTGTATCTCAGCAGGAAGCCATCCAGCATGGAAGGATTACCTCTAAATGAGATTTCTCAGGTTGATCTCAAATCATGGTATTTATATAAATTATTTCAATTATGAGGGTCTGATAGGGGACATACTAGACCGTAGAGCTGATTTGTTATCACAGAACTTTAATCTGAAAAAAAATCTGCCAAGGATATAGAAATAAGTCAAAGTCTTAGAATAAAAAAGCAATGCAATAGGACAGTTTAATTCCTGGAAAGAACTGGTAAGATCCTACTTCTCCATTAAAAGCTGGCTCTATCATTTCATGCTTTGGTCAATCACAGAACTCAGACAAAATCTCTGCTGGCTCTGTATTCTACTGTGCTTGTTTAAAAGTGTAGTGTGATGTATGATGGCTGAAAGCACAGGGGCCTAGCCTTGGGTTAGACATAAAGTTAGGGTTTAAAAATGGGGGGGTGAGGGTATAAAGAAAGACTGTAATGGCAAAAAGAAAATTGGAAAAGAAAATCTCTGAGGGGTCTGCTAATCAAGTGAGGTCTTTGTATTCAGAAAATGTCATTGCTCTTGTACAGCTGAAAGGACCCTTAAAATCAACACATCCCCATCGTAGGGATTCATGAAATGATTGCTGATTGGCTGAGTCAATAAACTCTTATACTGTACAAATAAAAAAAAAAGCAAGAAATAGAAATCTAAGACCTCTGTCAGGGAGAAACCCACTGAGGTGGCCAAGATTCCAGATGATTGTTAGTAAACGGTTATCAAACTGGCAGTCTGATTGTAATTTACCTCCTTTCCAAAGTTATCATTTGTTGGAATGCAACAATATACCAGTTCCTTGAATGTTTTCTACCTGTTTAGACTGCTTGTCAATTAAACATATTTATTAAGGACCCTGGGAGAGAAACAGAGAAAGATCTGAGGCGGGGTCAGGGAAGTGCGCAGGACCCTCAGGTCACAGAAGAGAGCCTATCCTAAGGTTCTCATTTTGAAATCTCGATAATGAAGTAGAAAAAGCACCGGGAAAGCAAAGACCTGTAGAGGAAGTACTCACAAAGGAACAAGAGGGAGAAGAAAAGGGCAGCTGAGGGGAGGTGCAGAGAAGGAGGGAGGGGATTTTATACGGGAAGAACAAAAGCATTCATAAGAAGGCAGAGAAGAACCCAGGGGAAGGAGACCCCACTGCTGGGGCAGCAGGGTACTGGGGAACCTCTAACATGGGACAGGCTGTGGAGAGCCTAGAACTGGGGAGAGTTACTAGAAGAAAAATAAGGGAATCACTGCGACCGAGGGACAACAGGATCTTAAAAAAGGCGGCTGTCTTTGTCTGCACCACCAAAGGAGAGGCTGAAGACAGGAGGACGGAAGCCATAAAGGATACGAAGGTTACAGTGGGGGGAGGGGAGGAAAGTCAATGAGGTGCGGAGACTGATCACCTGTGAAGGGCAAACAGGGGAGGGGGCCATCGAGATGATCAAAGGCTTGGGACACCAGTCAGAAGAGGAAGGACAAGAGCAGAGACAGGAGGAGGGATCTATTTGGGAGGGGGTGAGGGAGAGAGGAGATAAGGTTTAGACGTGCAAAGCTGAAGGTTACAACACATCAGGCATGTGGCTGGGAAGTAGAGAGAGAGAGCTGGGGTAACTGTCACCTTTTGAGAGAGAGGTTTCCCTGAGGAGTGGTAAACAGGGAACAAAGAGGAAAGGACTGAGGCTTGGGAACAAGACACAGGAGCGTGCTGAGCCCTGAGGTGGCCGCAGGCTTTCTTGCCAGGGCTGTCATCCATCGTCCAGCAGCCTGGCAGGGGTGGGAGGACTGGCACAGGGAACGTGGTGGGGGAGGTGGAAAGGGGCAGGGAAAAGGGCAGCATGGCCTCACAGGAGCCTCTCCGGTGCCCTTCAGCGAAGCAGAAGGCAAGAGGCTGAGGCTGCGTGCCAAGGGGTGGGGGCGGACCGGGACGGCGATGGGTGCCGAGTCTGCCGGGTCTGGGGCTCCATGGCAGCTGGTGACTTCTGCACTGAGAGTCGTGAGGAAGCAGAGGCAACAAGCAGAAGCTCGGTGCTCACAGCTGATGAAGGCCAAGTGGCAGAGGGAAGAAAGATCAGGCAGGGCTCAGCAGAGGGGATCAGGCAGGCTTTTTTTTTTTTTTTTTTAACTGTTCTTATTTTTTAAATGGTAGGAGAGACCAAAATATTAAAAGACAAAAGGAGAGACAGAGACAGACCCTGAGACACAGAGATGAGAGAGAGAGAGCATGAATGGGGATTAAAACAGAATCAAGGTCCACCAAGAAGTGACAGAAGACAGAATCAGAGAACAGGAAGAAAAGTTAAGTCTAGAGAGGAAGAGAAAATCTTATCTGTTTAGAAATAAGTACAGAAGAGATAACACTTAGAAAGTCTTTGTTTAAAAAATTTTTTTAAGTGGGGCACCTGGGTGGCCCAGTCGGTTAAGTGTCCAACTCTTGATCTCAGCTCAGGTCTCAATCTCAGGGTCATGAGTTCAAGTCCCAGGTTGGGCTCTATGCTGGGTGTGGAGTCTTACTTAAAAAAACTGAATGGGGCGCCTGGGTGGCTCAGTTGGTTAAGTGACTGCCTTTGGCTCAGGTCATGATCCTGGACTCCTGGGATCGAGTCCCACATTGGGCTCCTTGCTCGGCGGGGAGTCTGCTTCTCCCTCTGACCCTACCCCCTCTTGCGCTCTCTCTCTCAAAAAGAAAAAAAAAAACTGAATGAATGAATGAATGAATAAACATTTTAAGTGCCTAAGGATGTCATCTGCTGAAAGAGAGTAGTTAGAGATTAACTTGGGGGCAAGAGAAGGTGGTAAACTGGCAGCAACAGAACAGGACCAAGGGACCAGGACTGGACACACACACATCTGCTTAGATGTGTCTGTGTGTTTTCCTGCAGGTATCTAGCTACTGAATACTCAAGAAAACCCAAAAAAGATATCTCAAAACATTAAGATAATTTTTGTTTAGGTACACAAAGGAATTGTATCTAATAATTTGCTAGATGTTAAGGATAAAACAAAGGATGTCCCTGTAATCTTTTAGGAGTTTAGAGTCTCCTGAGGAACAGTCCAGGGTTTTAAGTTTTATTCATTTAAGTAATCTCTACACCTAACATGGGACTCGAACTCACGACCCTGAGATCAAGAGTTGTGCATTCCTCCGACTGAGACGGCCAGGCGCCCCAAGAAGCAGTCCAATTCTAACAGAGTATGATACGGTAAGATAGACAATGTGCTGTAAAAGTGACCTATAATTATTGGGACAGTTATGGAGAAGTGAGGGTATAAGGGAAAATTATACTTAACCGCTGACATTTGAATCAAAACATAACCATGAGCAATTCACCCGATAAAGAGTGTGAAAAAAGTACTTCAGCAGAGAAAAGATACATGAAGCATGTGAAATAAGGCGACATGCTAGGGAAGACACAAAAGTCTCCATTTGAAAAGTCCCCCAGGGGTTGGATTGACACAGGGTCTTGAACGGCACCTCAAGGAGTCTGGGCATGCCTCCAAAGGAAAATGGAATGCTGTGGAGGACTTGAAGCTGGGGCCATTTGTGGTTTAAAAAATCTCTCTGGCAGCAATGGCTCCCAACCTGGGTTGGGCACTGGATCGCCTGAGGACCTTGTACAAATATTAACTTCTGGACTGCACACCCTGAGGTTCTGATTCAATAGGTCTGAGGTAGAATTTGCACAACAGTGTTTTTAAATGCTTCCTGGATGATTCTCATTCGTTTATTTTGAAACCATCTATTTAATTTCTATTATTTTAAGCTGATAATGCATCAAGGAATAAAATAGACAAAAATTGCAGAGCCACAGGACTCGTATAGGTGGGAAGTCAAATCAAAGACATGAGTACATTGTAAGGTATACCAGAAGGTGAGCAGAGCCATGAATAAGAAGCATGGGAAGAAGGATAGGTGGGTGTGTTGCACAACATGCCTACTGTGTTGTTGAGAAGGGCACTGGTGAGAATTTGAGTAACGACGGAAGGGGTGACAGTGCGAGGACACTCATTTCTGAGAGAGAGGGCTGTTAGCAAAGGAACCAGCAAGTTCACAAGCCTGAGGCTGGAAGATTCCTCAGGTAGTTGAATAATGAGACCAGTGTGGTAGAGAAAAATGTGTGAGGGGGGCAGTGGCAGAGGATGGTCATGAATGGCCTTATAGACCATGACAAGGACTTACCACGAATGAGGTGAGAAGCCACCAGAGGCTTCTGAAGAGGGGAATTGCATGAGTGATTCAGGTTTTTAAAGGACCAATTGGGTTGCTGTGTTGAGAACAGATGGAGAGGGGCCAGGATGGAAGCAGGGAGATGGAGTGGGTCGTGGCAGAGCTGGCGAGAAGTGATGGAAACTGGATACGTATGCAGGGAAGGCTGAGATGAAGGGAAGGAAGAGGGAAGCAGCCAGACCAGTCGTGAGGTCAGTGCTACGGTTGAGGAGGATACTGACAAGGGTGGTAGGAAGGGAAGACGCGTCAGAAAGCAACATCAGGGTTAACACTGCCATGCTTGATGACCACTTGCACAGACGGTGACGGGTCAAGAATGAGTGTTGGGTTCCTGGTTTGAGTTACTTGAAACCAAGACAGGATTTACAGCAGGAGAAACAAGTTTCAGTTCTGCTGTGACCCCCACCCCCACCCCAACTCTGGTGCACATGTGCATGTGTGAATGTGTGAATGCGTGTTTGGGAGGTGCATAAAGTTAGTGAATAATTTGGTATGTTGATTTTTGAGAGGCCTAGAGAACAGGAGATATTAAGGAGGAAATGGCCAGTTGAAAAAGCTGAAAATTCATTCCACAAACATGGGCCTGCAGCTTGAGAGGTCTGAGCTGGACACGGGATTGGGGTCACTATCTAAGAGCACTGGTTGACTGCATAAGAATAAGCAGAGGGACAGAAGAAATTGAAGACCAGCACCCTGGGGACATCAACATTCGAGGGAAAATGGAGGAAGAGGACCTTTTGTTAGCATGATGCAAAATGCCTATAGAAACACACACACACTTTGGAAAATCTTTTTTTTTTTTAATGGATACTCTATAGCTATGATGTGAGAAAGCCTTTCAAACAAATGGTTATGAGTGATTATTTCAAATACTCATGATCCAAAATATAAGTATCCAGACGCATAGGATTTATTCTTTATTCTCCCCACCAGATATGGGGATTCCTATGGATAGAAGCTGGATTTCCTATTTCAAAAATGCTGGTCATTCGAACAAATAACCCAATCTGCTTATACAGAGTAATGTCCAATGTCCCCCAAAGCTTTGGGGAACGGAGTAAAGATATTATTGAAGCTTCATTGCAAGTAAAAAAAGACCAGATAGACCATTAGTATCTCACTCCACAGTCAGATGTTGTCTTCTGGCTGGAATTGCGTTTGACTTTTGAAATGTAGAGATGATGGTGGGAAAAATGGTTTCCTGCAGATCTGTTGAGCAATCTTTCCTTCCTGCTCAGTGAAATTTTCATTGTCCTTTTTTTTAAACCCCATGCTCTTGTTTCATTTGATTGCCAAGAATTTTTTATTTTGTTATCCTTTTCCATAAATACTAGTCTAGTTACTGAATAGATCCCTAATCTACATAACTAAATTATTGTGAATTATCTTTACTTAGGAATCTTCTGATTTGGTAGATCAGCTAGTATTTATAGGCTTGTAAATATGATATTTTCATTCAAATTGTCTTTATATGCATGTTTTAAAGGAGCTGTTCCCCTGAGCAACCAGTGATGAGCTACTGTCAGCAGAGCAATGATCATTTACAAATAATCACTATATCCTGTTTGGAGATAGTTTCCCAGCTAACAGGCTACGGAGTGACTGTAGCTTAGCTAATAAACTCAGGAGTGAAATCTAATCTAATTTCGAAACTTCAGCCCTCCGTGGCAGGTTCTTTAGCATCATGGCAATTTAAAGCATGCCTATTTACACCTCCCAGAAACTGACTTCTGAAACTACTGTTCCTGCTTCTAAGATTTGTATATGAAATTAATGGAAAAATAATTAAAAATTCAAATTTGTCCGTTCTAGTTGATTTAGTTTCCTCTAAAAATCACATTTTGTGTATATATCTATGAGTTTGTATTCATAGCTACGATAAATTTTTACATTAAAATATATGCATCTATGGAGTATAAAATTTAACTCCTTTAAAGGCACATACATGCATATAACACTTCTCAACCCCAAGTACTATGGGATTTTCTTTTTTCTTTTGCAGGTACACAGCAGCAGCTGGAGCTCCTTACTTAAGAAAAATTCTCTAATCCCATGAAACTCCCAAGGCCCTTTCAGTTTGGGCCATTTTCCCTTTTCCTCCTCTTCAAATTAACTCTTGGCCTCCCTTACCCCAATTCTACTTACAAAATTCTTGGCCCAGTGCCATTCTTCAGCACCACCCAGGCTGGCAGAATCATGCATAAGAGTTTCTTCTCCCAGGTCTGGTGTTTTCAGTAAAGCTTAGCCTCAGTGAGTCGCCCACCTCAGATAGTTCTGTGCAATCCCAGCATTGTCTCCATTACCATATCTCCCTTCGCCCGTCTGCTTCTCCTTCTTCGCTGCACTTGGGGCCACCTCCAAATACAATACTAACTAAACTACCCATTTGACTCTATGATGGGTCATGCCTTAGACATATATCAAATGGGTAGACATTTGATAGACTTAGACATGCCTTAGTCCTATATCACATGGGTAGACATTTGATAGACTTAGACATGCCTTAGTCCTACATCACATGGGTAGTTAGCCCTTTCTCCCAGCGAGATTCAAACTCCATGAAGACTCACTGATTCTCTTGCTTCTTCTGTATACCTCCTACATTAGCAGCTAACATGGCCAGAAGAGAGGAGTTGATTTCCCCCACAAACCCCCTCTTCTTGCAGTGTTTCCTGTTTTCCTAAACAGCACTGCACTGTCTCCCCCTTGCTCAGATGAAATATCTAGAGGGTATCTTGGATTCTTCCCTTTCTCTAAGCCTCTCATGCAATCCCTGTGCAAGCTCTACATGCCCTGAATACATTTCTCTCACCTCCACCCACCACTCTACTCTAAGTTCTCACTATTGAACCTGAACTGTCTCGGAGGCCTCCCTGCCTCTTCTCTTTCCACTGAACCACCTACTTCCTACGTAGCAGCAAGATGACCTTTTAAAATGTATGTCAGATTGTGCAATTTTCCTGCTTAAAACTCTTCAGAGACTTTCCATCCCATTTACAGTAAAATCCAAGTTTCTTATTTTGTCCTTTACAAAGGCCCCCATGGTCTGGCCACTGCTCACCCCATGCTCTCCTTTCCTGCCACCCTCCCCTATTCCCAGTCCAACCAAACTGACCACTGCTCTGTACTTAGAGCACACCACTCTCTGCACATTCTAACTGGCGCCTCTCTCCTGCCTTGGGCACCATGGGCTCCTGCTTCCTGGTCAGATCCCAACCAAGATGGCAGCTCCCCTGAGATGCCTCCATTACCACCCTATCTGAAGGAAGTACACAGTCACTTGTTGTAATTCTCTGCATAACTATGATACATTTTTTTTCTCTGTTTATACATTATCCATTAGTTTCTGCCTGACATCACCAGAATGGAAGCTCCATGAGAACAGGGGCCCTTAGTCTTCATCCTGATTATATCTCCAGGTCCTACAACAGTATCTGGTATATAATAGGCACAAATGAATTTGTGCTGAATGGCTACATACAGAGTGTTTGACCAAAAAAAAAAAAAAAAAAAAAGTGCTCCAAAACTATTTCTGACAGGTTGATACTAGAAAGTGAGAAGAGTCCCATAAGTGTCATTTACCAAGCAACTGTCACAGGGACTTTACCAGATACCTTCATGTGTTATCTCACAAAATCCTTAATAAATTGAGTTCTGAATCCTCCATTTGTCAGACATGCCCAGGAGGTTAAGTACATTGTGGAATGTCCCACAGCAAGGGGCAGCTTCCCGAGCAGGGCTAAAATGGTGGCCCCTCCTTATACAGGCTTCCAGTGGCATGTCAGTGGGCCAACCCAGAGATGTCTTGGCTCTATGGAGCTCCAACATTTAGATGAGGAACTGAGGAAAGTGAGCATCATGCTTACCAGTAATAAGCTTCTGCAGATCTATACGAAGGCAATATCTGATTAAGATGTCCAACATGTTTGATGGAAAAGTCCCAAACCAGGGCCTACCTAATCTGAACTACCACTTAATACTTAGTGCTTAATACTCAATGCTTTCAGCCCTGGGTAGTGTTTGAAGAATACTTTCAATTAGAAGTCACTTAATGACCTAGCCCTCATTTTTATGCCAAATACAACCAGCACACAAAACAATATCTCTGTGCTTCACACACAGGCAACCTAGCCTGCGACCCTGTATAAGTCACCCGTGGCATTGAATATGCCACTGCAGAGGACAGGAGAGGTTCCAGCCCTCAAGGAGAGAGATCTCTGCACCAGGCATGCACAGAACTTGCCTGAGTATCTCAATAATGCAGGTGGAAGAAAGAAGAAGAGTCACTAAGGGGTGCATGTATGAAAACAAAGTTTTCAGTCATTGTTTCCATTGCCTTTAACTTACTTTCCACAGGCTTCAAGAAAATTCCATCCCTAAAGCCAAAATGAATATCACATAGCCAAGGAGATGCCACACCATGCCAGGATAGGCTCTGCATGGTAGGCCACCCAAAGCAACACAGCCTACTAATAAAAATAAGAGAAAGATTTTAAAAGGCCACACACCTCTGTTTTTCAAAAGGATGTGAAGCCTCAACATTGAGCAAACAACAACAAAATGCCAGATCAAAATCAATGTTAGACAGGTTACCTTGGGATTTTTTTTTTTTTAATGTCTTTTTGCTTTTTTGTCCTTTTCCCCAGCATGGTACATGTTGGCTCTACCTGGAGAAATGCTCATACACTTCAGTACAGAGCCAGAGACTGTGGTGTGTCCCCTCCACAGTTAGAACCCACCAGAGAGAGCCCCGAATGTAAATTATGTATATGTGTGTGTGTGTGTGTGTGTGTGTGTGTGTGTGTGTGTGTATATAAAATTTGTAACTCCTAGAGGTAACAGTGGGTAGTAGCAGGGATCAAATGGTTCAGATCTAAGCAGCAACCCAATTTCACTCAGTTCTGAATTCTGTAGGCTTTAACACGACCTTTCTTGAGTGATATAACTTGGCCTTAAAGAAACTTCAAATACACTTTGAAGAAAAACCACAGGTTTTCTTGAGTGAGAGCAATGTACAGGATCTATTAAGACACATTTTCATTAAATAAAAGTAAATCTCAAAGACAACATAGCTTGCATTTTCGGCTTCACTCTTTGGCTTTACTCAGTCAACTCAGGAAGAGAAGCAGGCTACTGCTCAAGCAACGGGAGTACCTTTCCCCCTCCCCGGCCCGCTGCAGAACGAGAGTACTCTCTATCGCTGCAGACCCTCAACCGGGGAGCTCTGTCTGCTGAGTCGTCAAAATGTGTTCCAGGTTGTAACTTGGCAAACATGACTTAACCTGAGAGAAACGCTTTAAAACAAATTTTCATAACATCTGCCATGTCATTTTTAAGCAATACCTTCTGTTTCCACAGAACTTAAACACAGTTTTGTTTTTAAAAGCTAAATTTCATAGGACTTTCTTCAGCTCTATGGGATATTCACTTCTGGCAATAAAAGGCTCCCACTAGGAAAAAAAAAAAGGTTCTCAAATGTTTTAGCATTTCTGCTCAATGGACTTATGTTCAAAATCAGTCTGTCCCACAAGAATCAGGGGAAAAAAATTCTGCAAAGTGTCATCTCAATCGCCAAAATGCACTTCCACAAGAAGTTTGAAGTTTGATATGCCTCTTTAGCTAAAAATGCACCAGTTGTGAGGGGGGCCTGCTGATCATCACAACAGAAGCATCAGGGAGAGGAAATAACTATATTCGTTCTCCCGGTACACATCCTTGTTTGAGGGTTATTTCATTAGAATGAAATCACAAAACTGAACACAGAAATTTAGAAACTTTATGGTTGTGAGCATGCTTCTCATCCATCTAATATGTATTACGTACCAGGTAGTCCATTACGTATTTAAAGAGATACAGAAGATATAAAGATCTGTCTCCATTTTCCAAGTAAATTGAGTTGTAGACAACTATAAGGTGTTGGCCTAAAGATATATAGTTGGAAGTTGATTATTTTTAGCTGGAAATGAACCCTTTGGTATATATGATGTAACATAGGGAGAAAGTTAAAAAAAAAAAGGTTAGCAAAGAATCCTTAAAACCAATTACATTTAAGGGATAGGACATGGAGTAAGACAGACCAAGGAAATAAAGTCACAGTCAGGAGAGATAGGAAAGCATTATGTTTCAGAAGCCAAAAGGCAGAATTTCTAGAAGCAATGAGTGTTGAGTGTTGCCAGATCAACCACTCTGAAGGTGAAGAAGAGGTTACTGAATTAGGGAGGAAGGATTTGAAGTGGTATTGATAATATCCAACAGGAAAAGAGCTAAGGTTTGCATAAAAACCCATGCTGAGCCTAAAATAATAGTTCTTCTTAAAGAATATTTTATTAATCTGCCATTGAGCCTTGAGCAAGTGTGAAGAGAGTTATGATCAGACCACATCTCAAAGACTTTTTATAAGAGAAGTGAAGTCATTTCTTAAAGAGTCCTGTAGCCAAGACCTGGGGGAGGGGGTGCGGGGATGGTGTTTTAAACAAAACTTATTCATACAATGCTTTCCCCCAGGGAATTTTCAACTTTCTGAAATCTAGAGACCTTTTATTATTTTTAAAGAAATCATTCAAGGGGCACCTGGGTGGCTCAGATGGTTAAGTGTCTGCCTTCGGCTCAGATCATGATCCCAGGGTCCAGGGATCGAGCCCCGCATCGGGCTCCTGGCTGGCAAGGAGCCTCCTTCTCCCTCTCCCTCTGCCTCTCCCCCTTCTCATGCTCCCTCTCTCTCTGTGTCTCTGTGTCTCAAATGAATAAAAAAAAATATTCAAATTGTATGTATGACGAATGATGATAAAATAAATTTAACAGCAATGAATAGACAGACACTGGTCTTAGCTGGGAAATGGGGAAGAAGACCAGAATTGAAGCAACAATAAAACAACAACAACAACGAAACAGTAAAACCAATTATTGTCTGAAGATGGTATACAAATAGCACTTAATTGTTTATAAAAAGGAAGTCTCTCTTATGTGGTCAACTTGAATTGTTTGCTTCCTGGCAATAGTGCTCGATAGGTCATAGAAAAAAATGCCATGTTAAAATGGAGGAAAAGAAAGCTTCAGAAGTAGTATTTTCACATAAAATTAAACATGCGGCAAGAGATGCACCTATGACAATAAACTTTCCATCTATAAGAAAGACCCCATGAGTCTACATACTTTATACACCCCCTGGTTGACCAGCCTGGCACCAACACTTGAATGCACTGTGTGCACCAAGCGGTGACCCTTTAGACTCCGTCCTGCACACTGTGCCCATATGTGGTTGCTTTCCCTTTTGTTTTTAGCTTTTTCTGAGCTGGGTAAAGAAAGAATAAAGATATTTTCCTTGTAAGTTTCAGAAAGTGTATACAAAATATCGATGGGCACATTGTAAAAATTCTTTAGTGAGGAAAACTGCAGTGGTGCTAACTTGTTAGTTTGGGTACTGGTTTGGTCCTGACCGAAAATTTCAGGACAAGGAATTTTATAGCAGCCCAAAGCTATCTCACTTTAAAATATATATATATATATATATTTTATTTATTTATTTGAAAGAGAGAAAGCCTGTGCGCACATGAGCAAGGGGTGGGGGGGCAGAGGGAGAGAGAGCAGACCCCCCGTTGAGCAGGGAGCCCCACCCGGGGCTTGATCTCAGGACCCTGAGATCATGACCTGAGCTAAAGTCAGATGCTTCACTGACTGAGCCACCCAGACGCCCTAAAGCTATTTCACTTTTTAAAGAGAAAATAAGATTGAATCCTTCAGGCAGTCTTTATAGAGTGATCACTGTATTCTGCATAGTTCACTTATGCTACCTTTGGTGAGCAGAAGGCTGTTTACCTGCCCTGTAGATGCCAATATTCCCCGGGGGCTTGGGCCTCAGTTCCTTTTTTTTTTTAAACTCTTTGCCCACCTACTCTGGGCAGTACCCATCTACTTCCATGACTCTAACTACCATCCAAATAGCGGTAATTTCCAAGTCAGTATAGTAAAATAAATGTTTTACATTTTGTACATTTTACATGTTTTACATTCTACATTACTCAATGCATAAGCAGCAATGGAAATATTTATTCAAAAGTGTTCTACTGAGATTCAAAACATATTGATATAGTTACCATTATTCTGTTAAAAAAATCAAACTAAAAAAGCAAACTGGGAACCCCCAATAGACAAGTTAAAACTTAAGGAGAAGAGTTATTAAAAGCAAAGCCCTGCTTGGCTGGCTCAGTTGATTGGGCGTGTAACTCCTGATCTTGGGGTTGTGAATTCGAATCCCATGTTGGGTGTAAAGATTACTTAAAAATAAGATCTTAAAAAAAAGTGAAGTCTTCACAGGGCAGATGGGAAGCAAGTTCCTATCTTAGGGGCCTGCCCACTTTGACTTGTGGCCACCTTCTCGTTTCTTTTGACTGAATTTATTAATAATGAATGCTAGATTGAGGAAAGTTTTTCCTTATGTACTTATCATATTTGTAAATGTAAACTTTTTATCGAAGTAAAATATATATACAACAGCAAGGTGCACACCTCATAGGTGTACATCTCAAATGACTTTTAATTTTCACACAACGAATACCTGGACAGAGCACTCAGATGAAAACCCAAACCCAAACCCAAATCAAACCACCCAGAAGCTTAGCAGAAACCTCCTCATGCCCTTTCCACTTCTACTCATCTTCCCTGCACTCAAGGGGAACTACCATCCTGACCTCTAATCACTATAAATTATTTTGCAAGTTTTTGAACTTCCTATAGATGCAATCACACAATGTGGATGTTTCTAGTGACCTCTTAGACATTATGGAGAGTTGATGAGTATATGGAAAAATGTTCTGTGTCTGCTAGTTGACTAGATGTTCTCAATGTGTGCGTAAGTTGACTCCCCTTTTCTTTGTAAATTTGATTCTAGAATGAAACACCAGCAATACCATATACACAAAGTCTAGGGAACACTAAGGGGTTAGAAACTGGAAGGCTCATCATATTTTTCTCATAATTTTCCACTCCCATGGCAGTAACTCTGACAGTCCCTCTGGAGAAGGTCCTGAGTCTCAGAATGTTTGTCCTACATGCCACTCAACAGCTACCAGATGGCACACAGGCTCTGGGCTGCCGTTTGGCATGGTGTTCCCTGGAGTGGTCCAAGGAGGCACTCCGCCGTGTGAGGGTGAGCCCTCAGGGCCTTCCCTCTCTTGCTGCTGGCATTCAGCACATGTGGAGCGTGTGCGGCCATGCGTGGCATCAGCTGTACGTCACGCCACTAGTCTGGAATTAGTGACCTGTTTACAAAAGGCAGACTGCGCTTGCAGATGTGACAAAAAATAGGGAGGCCAAAAGGGTGGGCAACATGTGACAGGCACTGTATATAAAGCAGAGGCACAGAATCCCCTTCTAATTATAAAAACACACAAAACATGTGCAGCCAAATCCAGCTCAAGCCAAATGCCACCATTTCCACACTAAGAATCTTCCAGAAAAAGAGCTGATTTAGATTTATGACCTAATCCCAGCGACAAATGCTTTACTCCACCATCACCATCCCCCACATTCCAACTTCTGTTGTGGGGGAGCGGGTCCCACACTAGGTAGTTTGGAAATCTCAATGTCATTATTGATTAGTTACAGGTACATAAAAACATACCCTTTACCTAGGAGGTGATATAACATTGCCAGCTAATTTCAGAACTAGCTACTATGATATTCTCAGAGGAAAAACTTCCCTCAGACCAAGTGTAGCTTTCAAACAATCATGAATGAGCAGAGATAGCGAGCGATGTGCTACCTTGGAAGACTGCCCTC
Organism: Callorhinus ursinus; assembly: GCF_003265705.2. Lineage (NCBI taxonomy): Eukaryota > Metazoa > Chordata > Mammalia > Carnivora > Otariidae > Callorhinus > Callorhinus ursinus. The sequence continues at coordinate 70,686,145 of NW_027397069.1, forward strand.
TTAATTCAGTTCTTTTCCCACATCCTCTTTGGCAGGGTTTTAATTCAGAGTTTCTCTCAGAAATTTTCAACCTGCGATTCCCTTTGCTTTTCTTTGAAACACCCCTTCCTTCAACAGGCATCCTGGTTATTACAAGTTAATACTGGATTATTAGAGGGCAAGAGAGAATTGTGTGGGTCGAGGTAAATAAACATATCATTAAGGAGTAATGCATGGAAACAATCCCTGTGACTCAGTAAAAGGCCAACTTTAAAAGAGAAAAAAAAAATGCCTTGACTCGACAAATTGCCTGCTCTGGTCGAATTCCCCTCCTATCAGGTCGTGACTGCTTTACTGTAAGAGAAACCAGACTAACAGAATGAACAGGAAGAAAATGGCACCATGAGAAACAGTGGGCCACTAAGATTGTTCTGGGTCAGGACTGATGACTCTGCTACCAGCCCCCACCGTCTGTTCTGTTAATGAGCTGGCAAGGGCAAGCAATATCCCTTAGACAATTACCTCAGACCCAGTACTGGCCTTTACATCCCCCTCATGAAGGAGCATGGCTCTCACACGGGGTGGAAGCGTGGAATGACGGAAGGGTGGAAGGATGGAAGGGCAGGGTCCGGGAAAGAAACGCAGGAGAAAAAGCGCAAGTGAAAGGAGGCCCGGCCGTAAGTTGGGGTGAGGAAGGGAGCCCTGGGCGAAGCAGGAAGTGGAAGCAAGAGCGGGAGAGCGTGGCCTGCTCCAATGTCCTTGCTGCAAAGACCAGGGCCCGGGAGAGACAGAAAGGCAAAGGCCACAGTGCCAAGTCCCTTTCCTTTCCTCAGAAAGTTCTCTTGGTCTCGAGGAGTAAACAGTCAGCAGGGCGGGGAGAGGGGTATAAGCAGACATAAGAGGAGAAGAAGAAGGGGCCCCGGGGACTTGAGAAGGCTCAAGGGCGGAGGTCAGCAGGGAAGAGAGAAGCAGGGGCATTAGGGCAATCGAGTTCTGTTCACCCGGCTGCTCTGACTTGGGCCCTGTTCCTCAAACATCGGGCTTCTCAACACAGGCTCAGGACTTCCTCAGACCCAGGTGAGGAGCAAGAAGTTGGAAGTGAAAGTAGCCATGTCACCTGAGGAAACACGCACAGAGAGAAGGGGTGCACCATGGCCCCAGCTCGGGTGAGCCGCTCACAAGATCCCGCTCCCTTCCCAAGGAAGCCGACTTGAAGTGTGAGCCAAAGCAAACACTGGTTTAGAATCATCTTCCTGCTTCTTTCCATCGTCTGCTTTCTGAGAGCCTGCTAACGAGCAGAAAAGGCTGGAAGAGACAGGCGGCAGAGAGTGGGCGCAGAAACAGGGGAATGGCACTTCTCCACAAATACATCAGTCCCCGAATACTGGGGAGCTGGGCATGTGGGTGATGAGTGACAGAGAGTGAAATCCCGAGATGATATTTTTTTCCTCCAACACTGTTCAGTTGCCATCCTCAAGCCCCAAGGACGGGTGTGATTTGTAGAGTCCCTTTGCAACACTGCGGTGATGGCCAAGGGAGCAGAGACCAACCCAACTTCAACTAGGACTGTCTGCCGAAGGCCACCCACCCGCCCAGAGGTGGCTACTCACATCAGGCAAGGGCAAGACGCCCACAGCCCTCTTCTTAACCAGTCTCCCACGATGCTGTGCAAGTTAGAATACTGAGGGTGGGCTAGACAGACAGGCCTGAAGAACTTGATTGCTCATCTTTTCTGCCTCCGCTCTCTCCCCCTCCCAAGGGAAAGGCCCGTCATGTGTACAAACCCGAGGAAATAACCAGAAATGAAAACCCCTTGCTTTGTTTCCTGTCACTCTCAGCCAGAGTTTAAATCCATCCTAAGCTAAAAGCAGTATGTCTGCCAAGACTGTCAATCAAGGCCTCAAGGACTTGGCGATATTTTTGTGTGCGTCCCCTTGACTTACACATGCAGGCTGCGTCCACGTTAATGGGACTTCCATGTGGGTACGGCAGAGCATGAGGTGGTCTCTGGTTTTACCTGCAGTTGCCTATAGGGGAGGACTTTTCTCTAGCCTTTTAAAGAAGGGATATAAAGCCAAGAGACAAGGGTTCTCCACTCTTACCCAGAATGTCATTCAGTGTTGGTAAAGCCCAATGACCTATTAAGTCCCCTTATGGGACCAGAGCAAGGTGCAGGACTGAAGACACTGGCCTGTCAGCATTCGGGAGGAATTAATTTCTGTTCAGTGAGGGCCTAGTCTATGCCAGTCCCTTCTCTAAGGTTCCCAACAATCCAGTGGGTGAGAGACTTGTGTACACATTAGTTTATAATAATAATAAAAAATGTTTTTTCATAACAAATCATGCAGAAGCCTCTAAGAGCACAGAGAAGACATGTAGCACTCAGGGGATGGCGTGCTGGGGGCAATTCAAAGAGAGGGTACTGCTGTGGACTGAGGGGTGAATGGCTGCTCTGAGGAGCCCCCACGGCAGCCTGAGGTCAAATCCCGGGTCCCCTCCTGCACCCGTGACCATGGGTCACGGTTCCTCAACTTTGCCAGGACTTGGTTTCACATCTACAAAATAGGAATTGTAGTGAAGAGTAAACATACAAAGCATTCGGTAAAGCGCCCAGCACTTGGTTAGCGATTTTTATTATCATCAGCATCAGCCTAAGCACAGAGGCATTAAGGAAAACATTTCTAGATAAAATTAAAGAATATGACTCTTCTCAGTATAGCCATTCCTTCAGTGAATAGGGACGAGGGACTCGTGGCTGGCTTTTAAGCTGTAAAGCAGATGTTTCTTGGGCATAAATAACATTCAATGAGCTCCTAAAAATGACAGTATGCAAACCATCTTTTAATGGCTAGGCAAGCATCTTCACCCAGCACGCCACATGGGGTTTAGTAAATATTAATCAGAGATTATTGCTCAGTCCCACGAAACAGTTAACGAACACGAAGTGCCAAAAATCAAACCTGTGAACATTTTACAGGTTTGGGGTACACAGGATTGCTCTTATCCTAGAGAACTCCATTTTCCCTTCCCTGTTTCTCAGGGACTCAGTTTGGAAGGGGAAAGGTGGCCGTGAACAGGTTATTTATTTGGAAAGGCGGACAGGCTGCGTAGGACTGTGGCACTGTCCTTCTCATTTAACCCTTTTGGAAATCTGATCCGGTCGGATTTAAAGAAAGGAGGAGGGAACAGTCAGGCATGCTTAACCTTTTCAAATAATTAAGATTTTTATCTATGCCTCACACAGCCTCTCCTGTTCCACTCGGTTTGGCACTTAACTCCGCATTTAAAACCTCCCTAATACGATAACGATAATGCCTTCTTTTCCGTCATTATCTCGCGGCTGCAGGGCTATCTGACCGATCCCCAGTCAGGTTTTTGCGGCCACTGGCCCCTGCATTCCTGCCTGAGCCCCGCAGGAAACAGAGCCTCTGCAGCTGCCAACGTTTATTTACACACATTCCTGCCTCAAATTGAATTAATGAGCATAATTTAACTCAGGCGATGTCCTCCCCAGCTCTCCTTCCTCTTTGCCCCGCTGCCCGGCCTGTTTTCTCCCTCGAGCCCTCCCGTGGAGATCTTACTGGAATGGACTCAGGCAGTCTGCTGCAAAGGACAGGACTCCCAACTTTCCCCCTTCAATGTCCTCTGAGCCACGTGGGGCTCAGGTTAAAATGCAGATTCTCATCCAGCAGCTCCACTTTGGGGCCTGAGACTCAGCATTCACACAAGCCCTCTCTCTGGTGATAACGAGGCTGCCTGTCTAGGGGCCACACCAGGAGTAGCCGCCTTACCCAAGGACTCCCCTGCACTGAATAGAATAAGCCAGGTCCTTAATGAGTAATCGAAAGGCAAATGCTAACTTCTGATCTTCCCGATCAGTCTGATGGCCCAGAAGGTTTACCGAAAGCATCCCCATAGGGGATCTGTTTACCTTGTTTCCCCTTCCCGTGTGTGCACAAAGAAAACAGAGTAAGTCAAACCACAAGTCCCATTAACTCTTAAATGCAGCCCTACACAAATTCCAAACCTAGGAGCTAAAGAAAGTGTAGATTGGAATCTTGGGACCCTTAACTTCTACACAAAAAGCAAAAGTAACCCCACCTAAGAAACTGCAGCGTGGATGTGGTTAGATGCAGGAGGTCTGTTTATTGCATTGGGGAGACCAACAAGGAATTTCCTGCATGCTATGCCAAAGTCGGAGTGCAAGGAACTTTCTCTGAAGCCTGTGCAATGAAACCAGCAGATCTCCTGTGTATTCACACACTGTATACCTTTGCTAGTTATCCCTGGCAAAAATCCTTCTAAATTCTACCAAGTGTGGAAAAGGATTAAAAAGGGAAGGAGAAAAACATTCCCTCTAAAACAAAAGAAAGTAAATGAATATATTTGAAAACCACTGTTGATGGGTTGGATTTTGTTCTTCCTGGATGCGAATATATGTAATACCTCCGGCAATAAATATCCTTAACCTTGGACCCAAAACTGTTTGCCCAGGTCCACACAACTCCGTATTTGGCTGCTTCCAGAGAGAAAGGCCTTCACATCGAATTTTGCACAGAAAAGTAGATTTGGGGAATTTTTTTTTTTTTAAGGAAAGATTGAATTTATCATGAAACATTTTTCACTGGGAAACCAGTAAAATGAACCACCTTTTTACCCAAACCACAAAGACTGCAAATTCCTTTGCTAGAAAACTTGGCTGCTTCTGTTGAAAAGATTAACTTATGCTGAATAGCTTCTGGGGGCATGCAGGGATAGATGGGGTTGTGCTTTCCATTTAGGGGGACATAACTTGTAATGACAAATAATAGCTCCTGCGAGAGGAAAAATGGTTAGCTTATCGATACTATTGCCTTACTGTAAAGGTTCTTCCAGCAGATGTACAGATATTAATCGGAATGTATTCCAGAAATATCTTCACAATGCCTAAATTCTGCAAAAACAAAGCTCATCTGAAACTTTTCATTACCACTTACAGCCTCACTGTCAGGATTATAAATGGGGTAGCAACTTCCCTTGGTTTCAGTAACTATGTCGCTTAAGCCAAAACTGCCACAGTGTTTTAATTAATACAACGAAATAAGGCTAATCACATTTTTTCTCTTCTCTCTTTCTCTCTCTCTCTCTCTCTCTCTTTTTTTTTTTTTTTTGGTTGCTCCTGACTTGACAGTAACCTGAGAAAGAAATTACACCTTTTAACCTGATGGAATGTTTAGCTATTTCACACGAAGCCAGTGTGCCAAGAAGCAACCCTCTGCAGATCAGCTACTGGGTTTTCTTGATGCCCAAGGAAAAGGAAAATTGTTATCTGAATTGTCACAGACAATGGCCAGTTACAGGTAATTATCTATCTGTACATCATTAATTTCTGATTTTAGGATTATCTGAGATCCGATTATCCAGCACAGCCCCTCTGCCCCAAACAGGTCACGCCATGGACTGTCCCTTGCCCCTGCAGCTTCTGTCCCGGATGCCGCCTCCTCTTTACCATCTACATTTTTTTTAAGATTTTTTTTATTTATTTACTTGAGAGAGAGAGTGCACATGAGAGAGCACAGTGGGAGTGGGAGAAGTAGACTCCCCACTGAGCAGGGAGCCTGATGCGGGCCTCAATCCCAGGACCCCGGGATCATGACCTGAGCTGAAGGCAGACGCTTAACTGACTGAGCCACCCAGGTGCTCCCACCATCTACATTTTTAAGCATACAAAGCTCAGGGATGCCTTTCCCGAAACTCTAGTCTTAAGTTTTCTTACAGGGGAGACTCTTGCTTTGTCTCTGCTCATTACTGAGTATGATATAGTGTGACCGTACTTCTCAAACGTATTCCAATTACCTGTTAAGTTAGGCAAATTTATCTTCTCACTGAGAGAAGCTGTTCCAGAAAAGGTCTAGGATTCTCTTCACTCCTTCCCCATATGGAAGCCTAATGGAAAAGATGTTTCTCCCTCCTGTTATCTTCAGGAGAAGGTGGGCACTGCCAGGATCGTTATAAAACACATTTGGGTCAGTTGATAATAAATCTGCTAGAGAAACCATCCACAGAAAAGAAATGGCTGGTGCAAGGCAGGAGACTGGGGGCTGGTCCATCACATGCTCCTGCCTGTACTTTGGGGACCTCAAGGATTATTTACAGGAGTGGAGTCCAGAGTCTGTCACTAGCAGAAGCACACAGCTAATGGTCATGGTGCTGGGCTGTGTCCTGACCACACCGTGGTAAGAAAGCCTTCCCATACATCTTGTGGGCTGCATCATTTCCTTCCATATATTCCTTTTCTGTTTATCAAGTCAAAGCCGGTTTTCTTTTCCTTTGTTCACTGCAACCAATGACCCTGACTGGTATAATTAATAAAAAAAAGTTGAGCATGTTTGGGTTATAGCCCCAAGCAGGCAAAGTCAAGGCTAATGGCCGATAGAACAGCCTGCTCTCCATCAGAAGACTTCATGTAGTGCCACCATTGGAGATATTTTCCTGGGCGTTCAGCGAAGAATTTCTAAAAAACAGACGCCAGTAGGGAATAAGAGTTTAGGTTTTAAGATTTTTTTCTCCATGGAAATAAGCCACAACAAAAGACAATATCCAGAGTCCTGATTCTTTGAGTTTACTTAAAATCTTGTCTTCAATGCCAAATCCTCTCTCTTCTTCTGCCACTTCAACATGTCCTATAGACCAAGTACGTGTACAGACTATCTGTGCTCTATTGGAGCAAATCACATAAAATATCTGCCATGAGACTGGTGGGACAAGGCTACAGACCCCGGACCACAAGCCCACCGGCACAAGTGAAAATTAATGATGGGACTGCAGGGAAGGGAGCTTAAAGGCTGCAGCCTGTGTGACCGTGGTGGATGGTGACAGCCCCAGAGAGGGGGAGCACGAGGGAGCCCATGAGAGCCAGAGGAAGTCAGTGAGGACTTCAGAGGCCAAGCGTGGGGATGACACAGACCTAGGCAAAATTATTTAGATTCACCACATGGTTAGTACATCCTACTATTCGTTAGTTTTGATACAAATTGTACAACAAATAAGAAGTAACCCAGCACATCTGAGGGAGCCTGACTGGCGATGACTGGGGAGGGGGCAGCTCATCTGGCTTATATTCTAGCCATCCCCTCCCACCTCAATCATCTGTCCCCTCAACACTTACTGAATCGTCTTCTACAGGCCAATGAATGTGCTGTCCTCAAGAAGTTTTCCATCCCAAGGGAAGAACTGAAAACCCAGTTTTCTCCATGCTGAGTGGAAGTGAGTGGTTCAACTCTCAACCTTTTGCTTACAATCTATTTACCAAATTATTTTCTCAGGTGATCTTCTAAGACTGACACATATTTCAGTTCTCGAGGGCTGTCTTTCCGTGTACAGTACGGGCTCTGTTAGGAAGCCATCAGAAAAGGAGCATTTCCCCTTTGATAGCAATTGCACATAGTGAATAGTGTCTTCATGAGCTCTTAATGAACAAAACTACTTTCCAAGCTACATCTGAAGGGTTGAGGGACTTGTAAAAAAGGCTTCAGAATTCACGGAGATAGTGATTTGAGTAGTAAACAGTCTGAGAAAGGCTTTCTTGGCAAAACTGTGATCAATAAACGACAATGTAAACTTAAGCCATTATAGCAGTGGACAAAAACTTAGAAAAACCCTTGCTCTAAGGAACAGGAGAAAAGATATCCTGGAGGAAACTCATACTGAAAGGGAAGTTGAGTTAAGAGACAGGGAAGAGCAGGGGGTGGAAATGACAAGAGAACATCAGAAGAAAAACAGTCAAGAACTAGCTTTAAAGAAGGCAAAATATATATAAAACTAATGAAGATAAGCAACTCTCTATGAAATTGAAAGCAAAATGACATGGAGAATTCCAAAATAATACAGCTTCAAACACATCACTTTATTAGATGTTCAACATTTAAAGTTCTGAGTTTTGGAAGCTCATTTCACCCCACCCAGTTCAGAGGTTGAAGAGGTGGGCTCTGGAGAACACCTGAACACAAACTGCAATTTTCTAGAATGACAACCACCCAGTGTTGGCAGGGACATAAACAACATGAGGAATAAAGGAGTGATTCTGTTTCTTCAAGAGAAAAAAATGTTGTTTTTTGGGAGAAAGTGTTCCTAAAATGGCATCTATCACTAGTAGGTGGTGATTGATCACTAAGACCTGTGTCAGAAGGACTTCAAAAAGGCTTGAACAGAATTCACATTCATGCCGTATATGAGAATACTATCTTCATTAGGTTATCCCACTACATCTGAACCATCAAAAACACTGGGGAAGAGAAGGATTAGTTTTTCTTTTAACAAAATGGACACATCCCCAAGTAGACAATTACACTAGTTATTTAAAATTGCTTCTTGATTTTATATTTCCTGTTCAAAACAAACTATTCTGACATAATAAGTTGTCTAAAATCATGGCCATCTCAGATTTTAAAAATCTCATTTAGAATCAACAAGTTTATATTACAGAAAACTACTATCATGCCCTAATGCAATTCTCTTTGAGTGATGGAAGAATTCAGTGTGTGTGTGTGTGTGTGTGTGTGTGTGTGTGTGTGTGTGTGTTTTACCACCCAGACAAGGGCTTTTTTTTTTAGTTCATTTTAAATGATTTAGTAGTCAGATAGGTTAACACAAAATAACACTCATATGTCCTCTATTTCCTTTTGTATCTAAGAATTACTTTTCCCACATTAATCATAAAAAGGTAAGATTCTGACTTACTGTCTTCCAGGACCTTTATTCATGGTCAATTTTTCTTTCTTGAGAAAGGAAACTTTCTCAACAACCTTACGGTATCCTTCAGTGAAATGTGAAAACCCTCTTCCTCCAGGCCCCCTTACCCCACCTGGCCTTCTCCGTCACGTTAAGACTTCTGGTGCTCCCTGTTATCAATCACATTTCCCTCCCTCATTCTCTTCCTCCGCTCTGCTTCTTCTGGCTTTACTGGGTGTAGAATCACTTTACTTACTGCTTTTCTTTCCTTTAATTATGATGTTGTGTTGGAGACAGAAAACTTTCAAATCATATGCTTTTCCTTTTCGTGTAATATCACTTTACTTGACGCTAAAACTTTATGCCCCAACTCGGCTCTTGGTGCCGGATCCACTCGTGCTTTAGATTTCTCTTCTAAGGTAATCCAGGAACCTGGAATGTTCCACCATCTGGCTGAGGACCAGTTCCCCCAGAGAAGGTCTATTTCTTCCATGAAATCATCCCAGATTTATCAGAGGCCAGCTGCCACCTAAACTCTCCCTAACCTTGACTTTTTTTTTTCACCAAAATCTCCTCTTCAAATATGCACTTATATTTATTACTCCAAACACATCAGTCCCTTCAATATAATAATGAAAATGCCATCCAATGATGCAGTGGGTTAGAGAACTTACATTTCTGCCAGATGCACTGTCTTCATCAGCTTTATCTCCCATAATAAGACCACTGGATAACGATTAGCTTAGCACTTCCTTAAATTACGTACTCAAGAATCTATCTTTATTCCATTTTTGCCTTTCCTTTACTAGCAGTTCCAAAACAAACACCTGTCATGAAGCAATCTGACCTTACTATCAACCCTTTACAAATACCGATATCAACAAATACTATAAACCAGATATCACCCATGTACTAAAGTAGCTCGACTACAATTTTAACTGGAAATGTTCTAAAAATCTTTAAACTGGAAATCATTTTTTGGGTGGGAAAAATGCATGGTTTGTGCTACTGGTTTTTAGCACACTTAAGAAAAAATCCTAAATTCATTAATCTACCCATCACTTATTATGTGCAGATCCTTGCTAGGTGATTCCCAAATGTTTGAGTATGTGGCACCTGCTTTCGTTATCAATTCAGCAAACAGATATTATGAACCTATTGCACAAAGCCAAATCCATTCCCTAATTCTATATGAGAGATGCTTCTTTTAATTTTATTAATTCACTAATTTAAATATTTACTGAATGCTAGGGAAGAGGGGAGATAGGTATCAAGGATATATTGAAGATATTCACTTTCCTTTTACAGCTTCCAGTTTAGAGGAAGAAACTGATATAAATTATGAAATCACATAAATGTATTTAAAATACATTTTTAAAAACTGTGATAAAAAAACACATAACAAAATGTATCATCTTAACCATTTTTCAGTATGTAGTTGAGCAGCATTAACTGTGTTCACATTGTTGGGCAATACATCCCAAACTTTGTCATCTTGCAAAACTGACACCGCTATACCCATTAAGCACTCCTTCCTCATTTCCCCTTGCCATCCAGACTCTGGCAACCACCGTTCCACCTTCTGTCTCTATAAACTTGACTTCTCTAGGTACCCCATGTAAGTGGCACCATACTGTATTAGCCCTTTTGTGTCTGACTTATTTCACTTAGAATGATGTCAAGCCTCAACTGTATTACAGGACATGACAGGACTTCATTCTTTTGAAAGGCTGCATAATATTCCTTCATATGTATAGATCTCCTTTTGGTTATCCATTCACTTATCAGCAGACATTTGGGTTGTTCCTCTTTCTTGGCTGTTGTGAATACTGCTGCTATGAACAAGAATGTGCAAACATCTCTTCAAGAGCCTGCTTCACATTCTTGTGGGTATATGCCCAGAAGTGGAATTGCTGAGTCATACAGTAATTCTGTGTTTAATTTTTTTAAGTTTATTTATTTAAGCAATTTCTACACCCTATGTGGGGCTCGAACTCACAACCGTGAGATCAAGAGTTGCATGCTCTACTGACGAAGCCAGCCAGGTGCCGCACTGTGTTTGCTTTTTTGAGGAACCTCCATACCACTTTCCACAGTGATATACCATTTTACATTCCCACCAACAAGGATTTCATTTTTTTACCTTTTCATAACACGTGTCATTTTTGTTTTTTAAATAGTGGTCATCTTAATGGGTGTAAGGTGTTACCTTGTATTCACATGTAAATTTTTAACTGTGGTAAATGCAACAAAGGAGAGGTAAGTCATGTTAAGGGCACATGTGCTAGGAGGATTTAACCTGGTCAGGAATGCAAGAAAAGGCACCCTCAGGAAGTAATGACTCATGTGAGGTCTGAAAACTATGTACACATTAGCTAGGTGGAAGGCGGAGACCAGGCCATGCAGGAAGTGAGGGGACCAGGTGCAAATGCACTGTGAGAGTACGACTGGGCACGCCAGGAAGCAAGACAAGACCAGTGTGGGCAGGGTGAGGAGTGAAGAGTGAGGAAGAGTACTACAGGAGAAGAGGTCAGGGCTTGGCGGGGCCTCAGAGACCAGGAAAGTAACCTGGAACTTTCTCCTGAGGGCAACAGGAAGCCAGGGGGACAACTACATCAGATTTGTGTTCTGAAAGACTGCTTTGACTACAGTACAGCAATGGATCCAGACAGACTGTAGCTGGTCAGGTGGCTACTGCAATAGTCCAGGCAAAAAAAAAAAAAAAAATGCTACAGCCCCAACTAACCAGACAGGATCAGAACTGGAGAGAGGAAGATATATGTAGGAGGTAAAACTGACAAAGGGCTTGTATTAAGCATCATGATGGAGAGAAGGGGCCTGGAACTCTAGAAGGAAAAAAGGACAAAGGGTTCACATGATCTTAGAAATGACATAATAATCCTACTTAGAAATTGCCACTTATTGAACACATTAACCATTTGTTAGGAACAGATCTAATTTATTTTTGGTGCCACAGGTTATTATTGCCCAGGTGGTTGTAGCATGACATAAATGTGACCGAAGTCCTGGATCCTGACCCCTTCCCTCCCACATTCAGGAGGAAATGTCTGGGGTATTAGCCAACACTTTGGAAAAACTACTTAAAATCAGACCCACACTTTATAAATCATGGTTTATAAACTCTGCTTAAAGCAATTAATAAGCATAGATTAACAGCTGAGTTGTCTGTGATTTTATTTTTTAGGGAAAGCCTTGTGTAAGAGCCAAGACCCTTTCAAGCGCAGGCGACTGAAATGAAAGTCAGGGAGGCCCCACCCTGGATGCAGAGAAGGGACCTGGAGGACCAAGCTTCTCCCAGGTCCCAAACCAATCTGAGGCTGGGTTTCCTTACCTCTTAATCTTGCTTGCACTAAATTTAGCTTTGGAGAATGAGTCTGGGTTTCCAAATCTCTGTTGGTCAAGAGCTATGCCATCCAGTAAAGGGGCTGCTGGCCAGAGATGGCTACTGAGCCCTTGCAGTAGGTCTGGTCTGACTCGAGATGTGCCGTAAATCTAACACACACGCTGGATTTCAAAGATTTAGTACAAAAACACCATAAATTATCTCACTAATAATTTCTTTTAATGTTGATCACAAGTTGGGCTAAATAGATTAATAACACTAATTTTTTTAAACTTTCTTTAATGGAGCCACTAGAAAATTGAACGTTATCCATGTGTCTCCCCTTATATTTCTATCGGACGGCACTGCTCAGGACCGTTCGATGCTGACATTTTGAATTGTTGGCTGCCAAGGGAAAGAGGCCTCCCTCAGAAAAGCTTCCATTTCTTAACATCTCTGTTTCAAACAATTAGTTCTACCCAAGCCTGTCTTCTTGTTCTTGGGTGGGGGGCAGGGGGGAGAAGGAGGGGAGGAAGGCTACGAAAAGTAGGCAATGTCCCTTGGCACTCAACTTGGAGACACAATAGGAAGAGTTCACCAGCTGCTTTTCTACAACATAACAATGCCGATTTTCTACAAGGATAGGAGAGTTCTATCTTCACTTGACCCCGTCAGTTTTACCTCTTGTGTCTGTGACTTAGCAATTTCTTCATTTTTAGAAGTAACAGAAATCCAACTTGAACGGTCTTAAGCAAAAATGGGAATATATCGATTTACGTGTTATCTAAACGTTCAGAGAGAGCCCTAGCTTCAGGCAGAGCTGGATCCAGCAGTGCATTCAATGCTTCCTGCCCCCCACCCCCGCCCCACTCTGTTCATCCTTAGCTGGGCTCTCTCTCTGTGGTGGACACTGGCAGCTCCAGGCTGACATTATCCCTATATACCAGCAAGAGCGCTTTCCCCTTCCCCTATTAGTTTCTATTAAAAAAAAAAAAATCCCTGAGGGGCGCCTGGGTGGCTCAGTCGGTTAAGTGTCTGCTTTCGGCTCTGGTCATGATCCCGGGGTCCTGGGATAGAGTCCCACATCAGGCTCCCTGCTCAGTGGGGAGTCTGCTTCTCCCTCTGCCTGCCGTTCCCCTGCCTGTGCTCTCTGACAAATAAATAAAATCTTTAAAAAAAATCCTTGAACTGTCCCTAAGTGGCCTGGTGTGGGTCACCATGGACCACAATATGAGCATCCTGGTTGACTAGTCCTGGGGGGCAGGTCCAGACCCAGAGGTGGAGCTGAGGCAGAACCAGCACCATCTAAATACGTGTTCTGGAAGAGGGGAAGGGATTTAGGGGCTGAGACTGGAAAAACAGGAAATGGATGTAGGGCAGGTGGTTGGTGACAAGATGCTCTTGAACCCAGGATGCAAGAGGGGTGTTCACTGCTGCTGAGCCAAGTACTTCACGGCACGCCCAGAAGTCTACACATTTAAACGTGTCCTCTTTGTTTCTATCCTTTGTTACAATCAGGTTGCAGTAATTAAAAGACTAAAATAAAACACTACAGGCACAGACGCAGGTAACCTACGTTTCTCTTTTCCTGTCTTTAGCTGAAGGAATGCCAAATGCTTACGACAGCTGGTTAATCGCAGTTCAAAAAGCATACGATCGCCTGGATGGATTCTGATATTTTATGATGCCAATGGCCACAAGAGTCACTGAAGAAAGAGCTAACCTACTTTAAATCCTTTCACTATTTTGGTCTTCTTGGATTCTGGCAACAGCAGGTTTGCATCACTGTTTATACAAAATAGGAAAGAGCTGGCACAGGCCTAACAGCATGCTGTGACTCTGTGTAGTCTAACCCACCCTTTCTTGCCAGGTTATCTTTCCTTGCACAAATCCTTAATCTGTTGGCCTTTCTCAGGCAGCTCTCCACCTCCTAAATCGAACATGCCTAAAGAAAGATGTCTCTGCGCGGGAGGACTACGGTCTCCCACTGAGGTCACCAGACAAATCCATTTTCCTCTGCAGATGTCAGGGAAGTAAACCCCTGCATAGACTCTCTCAACCCCAGTGCCGCACATACACATTTCCACATGTTTGGAGAAAGGAAAAGTTCAAAACCACATCAAACATACTCTGTGACCACGGAGTATAAATATTACAAACAAACAAAATCAGCATGTAATGTGTACTTTAATTTGCTGACAGATATTTAAAAAAATTAACATCTGAATAAATGGCAAATGCCAACACCACAACAAAACCTTTCACTGAAGAGAAAAATAACTCACAATCAAAGCCGCCTGGCCTCTAATTAGCACACAGCATCCTTGAAAGGCCAAAATAAAATAAACTGCCAAAAGAAAGAGAACTGTGGTGGGTGGGTGGGTGGGTGTTTGGGGGTGGGGTGCAGGAACTAAAAAATTAGGGCTTTCCATGATGTACTTAAAAAAAAAAAAACATTGTCTGAAACCTACCTTCCTGGGGTTCAAGGCCAGAAGATTGCAGCTCAAACACAAAGTACGTGTATGCTTCTGACTCTATAGTTATGTTTTAAAAATTCTTTCTTTTAAGATTTTATTTATTTATTTGACAGAGTGAGCACAAGCAGTGGGGAGAGGCAGGGGGAGAGGCAGAGGGAGAGGGAGACTCCCAGCTGAGCAAGGAGCCTGATGCAGGACAGGATCCCAGGACCCTGAGATCATGACTTGAGCCAAAGGCGGAAGCTTAACCAACTGAGCCACCCAGGGGCCCTGTTTTAAAAATTCTACTACACTTCAGGGTAGGTGTCTTCAGATGCAACTTAATAAATGCAAAATTTTAAGGAGATTCGACTGACACTGACTCGACACCTGGCTTGTACCAAGCATCACCTTGGGGGCTTTTCATAGTGACCAAGTGTGGGCATCCATACCCTGGAGCCTGGCCAACTTGGAAAGTCCCAGCTACTCCAGTCCAGAGCCTGACCAACGTGTTGCTTCTTTCTTCCCAAGCCTCTGTACCCTCCTACGGCTGGCAGATTATCGGGTGAACTAATGCTTGATCCACTGTTTAAGTGCAAATGTACAGCATATTTATATGAAGGTACATTTGTCTGAGACATAGTAAGTGCTCAATAAAAAGTACCTCCTATTATTTACATGCCTTCTTTTCTTCAATCTCCCTATTAATTCCAAAGATAGATACTATCTTCTCCATATACCTGACAAAACTGTCGCTCAGAATAACAGTCACAGAGATGACGTACAATGGACTCAACTTTATGTATTTTTTTTTTTTAAGATTTTATTTATTTACTTGACAGAGAGAAAGAGAGAGAGCACAAGCAGGGGGAGTGGCAGGCAAGGGAGAGGGAAAAGTAGGCTTCCTGCCTAGCAGGGAGCCCGATGCGGGGCTCAATCCCAGGACCCTGGATTCATGACCTGAGCCGAAGGCAGATGCTTAACCGACTGAGCCACCCAGGCGCCCCTCAACTTTATGTATTTCTTAGGTGTTAGGTTAACTGGGTTCAAATCCCACTTTCAGTGTCAGGATTTGCACTGAAGAAGAGAGAGGTTTGATTCCGGTCACTTGAACCCAGACCACGTCTGTGGATCCCGCCAGGCCTGGCACAGAAGCAAGCAGGAGAAAGAGGTGCTGGCCCCATTACTGCCTGTAGAAAGAATCTGAAATTGCTTTAAGGAGTTCACACATTTTTAAAAATATACTTTCCCTCTTGTTCGGAAATCAGGGAAAGGCAAACAAAAACAACTTGGCATGACATGTAACAACTATGAAGGCCATATTCTGAGGGAGCTGTTATCCAATGCCTGAATTTTATGATTTTAGAGCCCAAATATTTATAGGCCTGGGAGAATTCATCTTGATATCCCTAATCAAGCAAAGGTTTGTTTTTCTTTTCATTATCAATAAAGAATCTTTGGTTGTAGTTCTAAAGCTTTTCCGTTCTAGTGGTTGCCTCCGACAAGGATTAGTGTGCGGTGCCTTTAAGGATGGCAAATACACACGAATGGGGGAAACCCTGGGTGTGGGTGACAAGACTTAGAGATACAGGAGAAACCCGGAGTCCTCCTTAACTTTGCTCATATTGATATTTATTCAGATAATAATGTCATCCGGGAACACAGCAAGTCAATCTTATTATTACACAAAATGTACAAGTTTAAAGGCCAAAATGAAAATCGGACTTCAGCAAATAATTTGGCCAAATTCAATAAACAAGAAAATTATACAAAGAAGATGCCAGAAAGTTATTTTAAGCCAAGAGGCAAGTCTCTATTGACGGGGCTTTCTACCTTATCAGGCTGACCACTTTTCACATAAGCTAGGCCACCGACTTGGGAAGTACATTATTTGAGGAAAATATGCTGTATTAAAGATAACTCCAATAAGCTTACAGTATTCATGTTAGGTGTTTCTGGGATGTTATTACCTAAAACACTAATAATTATGACATTAAAGTAATTCTTTACCAAATATTTATTTATTTATTCATTATTTATTTAAATTTTACTTAGTTAACACTCAGTGCAATATTGGTTTCTGGAGACTTCAGTGATTCATCATTTACATACAACACCCGGTGCCCAACATAACAAGTGCCCTCCTTAATACCCATTACCCATCTAGCTCATCCCCCACCCACCTCCCTCTATCAACCCTCAGTTTATATTGTTAAGAGTCTCTTATGGTTTATTTTCTCTCTCCCTTCCCCCCTTCCCATTTGTTCATCTGTATTCTTTCTTAAATTCTGCATATGAGAAAGAACATATGGTATTTGTCTTCCTATGACTGACTTATTTCACTTATATAATACACTCTAGCTCCATCCATGTCCCTGAAAATGGCAAGATTTCACTCTTTTTGATGACTGAGTAATAGTTCATTGTGCACGTACGTGCGCGCACGCATGTGTGTGTGTGTATGTATACCACCTCTTCTTTATCCATCAGTCGATGGACATTTGGGCTCTCTCCATAGTTTGGTTATTGTGGACATTGCTGCTATAAACATCGGGGGGCATGTACCCCTTTGAATCTCTATTTTTGTATCCTTTGGGTAAATATCTAGTAGTGCAATTGCTGGGTCATAGGGTATTTCTATCTTTAACTTTTTGGGGAACCTCCATACTGTTCTCCAGAGTGGCTGTACCAGTTTGCATTCCCACCAATAGTGCAAGAGGGTTCCCCTTTCTCTGCATCCTCACCAACACCTGTTGTTTCCTGTGTTCTTAATTTTAGCCATTCTGACAGGTTTGAGGTAGTATCTCATTGTGGTTTTGATTTGTATTTCCCTAATGCTGAGTGATGCTGAGCATCTTCTCATGTGTCTGTTAGCCATCTGGTTGTCTTCTTTTGAAAAGTCTCTATTCATGTCTTCTGCCCATTTCTTAACTGGATTATTTGTTTTTTGGGTGTTGAGTTTGATAAGTTCTTTATAGAGTTTGGATAATAATTCTTTATCCAATAGTTGTTTGCAAAAATCTTCTCCCATTCCACAGGCTGCCTTTTAGTTTTGTTGATTGTTTCTTTCACTGAAGCTTTTTATGTTGAGGAAGTCCCAATAGTTCATTTTTGCTTTTGATTCCCTTGCCTCCAGCAATGTGTCCAGTAAGAAACTGCTACAGCCAAGGCCAAAGAGGTTGCTGCCTGTGTTCTCCTCTAGGATTTTGATGGTTTCCTGTCTCACATTTAGGTCTTTCATCCATTTTGAATTTATTTTTGTGTATAGTGAAAGAAAGTGGTCCAGTTTCATTCTTCTGCATGTGGCTGTCCAATTTTTCCCAACACCATTTGTTGAAGAGACTTATCTTTTTCCATTGGATACTTTTTCCTGCCTTGTTGAAGATTAGTAGACCATAGAGTTATGGGTCCATTTCTGGGTTCTCTATTCTGTTCCATTCATCTATGTGTCTGTTTTTGTGCCAGTACCATTCTGTCTTGATGATTACAGCTTTGTAATAGAGCTTGAGGTCTGGAATTGTGATGCCTCCAGTTCTCTTTCTCTTTTTCAGTATTGCTTTGGCTACTCAGGGTCTTTTGTGGTTCCATACAAATTTTAGGATTGTTTGTTCTAGTTTTGTGAAGAATGCTGGTGGTATTTTGATACGGATTGCATTAAATATGTAGATTGCTTTGGGTAGGATAGACATTTTAATGATGTTTGTTCTTCCAATCCATGAGCATGGAACGTTTTTCCACTTCTTTATGTCTTCTTTAATTTCTTTCATAAGTGTTCTAAAGTTTTTGGAGTACAGATCTTTTACCTCTTTAATTAGGTTTATTGCTAGGTATCTTTTTTTTTTTTTACCAAATCTTTAAATAAATCTATAAGCACCCAACTTCGAATATCGTATAATATGTAATGTTAAGCCTTAAGCCTGTTTTTTTTAAAGCACCTATTTCCTTGATTGACTATATGCTGATGACTATAAAAGAAACATCCTAACATCTACGTGTGGGTGGGGTGCCTTTAGAGGACAGGCAGCACACGCAGGGGATGCTCCTTGGAAAGCTAGCATGGGTGCGGGGTGGAAGGGACTTTGAGGCTGGCTTCATTTGGTGGCTCAACAATCACACAAGAGACTCTGGTTGTTTTTTGTCTTTAGATCACACCTTTCATGGCGGCAGCAGGATTGTGGAAGTGGCTTCCCTCCCACTGGTTGAACAGCTCCGTGCAGCACAGTAGTAGTTACCTCACACACAAGAGAAGGCCGTATCTTTGATGGATTTCTTTCCAGAGCAAACATGCTTCCATCTCAGAAGCCCCCAGCGAATGTCTCCTGTGTCTCCTGCAGGGTTTCTGAATCACTTACTATAGCAGGGGCTGGGATCAAGCTCTCCCCTGGAGTCAGGGGTGGAAATGACTCTCCAAAGGTGCTGGGCATCTTACACAAGGTCTGGTATTTGCCTACGAAACTGGGCCCCTTCAGAAAGGGTGGTGGAGGATGGATGCTGGGGGTGAAACAACCCTGTCCCACACTGGGAAAGTGAACCCATGCACATGTCCGCTCCTGGCCCTTGGGCCAGTCTCTATCCTACAGCGATGTTCTGGAACCCCAGCTGAGCAAAGATGGTGGCCGATGGGGCTGTGACCCTCCTGCCTCACTTATCTCCCAGAGCACATGCCACTTGGAAACAAAATCCCCTCTTTTTACATTTGGTGTGGAAAATACCTGGGCCTGAGATCTTACCCGGCTGTGAAGTCCAGGAGAAACCAGTCACTTAGGGAAGATGAGTAGTGGATCGCTTTGACCAAGCGGCAACCACTCCTCCTTCTGTGTACTTTTCGTCTATTGGGATCTGCACTGTGTATACACAAGTGTGGGTATAAAACTCTAATGTAAACCCATTCCTGTCTTTAGGATTAAAAAAAAAAAAAAAGCCTTTCATACGCCAGAAACTGGCTGGAGCCTGGAGCTTGGCATTGCAGACAAAGTTAACAGTTTGTAGGCTTTGAAGTGAAAAATTTTCCCCCTCTTTTACTAGCAATGAAAAGAACGTTAAAGGAAAAGCACCAAAGTTGATGAGGACTATTTTTCCATGGTGAACGATGTAATGTCTTTCAGTATAATTCTCTATGTAGAAAGCGAGTTACCTTAAAGCAGCTACACTGGCAATATCTGCCGAGTCTTACATAACCACTGCCCGGGAGACATACATCAACTGCGATACTTTAAATATACCATCTTCTCCTGGAACACCCTGCGTGACTCAAACACTGTGAGGTCTCCCTCACAGTTTTAGGGGTTTTGGAGCAGTGGTTCTCAAACGTTTAAGGAGGAATAGCTTGCAGGTTTATTAAAATTCAGAGGCTGTGGCTATGCACCCCAGGACTGTGGTTCTGTGTGTGTGTGTGTGTGTGTGTGTGTGTGTGCGCGCGCGCGCGCGTGTGTGTGTGTGTTGCAAGAATATATTTTCTGGGTGGGGAGGAGGTTGTTTTTTAACAAGTAACCCAGATGATTCAGATGCAGGTGGTCCCTGGACCTTACTGAGAAATATCACATCTAGAACCTATAAAATGTTAAAATTCTTTGGCCTAAAAGAATTAGGAGTTGAAGTCACACTATTTCTATTTATAAAAGTTAAAAAATAAATGGTTACTCCAGGAAAAAGAGCAGGCGTGTTTTCCATTTCCCTTGGGTTTTCTTCTTATATCTGTACCACATTCCTCTGAGATAATGAGGGTGGGTAATATTATTCTGACTTTGCCAATAAGGAAATTAACACAGGCTGAGTGATTCACCAAAGGTGACAGAGCTAGTTGGGGCAGGTCTCTTTGGCCTTTTACACAGACATCAAATGAGATAGCATCCCCTCAGATACTCCCCAAATCAAGAAGTCTTGAGAAACACGTGAAGAAAATGAAAGGACATTTCCTGATCGGTTTTAGATAAAGTTTTCCTCATCTCTCTAATTGCAAGCTCTCCTTCAGCAGACAACTCTGAGCTAAATGACGTTTGTAGTTTTCCACCTTCAAGCACTGGCTTTGGGGACCCATTATGGAGATTCTTGTAACCCATGGTTATGCTCCTGGGAGAAAGAAAAACAGACGGTCCCCTATGGAAAAACATCAGCTCATATTTTCCCTGGTAGGGGACTTGGGCTTTAACCAGGATAGACACAACTTGAGTTTTTAATTCACTTTAGATCTAGCTTGGTCCTAGAAAAATGGAAAAACAAAGTGTCCCTTAAAATCCCACAAATGTTGCGTATTTTCAGGAGGGACTCCACAGATGACTTCTTTGATTTCAGAAACTTCCACTGGGACATCCTGGTCACTGTCTGGTTGGGTTTTGTGTATCATATCATGAGGTGCTGGAGGGAAGATAAAGACCCTTTGACAGTGGAAAATCACTCTCATCTAGAGCCTTCTCCTCCTTTGCCCCCGAGGGAAAACCTGCCTTCTCCCTCATGAGAAAAACTCCAGATATAATGGACGAGACAAAGATATATTTAACCAAATGCATTAGGAAACCCCAGCAGAAACAATGCATCTTTTCAACAGTTGAAGATGTTATGCATAGACAGAATGTTTTGTGTGGGGCATCTGTCTCAGGCTCCCAAGTGAGAAATGCCGTTTGCCATTAGACACTAGTTTAATTCCAAAGCTCAAAAGAACCGTGTTCATTTGCCAAAATCCTACTGCTCTGTGAACTACAAAAAATGGTTTATACAAATCACTAGAAACATCCAATAATAATAATAATAATAATAATAATAATAATAAAAAGAGTCTTTCCTCAGAGTACCCCTCACTCCTAAGCATTCACCAACTGTTTTAGTTCAGGCTGCTATAACAAAATACCATAGACTGGGTGGCTTATCAGCCAGGGACATTTATTTCTCACGGTGCTGGAGGCTGGACGTCTGAAATCAGGGTGCCAGCATGGTGGTGAGGACGCTCTTTCGGGTGCAGATAACTAACTTTTCATTGTATTGTCAACAAGGCAGAAAACGAGTGAGCTAGCTCTCCGGCCCCTTCTTACAAGAGCACCCTTCTTATAAGGGCACCAATCCTCTTGATGACCTAATTACTTCCCAAATACCCTACCTCCAAATACCATCACACTGGGGGTTAGGGCCTCAACACGAGAATCTGGGGTGGGGACACAAACCCTGAGTCCATAAGACCAACCTAGAACCAAAGGGATGACCATGGCTTGGGCATATTCTCAGTAGTAGCCCCAAGGAGCCCTGTTCCTGCCTGTACCTGAGCCCAGCTCCCGTCTTTCTTCATGATAGCCTGTAATTCCTTCTGAGGCAGCAAGAAGTCTTTGGGAGACCTCCAGCTAGTTTTGGCCACTCTCCACGTAAGGTCTTCTTCAAAAGTGTTCAAAGAATGAACAAACTGCTGGGCAGCAGACACCAGGTCAAAGACTGTTAGGTTGGCTCTGACATTGTTTTCTGACACCCTGTCCCCACTAAGAGGTCTCCCCGGGAGGAAGACTAGTGATCACAAACAGCTCTTCACACACAGACAGCAGAATACCCACTCGGAAGTCCTGTGCATGAAAAGCACATATTAACCATCTCATTCAACGTCTAATGAGAACCTCAGCTTCAGCCAGCTATGTTTGATTTCAAAACAACATCATTTGCCTCATGCAAACCAACCAACCAACAAAAAAGCGAGAATGACAGGGAATATGTAAAAAATTAAAAAAAATTATACCAAAGTGATTTGTGATTTGATATTATGATTTCTTTGCTTTGGGATGGTAGGAATACCTCATTAAATGTGTTTGAAAAGTCCCCAATGACAGAAATTTCACCATTAGGCTGAGCCCTCACACCACACAGACCAGCATCCAACTTGGATACTTGACTATGTGGCATGTTAGTAGTGTCTGCCTGGCAGATGTGGTCTCTCTGCCCTTGGAAAGTAACTTACTGCTTGGAGTGAGTCAGAAACCAGCCTAGCTCGTGCACCTCTGACCTGGAGTTGCTGCTGCAAATGCACACAGAGGGGCGCACCAGAGCATCTGGTGGGGGGCTTCCAAAAGAATGGGTTTTGTTGGCTGGTCACACATGGACTGATTCCATTCTGCCAGCTTTCTCTCCTCTCACCTAAGAAACTCTCTGCATCCATCAGCTGCTGTCCTGCACCGTAAAATCCCCTGAAAGAAACAGTCATGAGGCCACACCTGCTCTTGCCCAGAAGGAAGAGAACATGAAGCAGATATTCTAGGCACCACCACCTTACCAACTGATCATCGTTGTTGTGAATACTTGTCTTGGTTTGTTTTTGGGGGGATGATTCACATTGCTTTAAAATATAACTGATTTCTTTAAATGCTCCACAATCTTCTTAATTCATTCAATGCGCTGTGATTTCTGCCATCACTTGTGTTTGCAAAAGAACTGCCACGTGTGTTATGGGTTTGTCCTCAATCCTTACAGACAGTGTAGATGCATTAGAGGACATACACGGCTACTTCTGTAGCACATGTCTGTCCTGCTTAGCATCCACACTCGAGGAGGTCTGACACATCCTGGGGTATATGTCAGCTACTGATTCGCCAAGGGAACAAGGCACACAGTGCTAGCCCTGGGTTATCTCACATGACACAGCTGCTGCCCATGTATTTAGAGTTGGGTAGACCTAGGAGTTTGGGCTTATTTCTGCAGAGGAAGTGAGGCTAAGATAGTAGCCAGATGTGGCATGCACAGGCCTGGCCCTAAAATATGCATTCCTGGGGCAGGAACACCAGTGGAAGCACCTGACCCATAGGCCTTCTCTTCTCATCCTTGGTTCTGTTCTATAGCATGAGCGTCCTCATGCAAATCGGGGTGGCTATATAGATTCTAACATTCAATTGGCCCAAAGTATGTGTCTTACAACTAGCTGCCTCTTGGGCCAAGGGTATTCACAAAGGCTTGGATCTGGAGAGAGGACCAGGTAGGCCTGGGAAATGGGCTTTTGTGGCTATTGGGGAAGGAAATTCAAGATCCTGGGAACCTAGGGGATGGACTAGAAGTAGGGTTCTGTCTCTGTGTACCATGGGCTTCTCACCCTATGAAGAGGAACAGATCCAGCCAAGGCTGGCCAGTTCAGAGGCTTCCAAAGCACAGAGCCTGGGGCAGCCACTTGGTAGGATCTTAGGGCAGTGCTGGATATGGGCAGACCCCAAAATGGGGGTCTATGGGGTGAGCCTGGAGTGTCTGGGCCTATGCAGCTTCATCTGTAAACTGAGGTGGTTCAGAACCTGGAATTGTCAAACTCCTCTCCAGACCCAATACTATAGGGTTCTAAGATCCAGCTTGTCATTGTTGATGGCTTAGTCTCAAACACTGGATAAAGATAATACAAAAGAAAAGAAAATACTAAACAAATTTAAATGAGTTAATAGGTCTTCAATCTCAGCCTCTCTAGTTCAAGAGAACAATGAGATATTCTGGTTAATCAATGATCTGGCTAATGGAGTTGTTAGATTTCTCTTTCACAGGTGACTAATAATCAGATCATTGTAGTACACTTAATCTCACGATGACCATCCACATCATCACTGGATGGTGAACGACTCAGAACATCTCCAGTTTTCCAAGGGCCATGAACTACCTGGACACATCAGGACTGTGTGTAATTAATACACAATTCATTATGGAAATGTGGACATGCCAGGTAGGCCAGCAGATTTAAGTTGACAATCTCCAATACGTAATAAAATAAAATTAAAAAAAAATTTCAAATGCCATTTCTGTGGACAAGGCAACCTCTTCCAGGTTCTCTGATTTGGTCTGTTTCCCTCCTGATGAATGCTGATGGAAGCAGGCCGCACCAACCTCTCCTGAAGTTCATCAGTGTCATGAGACATAGAGAGCCCACACACGGAAAGCATTGTTGTCATGAGACAGGGAAAGCCCACTCACAGTTAGGAGCACTGACCTGTCCTTTCATATCTGGAGCAATGGGAATGGTGGGCCAGATGGTTGAGTAGACACCAAAAAACACCAGCCAGATCAGCATGCTTCCCCAGACAGCCAGATGACTGAACTGCAAAGGAAACACAGACTCAGGTGGGGCTTCTCTGCTGGCAAAGGAGAGCCACCCGAACCCCACCTGCAGCAGAACCCCTGTGTCCAGGCCAGCTTTCTTCATGGAAACGTTTTGACTAGTCATCCGTCATTGGAAAGTGCCGTCTCGTAATTATCTTGTCTCAGAATGTTACACAGTGAATTCAAGGAACTGGTGGCCCCAAACTACCCTGAAGATCAAGGTGCTTTCTCTGCCTCAGCGGACTTTCTCCTAGACCCATTGCACAGTTTTAGCTGGCCCCTGGCTGATCCTCACCGGTATTTGCTCCAACTTGGAGCTACATAGGCCAGTTCACCTTAATCCAGTAAGAAAGCACCAGATGGACAAAAAGAACAAGATGTTCTTACTTATTGTTTTGAGACTTTGATTATTCTTCTCATTTTCCAAAGAATTTTTTACAAATCTGGGTTGGATATTACATCTTAACAATCCTTTAAGCATCTGCTGAGTTGTTAGCCTTTTCTGCTTTGTCTTAATATGACGACCCTTGACTTCTTCCTTACTTCCAGACTCCATGATATAATCCATCATCAAAGTCTGTTAGCTTTTCAAAAATAATACTTCTGGAATCTGACCATTGCTCACTACCTCCCCCTGTAAGAGCCCAGGCCAAGCCTCTTGTCTGGATTAATTACCATTGTCACTTGATGGATTCCCCACAAGCATCTCCAACCTCCTCCCTCATTTTCCCAGCACAGAATTAGGAGCCTATTTATACAACAGTGATAAATAAACACGAAACATGGGTTATGTTCCCAAAATGTGGTACATCACCAAAATGTCTAAAATTGGGGAATGATTAAACGATGGGATATTGATCAAACTTAATACTCTTTAATCATGAACAAAGATTTTGTAGAAGTAAACTTTAAGGTGTGGAAAAAAGGATCACAAAACTATATGCTCTATAATGCATTATCTTATTAAAAATATAAACGTGGAACGTCTGTAATGTTATCCAGAAAAGTGTTAACAGTAACTGTCTCTTGTTCATAAAGTTATGGAAATTAGAAATTCTCCTTTTTGTCTTTCTGTATTTTCTGTGTGCATATACATTTGAAACGAAAGGACTGTTAATAGCTTAGAGCTGTTAGTAAGTACCAAGCAAATGAATCATCAGAAAACTTTGGATTTGCAAATTTGCCCTGATAAAGACCAAATGACAATTTTTACATGCAAAATTTAAATAAGATAGCTAGATCCTGCTGATTGGCTTCCCAAAGCTTAAAAAAAGATCCATGCCATTAAAATATCTGTAGTGGATAGTGCAACAGTTCCAGAGAAAACTTACTTTAGTCCATGCTGTGGTCTCCAAACCAGCTTTCAGACACACAGTGACAACAACATACTGTGAAAACAAACAGGAATTGGGGAAAATGTATTATCCTCAGTGACTTATTATTACTTTCCAGGAGAAATCCCAAGTCTCCCCTCCAGAGGTGGTGGGAGTCACTTTTGTGCTTTTCTTAGCTTGGAGAGATTTGGGGAAAATCACCTTCTTCAGTGCTGCCTTTTTCACAGCTAGATGTGAAACTGTCATTTGAAGAACGGGGTGACCTGGTAATCACCTGTCTAGAAATCTTGACTCTGCAAAATCTCCGTTAGGAAATGAGGTAAGCATTTCACAACCATTTTGAGCTTTAAGGAATCTACACTATAGAGTTGAAAGATTTAAAACAAATCATATGAAGAAAGGCCTTATATAAAGGGCTTCCAGAGGCAGCGCCCACACGTATGCCACTTAAGAACAGTTCCGTAAACAGAGAGATAAACTTACCGTGTAAACAATATTTCCAACAAACAAATAGTCTGTGGCCTGGCCACTGGCCAACGCAGTATCTGAAAAACAAAGAAGTTATTACTAACTTCTGGGGAAGAGCACTGCAATCTGTTTTGTTCAGAACATAAAAACAGAACTTTAGAAACATTTATCAAATGGTAAGGGAATTTCAAAAATTGCATCATCTGTGATTCTAATGCCTACTCTTTCTGTGAATTTTTTCATCTTATATTTTCTCCAAATGAAGCAAACAAACAAAATCAGGTTTCTAACAAACTGAACCAAACACTTGATCTGTATTGAAATTTACATTTTTATAAAGATTAAAATCTCCCTTTGTGAGGCTAAACAAAGGGAAGAGTAAGAACATAATAATATCTTTATTAAGAGCAGCATTAGACTTTTTATGAGTGCTCTTTTACTATTTATTTTTAATTTTTGCAAATTGGAACTATGGACCAATAAAGGAAGATAACTATGTGAGTACAAATCAATTCATAATTACTGAACTCAGAGAATCTTGGGGGATATTCACTACTCATGTTCTCATATGTAATTGCATGAACTTCTGAAGTCTATAAATTGGGGGAATGCAAGCAATCCAATGAGAGACATCCAGACAATACAACTAGGATTTTGAAGCTTTAATTTTCTTATCTTTTCTACTTTTTTCCTTTTTATGGATGACTATTACAATGTATAAAACAATCACTAAGGCTGAAAACTCTAATAGAATTGTCTAACTTCCATCAGCTAGCCTGTTGTGAAAAGTCTGGTTATTATCCTGAGGGGTCAAAGCCTGTTTCAACATCAGGAATGGTTTCTTTGGATGGCACTGCTAATCTCCTTTTATTCCCTTTTATACTCAAATTCAGATCTCTGGCTGACAGACCAAGTATTATAAGGATTTTTGTGTTCAAATTTCCAATCCAGTAGCTGCCATACACACATATTTGGGTTGGCTGATTTACCCATCTGCTTATTGAGGAATCTGACTTTTATTAAATATTCAAGATCTGCTTAGTTTTCTAAAACACCAAAATGACCAAGTAGCATCATAGGCAGAATCTGGTCATTGTGGGGCCATAGATTGAGCTCCAGGGTGTGGCCTTTCTCCTGATTCTAGATAAGTATATTTGTGGATAGAAGGAAAGAAGAACTACAAAGTGACATTATGGGCTATATTAACTATACACCTAAACTAAGGGACTGCTGCTGGGGAACATAAGAATTATCCTATGAGAACACAGAGAGATGGCCACGACTTACAAAGGAATGATCTGGAAATTTAGAGGAGACACTTGAAACTTAGGCAGAATTTCATTAAAAGGAAAGGAAGGAAAAAGTTCAAAACACCTATTCTTCCATTCTTGAGCAATAAATAGGAATGAAACACTGAAACATGCTGTAACATGGGTGAACCTTGAAAATCTTGTGCTAAGTGAAAGAAGCCAGTCAAAAAGGCCATCTATTGTAGGATTCTACTTCTTGAACTGTTCCGAAGAGGCAAATCTACAGAGACAGAAAGTAGACTAAAGATTATCAGGAGGTGGGAGTTTTTGGGGGGCGGGGCCAGAATGGGAAGTAACTGCTTGTGGTTATGGGGTTTCTTTTGGGGGCAATGAAAATGCTCAAACACTGATTAACTGATATAAGGTGACAGTTGCACAATTACATGATATATACCATAGAATTGTACCCTTTAAATGAGTGGATTTTAGGGTATGTAAATTATGTATTGATAAAGCTGATATAAAAAAAATTCAGTTCCTCAGTCACACTTAGTCACATTTCAAACACTCAATGGCCACAGGTGGCTAGTGACTACTATATAGGACACCACGGATACAGAACATCTCCATTGTCACAGAAAGTTCTACTGGACATTGCAGGCCAGAGCAGCTATGCTGAAGGTGGAAAGAAGTGGTAGGAATTGGCACATATTTTGAAGATGTTAGGATTTAGGATTTGGATGTGGGGTGGAAAAGAATGCGAGGAATCAAGGGTGATTTAAGGTTTTTGCCTGAGTACCTAGGTGAACAGTGATATCATTTACCAGATTCTGGTCATATTAATACAGGAATATTGATTAAAAGAGTGACACATTAAAACCTGGTATTGAGTGGTCAATATTTTAAATTCACAATAGGAAGAACAGGTAACAAAGAAGCATGATGCTATTAAGAGAGAAACAAAAGCATACAGAGGAAAATGAGGTGGTGAGGAGTCAGGTTAGTGGGGAACAAAAATCACAGCAATGAGCATTAGAAGACCATATTCCAGCCCTGCTCTCTTGTTCCAGCTCTACCATTATTTAGTTCCTTAAAATGTTCAGTTCTAAGTCTCTTTCCACATCTCTAAGATGGGGATTTTATACTAGATACAGATGATGATGACTGAATTATCACTAAGGTTCCTCTAAGAAAATTCTGAGACGATAAGGTCTGCGTTCTTCATTGCTACATCAGCCCCAGGTGTGTAATGGTAGAAACTGGAGCGTTTCAGATCTTCTTCCTGTTCAATTTAGCTCAGGGGGGTTTTCCTAGTCTCAGCCTATGTTCCTGAAAGGAGAACAATGACATGAGTGCCCTGAAGTACCCACACTAAGCCCTAATGGAGTCCAGAGTCAACGCTGACCAGATGCAAGAGTTAGAAGGGGTATGAGACCAAACTGAAAATCAGAGTTCACAGTCATGGTTTGACAACTTTTTGAATTTCCTTTTAGCACTAATATTTCAAATGTTTGCTGATGCACATACTAAAAGAAATGAACTATACAAGGCATTTGTCTAATATGAAGGGCTTAGAATATGTTTCAGATTTTATGGCCATAAACAGAAAATTGCTAAGCATCGTAAGAAATTCTACATTCAAAAGAGAGCATGTGATTCTATGACTCACTCTAAGAGCACTTTACATATATTTGTATGCTTATTAACAGATGTAATACTAGTGTATTATTTCAGTTACTAATATGCAATAATAGTATATGTAATACTCCTTTGCTATTCTAACTATATGAAAACAGTATTATTATCTGCATAATCCAGATGAGAAAACTAGGGCAGCAAAGAGAAGTCAAACGACATGGAAAAGGTCGTGCACTTAGTAACGAACTGTAAATGAGGGCTTGTTTTCATTACTGACCTAGAAAAATGGATCCCAAAGAAAAAAAGAAAACTCCAAGAAGAAAAAAAAATATATTAAAATGTACTCCTTTGAAATACCAACACCTAATGGGAAAGAACTTCCAGGAGAGAATTAAGGAGGACAGGTAATTAGGTTCCTGTGACAGAGATTCTGGGCCACATAGGAAGTAAATGTAATGCACCGACCTGGTGAGCAGCAGATACCCCCTGGAACCTGAGTTGGGTGGGCACAGCAGCAGTCCCGAGTTTCTCAACCTTGGCACTGCTGACATTTTTCCAGATAACTCTTTGTTGTGCGCGACTGTCCTGTGCATTGCCGGATGTTTGGCAGCACCCCTGCCTCCACCCGGTGAATGCCAGGAGTCCCCACTCACTAGCTGTGACAATGAAAACTTTCTCCAGACGTTGCCAAATGTGTCCTGGGGGCCAAATTGCCCTGTCTGAGAACCACAGCTTTGGAGTTAAGACAAAAGAGGAACTGGAATATACAGAAGCGTACAGAATATACTGCCGTGAGAGTGTCTAATGTAAGAAGGGAACCCTCTTCACTCCCGTCAGACTAGGAGAGAACGCAGTGACCCCCAGTTGTCCCACGACCAATCGATCGATCGACAGGAAGAAACAGCAGGAGGCTTTAGTACAAAGTGATGCAACTCACAACACCAGATGGCCTTTAGAAGGGGGCAAACTCCGGGATTACCTGTGGGACTGAGAACTCATTTATGAGGCCAGGACCTCTATGACTACTGAACGCTCTGTGGACAACTTGGTGTGGAGAGAAAATAGGTAAGACTAAAAGACATTTTCCAACCGTAGCTTTTAGAATCTTATAATGCATTAATTTCTACCTTATCAAGAGAGTAAAATGCTCACTGGCATTAAATACAATGTTTATACTTGAGGTAATCTGAACATGCTTAAAGTAACTTTTAGAGAAGACAGGATAAACCTTTTATTTCTGTTCATCGTTTTGGGAGGATAACTCAGCACTGCGTCTTAGCTTTCTGCTAGGAAAGAGTATCTCCTGCCCCACTCCAAACTCATACCATCTGGAAAGAATTTACTCCTTGAAGGAGAAACTCCTAAACCAACTTGAGATTCTGGGACACGCCAAAAGTCTCAAAAAGATAGCATCCTTTAGACAAGTCACAAGTCATCACTCTGTACACCCCATTAGGGAAATTCCCACAGAATAGATTGTTCCCTTACGGTTATATTTCAACTGCTTTAGAAGCAAATACCTGTGGGCATCATCTTTGTTAAATCCTGCCAATAACATACTACTGAAGGAAAGATCAGAAGTCCTAAGAAATCATTTGTGAATGAATGCAGCAATATGCTACAGCTTGCTGATAATTCAAGTGTGGAAAAGCCCATTAGACTGTCCAGTGTATTCCTGAAGCACGCTGCTGACAAATTCTTTCTTCCCACTTTACTTAAATGTAATAAATAGCACTGTTATGATTCCAGCGATCCACTCAGGAAAACATCTTTCTTGTAGTTTAGCTGTTTTTATTTTAGTCAGATATTTAAAATCACAAGTGATTTTTTTTTGAAAGGGAAAAAGTAACCCCCAAACCCAGGTGAGTGGTTCGAGTTCCGCAAGCCAGCCTTCAGAACATTATTTAACTGCCATCTGTGTAAATGAGAGTGAGAACATTACTTCACACAAAGCAGCAAGGGGTGGTAGAGATGGCTATTTGGGTGGAAGGGGGCAGTGAAAAGGGAAGGGACAATTCAGGCAAAAAAGGAAATCAGCCTGCAGAGAGGTATGGAGGGGAACGCCCCTCCCCCGCTGGGTCGAGGGTTGAGCTATGGGACCCTGGTGGTGTGTGGGTAGGTGCCAAACCGTGCAAGGCTCTCAAGAGGTCCCTCATAAGAGAGATCCATCAAAAGGGCATGTGGAGAGATGTGATCTCACCAAACCTTTGTTGTCCTATCTTAACCAGCAGGACGCTGAGCACTTCCTAACAGAAGCCCATCATTAGCACACAAAGGCTTGACTGAACAGGAGGAGAGAGGTCAGGGGGATTAAGCTGTCTATTGCACCAAACAGCTGCTGTTTACCCCAAATGGGACCAGTAGGCCTTCTGCAAATCGAGGATCAAATTCACCCAGATGAGAGATGAAATGAGAGAGGAGGGCACTGCCTCTCCCAAAAGTCCATAGGAAGATTTCCATAGAGTGAAGAACTTAAAGAGTAGGAAAAATTCCCCCATCTACTTCGATAAGACAGAGTCATGTTTAGAATAATACAATGGCTCCATGTGATGTAAAACCCAGTATAAGGATGGTGTTTCCTATGGACATCAAAAGTGTTAAACAAAGTGACAGAGTTGGGGACACTCTCCCAGGTAGTCCGCTCATTCTCTTAGAGGCCAATATCATGCTGGGGCTTTAGGATCCACTGACCCATAGCGGTGGGTGCCACTGTTCTTCCAGACTTATATTGTTTGCAAAATCTGCTTGGATCCAGGGGCCAACATAAAGTAGGATTAGCCAAATGTGGTTTAGAAATAGTCACTCAAACAGACTATTGTGAACAACTGGGACAAAACCACATGGACCCTCCACATTAGTAGTGACAGCCCAAAATGGTTGCATGCAAAAACTTCTCTGAAAATATTTGTGGGAAAACCCACAATTTGTAAGGAAAGTATGTCTCATTTTCTAAGCAGATGGAATGATCAAGGAACTTACTTCAGAATATTCCAAAGGGCTAGGTTGGTGACATTTTATAAAGATGCCATTTCAATTAAATCCTCATTAAAAGCATTACATCATTACCCAACTAAACCACAAGAATGCATCCAGAAATGGCTCTGACAAAAAGCAAAATCTGAAGACAAAGCTACAGCATGGTCCTGTACGGTTAGAGAAGACAGGATTTAATAATCAAGAAAACAGATGGGGTGAATTTATATGTGCATTTTTAATGAAGTAAGAATCCACGGAACACCTGAATTACAAATCACAAGCACCTCACTCACATATGACTCAGGAGGGAGAACTGAGGTGGAGGCGCACCGTTCCCTTGACATCCAGGCACCTGCCAAGAATTCTGGCTGCAGAGCAGATGCCAAGTTTCTCCTGCTTTCCTGTTCCCACCCTTTGGCTTCAGAGTTCTCAGCAGCTTTGGTTGAGAGCAGCCCTTATTCCAGAATATGCACAGGGTATCTCTTCCCCATCTTACTCTCTGGGCCTCTCAAGACTGCAGATGTTTGAAGGAGGTACTATGCCAACCAGGTACTACTGGATTAATATCAGGAGTGAAGAGGTATTCTAAGTTCCAAGTAACTCATTTACAAACAAACTTTTACAACTCACCCTGCTCAAACGCCTGGACTGCCTGGACTATAACTGAAACTATTCTTTCTGCTTCCAATGCTATGTATTCACCAAGAGAAAATTTATTTTTTCCTTTCTCTGTAAAGAGTGGTATAAAATATTGGAAAGAGTTTATAGGAGGTAGAGTTTATACAAGTGTTAGTGATTATAATTACATTCATAACCAGTGCTGGGTTAAGTTCCTGGTTATATAAGCCTTTTTGCTGGATTTTCTCCTCTCTACTGCCATTATTGATGACAAAGTGAAGGATACAAAACTCAAATTTCAATCTGCTTTTTTTTTCCACTTTTGTTTACTAAAAATGGATTTTAAAAAGGTAGTTTAAAAAAAGGTGGTAACAATGATGAAAAGTGAACTTGATGGCCAATGTCCAACAGCCACCTGTGTAGCCATAGACTCTTGTTCTTGGGTACATAGCTAAGTAATGTTCCCTAGCTCCTTGTACCCAGGTGGGGCCCTGTGACCAGTCTTTGCCAATCGGACATGAGCAGAAGTGATGGATCATCTCCCAGAGATGGTCAAGAGCAACCACTCCTTCTCCTGGTTCTGTCCCCTATTAATGTGACGGCTGAGAGTGCACTCAGGGGTCATGCATGAAATGGAGCCCCACTGTATTGAAATGGACCCAGAATTCATTTTCATGAGGTATGGTAAGATACACAGACATGGAAATGATTGTCGTGAAGGACAAAGTTTATACATAGAGATCCCCAGAAACAGGAGGCATGGATGCCATGCAAGCCCACAAGGGAAAGCACCGGGGTCAGTAAGGAGGAAGAAGAGGAAAAGGGAGAACATGGTCCAGAGCCTTTACTGGGGTTTTCAGGGGATGGAATGGACAAAGCAGGGTAGGTATGCTGTGTAAGTTTAGGATTGGATGGTGTGAATAATTTCAGCAGGCTCTGGGTTATAGGAGTGACCTCTAGTTGTCTGGTATCTGGCCCCAGGGTGATTTAGGGCAGGGAGAATATTGCGTTGGTGCATGACAGTTCAGAGAGGAGATGGTTGGGGGTGTGGCCTCCAGGCTGGTTGATATGAGTATCAGAGACATTCTTGCAGGGGAGTCCTTCGCTCTCTCTAGGAATGAAGTAGCCCTGGGAGGGGCAGTCTCTCCAGGATCAAGGCCCCAATTATCAGAGCATCAAAAATGTGGGTAAAAAAATACGGAACATAAGAAAATATGCTCAATGCACTCTTCCGATTGACAGTGACATGAGTAAGAAATAAGCTTTTATTGGGATATGTTCCAAGATTTGGGGGTTGTTTGTTACAGATTAGTCCCACCCCGGCTAATGCACCTCAATTCAACTTCCTGATAAAGTTATAAGGGTTAGTGAAATCGGGGAACTCTGGCTCACGCCTCTTAGAGCATTACACTGAACCTGACTGTTTCAAATATGCGTAACACGGGGCTTATTAAAAGAGACACTGAAACCTAAGAGATATTTAACTGAATGAAAACAATGGGCCTCCAGCCCAATTCTGTTTCCAAACACCCGCACTACAGATTTGTGAGGCAGAACACAATGTCCGAGCTTTCCCTCAAGAGGTCATTGTGTTTAAAACAAGCTCAAATAAAACAAAAAGTGTTCTGAATTTGGAAACTTGGGTTTAATTTAAGTATACTACAATGGGGTTAGTAATGAGATATTTAGATTTATAAGCTGTAGTTTCATTTGTACAAAAATCTAAAAAACTTCCAAAGTATTCATCTTTCTAGTTTTTAGTGAACAAGCCCCGTTCACTTCACCTACATGCTTCGGGGTCTTGGGAAGATCCTGCACTACACTCTGTCTTTTCAGCAGGGGTTCCAGATGGCGGAGGCCACATGGAGTAATCACCCCCCTTTCTGTCCCATTTACCTTTTAATGTTCATCCCTAGATTGTTTCCATGGATTTCAGATCTTTTCAAATCTGGGCACAGTAGGGTAGTGACTTGTAAAGGGGAACGAAACGTTGGCTTACTTGAAAACACAGCACTTTGTTGGGAAACTCTGTGGCTGCAATCGCACATTCTCCTGGCAGGCCCAAGCGCTACAGCCATCAAGTAGGTTCGGGCCGTATTCACTCACGCAATATGGGCTCCCTATGGGATGCTCAGAAGCCGGTGTTGGCCTGGCACAGAGAACAGACTCATTTAGCTTTTCCTTTTTAATGAATACATAACTGAGTTTAAGAAGTTGCAGTCTCAGAGAACAATGGCAGTCTTGCCCAAACTTAGCTGAATGTGAAGCAAGGCAAGTCATTAGGATTTATGTGATATAAAATAGCTGAATTTTCAGTACCAGGTACAGATCAGAAGTAGTTCAAGCTCAGATGACCGAATAATGCCATAAGCAGAGACAAGCAGGCTATGTTTCATCTTATACATGTGCACAGTTTACAAAACTGGTCTTCTAGAAGCACATTTATTAAAAAGTATGAAACAGCCTTTTCCAGAAACCTCAAAAGACCTTGCTGCTTAATTAGTGCCAATAAAATAAGTATCCATATGGTAATTTTCCTTCTGAAAAGGGGTGGGAATGATTTCCAGGGTGTGGACTATGAAGAATGGAGAAACAAATGTTTTGAGGAATTTTTCTCTGCTGCTAAGTATATTCTCTTTCTCCTCACCTCCCTCTTAAATTTCATCAAGAAAATCTGAAAGTTTCCTTTTTTTAAGTCAAAACTGATTCTACTTTCTTTTGCCAATAACCACATTCCACTTCAAGGATGATTACTCAAATATGCAGACTGGATACCACCAATGGAAAACCTGAGTGGCCTGACACAAAGGGTCTTGATGAATTTTGGTCCCTGCAAAGGTGACATCTCCGGTTTTAACCTAGCCTCACTTTCAGATCAAAGGGTGGGAGCTGCAGACAGGCTTTGGGGACTGAGCGTAAGGTTGTGATGGTTGGAAGAAATCTGATTTGCTGAATTGCTTGAGTGGAAAAATTTATTTTGAAACTTGAAATGAATCATCACAAACTCCATCAGCAAAGGAGTGCTTTGAAAGGTCTATCCAAAACCACGCAAAAATAAGCAAAGCAAAATATTTGGAACCTTTCTAAGGAATGAATGACGGGCTCACACCTTCTCAAAAATATTTCTTCCCGACAATTATGTGCCCAAAGTGAACAACACTGGTATGTAAGCCTCTAAGCCTCTCTTCATGGATAGTGGAGAGGGAAGCCCCTAGTAAAATTCACCATCTTTGTGACATAATCCACAAAGTGTGGAACAATGAAATGAAGGACTCTAGGGACCTTAGCCCATCAGGCAAAACTCCTTTAGGGCCCTGGGTGTGGGTTAGAGTCTGGGGGACACCTTCAGGTGGGACTTGGGGGTGGATAGAGACACTCCTCTGTTAGATCAGGGTCCCCCAGGCCTTGAAAGTATCTCAGTTCCTCTCAAATCAGTGCCATGTTCCTGCATTTCTTTGGGGGTGGGGTGATACACCATTCTAAATGGTGATTCAAAGTGTAGCAGGAACTCATTTATAGTTAAGACAGTAAATCAGCACATATAAACAAGTAATCCAATCAGCTGCCATATCCCTGTCTTCTCAAACTTGCAATCTTTCTCGATTTCCACCACTGACTTTCTTTCTCCCTTCCACCCCCCCCCCAAAAATTCATGTTCTTGCCAAACATTATGTGTTTTTCTACACACCAGTCTTCCTACCTCCAACCTCTCACTGAGAAAAGTCCGCACCTGGGTTTTCCTGATATGACCCTTACCTAACCCTAACCTTCCACCCTCCTTTCCAGCCACTCCCAACTGCGGGTGCCATTGCTGACCCAGGGGATGTTGGGAATATGTGAAGACATGTTTTGATCTATTATAGTTGCACAAGGATAGGGAAAGAAGGAGGGAAGGTTACCAACATTTGCTGTCCAGCATCCTGAAATGCTCATCAGGAAGCCCAGCGAAGTCTGGAATCCAGGTAACCTCCAGCCCCACACTGGGAAATACGGCCCATGGTGTCTTCAGGTTTGTGTGCTTGCCTGGTTGGTCCGGGAATGCTCTCGCTCCCCAACTTTTCCCACCCCTGTCCTGCCCCATTTGATCAGCCCCTCCTCATCTTTCAAGAACATAAATGTCACTTCCTTGGAGAAGCCTCTTCCTTGACCCACTGGACTGGGCTGTGTCCCCACAGCACATAGCACACTGGCCATGAAGCAGTGATATACACACCTCCTGATCATCAGCTCTGACCTCCCAGAAGCTGCCAGGGGCGGGGA
Organism: Callorhinus ursinus; assembly: GCF_003265705.2. NCBI lineage: Eukaryota > Metazoa > Chordata > Mammalia > Carnivora > Otariidae > Callorhinus > Callorhinus ursinus. The sequence goes on from NW_027397069.1 coordinate 70,723,211, forward strand.
GGGGAGAGGAAGCATTTTGATGTGTGCTCTCCTCTCAGGGTCTGGCACATCACAGATATGCTGTGATTCTGCCAAATCAAGAGGTTCTAAAAACATGCTCCTTCCTCTTCAAGCACATTCCCATTTCCTGGGTGTAACTCTCCTTACACGCTCCCTGTAATACCCGGACACACAACTAGTGTTCTTGCCTCTAGTTCTCCTTCTACCATTCACCTTACCAGACATGATACATTCAGTCCCTCAAATGCCTCTGATCATGGTAGTCTCATTGATCTAAAATCTAGGCTGGGGGCACTTGGGTGGCTCCGATGGTTAAGCATCTGCCTTCGGCTCAGGTCATGATCTCCGGGTCCTGGGATCAAGCCCCGCATCAGGCTCCCTGCTTGGCGGGGAGCCTGCTTCTCCCTCTCCCTCTGCTATTCTCTTCACCTAACTCTTCACCTAACAACTTAAGTCCTGACCTCTTAACATCACATTCAAAACCCTGTGCTGTCCAGCTTTCACCCACCTTCTCAAACCTCTTCCTGTCTTCCACCTTGAAGGGATCAACTCCTCGCAGCATTCCACATCTGCCCTGAAATTCCCCACTTCGCCAAACGAAGTTTCTTACACATCTCGATCCTACTTGGACTTCCAGGCTAAGCCTGGATATTACCTCTTCTAATAAGTCATTAATAATCCCAGATGAAAGGCAGTTTTCTCTCAGCCCTCTGAAATCCCACAGCACATTATCTGTATTTTACTTGAGGCAATTATTTTCTACTTTGTACTAGAAGTTGCCATGCATGAATCTAGTTTCCCTACCAGACTACAAACTCTTTGACAGTAAGACCCACGTTGATTCATTCACTTTTCACCCTTAGAATCCACAGTGCCTTAGACATAAATATTGCATGAATAAAGTTAATGAGCAATGATGCAATCATCGTTGCTACACATTAAGAGTGAGAATTTAGAAATTAATTCTAAAATATTCATTTGCTGGAGGAAGCCAACTAATGAACAAGCACACCAATGGCCTTCTATAATTCTCTGCCAAATATAATTAATATTTGCAATTTATTTCATCTTACACATTTTCACTCAATAGGTTAATGTTTACAACATAATTAAAAGAAAATCTCTATGCCGAAGGCTTAATACATACAATGAAATAATGGCATTGATGATGATAGTGATAATACAAACTGGAAAAACTCATGCTATGGGCTGGCTACTAGGCAAATTGCCAAATTTGAGGGACATGGATAAGGGTGGCAGAAATGGACTTGAAATTCACTTGGTGTTATCTCTCAGGTAAATTAGTAACTTTTGGGAGTCTGTCTGCTTTTAAACACAGGCTATTTCAGGTGAATGAACAGATTTACATAGTGGCATCTAGGGAGACTATAGCAATTCCACCATAAACAGCAAGCTGCAATTTCAAAGTGCATAATCCTAACTCCAGGATTGGAAAACCATTTCCTCTACTGCAGAATCGGCCACATTAGTAGCAATTCAATGACCATCTTATAAATCTTCTGAGAATCCAAAGGCAAGCACTTTGGAGTTAGGACCAGAGTGCAATGTCTAGATAAGAAGGGTAAGGGGCCTGGCGATGGTACTTGTGGTCCAGTCCATGCTGGTCCCCGTGTCTTCCTGAGTACGGGCTCAGGGATAAGAGGGCAGCTGTCCAAATTGTCCTTAAGCTCATCAGACAAACTGCTTCACATTCCCAGTCCATCCTGCTACAGTGATGGCAGCTTATATCACCAAACTGGCGGAGCTTCTAAAACAAACCACATTCAACACTCTTCTATTTGTAGCCCCTACTCACTCAAAATACATAAAAATCCACACTGAGTAAAGATGAATCACAGGAAAGCTTTAGAGTTCAAAGGACACGATTTTGCTAGAATGGCCCATGTTGCGGGGGCGGTTAGAAGCAGAACATTTTATTTCCTGATCTAGAGACTTAGGGACCCTTGAAGGAAAAGGAGGTCGGATGAAACTCAAAGAACAGGTCACAGGGTGTAATAAATTGGCTGTGCATGCATTTTCTCTGTCGGTATTTAATAGGTTAAAGAATATCAGTGAGGATGAATCATTTCTGTTTGAAGCACAAAACAGATTGACATAGAAACAAAGAGGCTTGGAAGCTTTATATTCTCTGGTTCTCTGAACAATAAAAGGCCTTGTCTAGTCAACATTTGGAGTAATTTTTCCCAAGGGGATTATTACTATTTGAGAGGGATGAAAGAGTAGCATTCTCATGATCCATTTCCCTTTTCTGAGACTAAAAGGTGCGTCTCGTTAGGAGGCAACATTTTGGATGTATTCAGGAGTGTGAGCAAATACAGGCAGCCACGTTTCTCACACGTTCTTTTCCAGCTGGAGGAAAGACTAAAACCAGCGGAGAGAATCAGGCCTCAAAATTTAAAAGGTTGCTTGAAAAGTGTATGTCAAGGAAAGGAGACTTTTTCAAGAAACTAGGTGTAAGGTTAGACTTTCACAAGATTTGAGTGCTTCTGCATAGAGGTATATGAGTTTGGAAAATGAAAGCCCAAGAAATTAACAGAAAATGTCAAACTCGTGGACGAGGGGCATCAATGTTTCATTACAGTACAGTGCTTTGCTTCAAGATCCTCGACTCAGTTATTAAAAATACAGTTTAGAATTTCTAGCCTTTAAACTCTCCAGGCAACTGGAAAGAAAATGGGCTCTCAGAGCCAGAATGGATGAAACCTACAGGCTATAAACTGAGCCTGAGCTCTCATTAGATTTTAGGTATGTTTTTCTTCTAAAATGTGTTCTTGTGATCTCTCGGTCTGCAGACCTGGGAAAAAAAAATTGTGAACAACTGGCACCAGAGGGACTGCAGAGCTACTTGCTGACAGTTGAAATCATGAAGCCGTTACCATGCTCCAGCGCTTTCATGGGAAACCAGAAGAGGATGAGGGAGTGGACCAAGGCGTTGATGCAGTGACCCCAGAAAACCTAAGGGAAAACAAACCAAGGGAGTCAGGAGCTGCCCACAACTCTTGACCTCTGTGCAACTCAACAAATGCCTCATTGTGAAGGATACTGGCAGTGGGCTGCATCGCTCCAGAAGTAGCGTATTATTCTTGAAGTTAAAAAAATACCGATTTCCTCATTTTTACACACAAATGACTGGACTGTCTCCAGATAACATTACCGTGCTGCAAAGACCTAAATATATATGCACATATACATGGACCAATATACAATCTGTCCACCTCCAAAAAATGAATTATAATCCTTTTTTTTTTAGGATCATAAAAAGACAACAGACTTTTACAATCATCTAGAAAGAGAAAGGTATTAGGTCAAAATTGTTACCAAGAGACAGGAACTGTGGACTTTTTGAAAGCATTAAAAACACTTTAAATGTAGATTCCTACACGGTGCTCTCACTCTTTTGTTTTGCTTTTTAAAATCTCTCCCGAGCAACTTGTTAGTTTCTAGGAGTTTGGTTAATATCATGCACATTTAAAAATTCTCTTTAACACTTCAGAGGTCACACAAAAGAACACAAAGTTTAGTTTCTTCTAAATTAAGTTTTTATAAATGCATTTCAATGATCTTTTTAACTACTGAGATGACAGAACTACTATACTGAAGCCAGCTTGAATTTATTTTTAAAAATCTAGATTGTTCTGGGGATTGTCATATAGTTTGATCCTAAGTAGTGGTGGGGAAACAGAAAAATGAAAAAAATTGTAAGACAATGGGATTTTCCCATTTTTAAATGTTCATTTTTTTTCTTCCTTCTCCCTAACCTCTTCACCTACGCCTTCAAAAAACAAACAAACAAACAAACAAAAACTCCAAAGTGTCTGCAAATAAGTCTCAGAGCATTCTCAGCTCTACTACCTTTTAAGTGGCTCCATTCCCGACTTACTTCCCATCTTACAGGGCCTTTGAACTCAAGCTCTATAAAAAACAGATTTATAAAAAGAATGCAGAACCAACAGGCCCTGCTTCCCATTGATAAAATCATAGTAAACATGGACTGATAAAATTATTCATCCAAGTCTTCCTGTGTATGGAAGACACTAGGACCAATAGGATCCATTTTGTTTTTTCCAGGCTTGGATGTGCCTGTTATGCTTTCCTCAAAATAAGGCAGCTCTGAAAGAAGACTATCAAGTAATACCTGGCTCAAAACAAAAGCTTCAGAGATTGTTCTCTTATGGAGGACTCCCCTTGGCATCCTTACCGAGGCCCGGGGGGCTACCCAAGCAAATCATGCACACAACTGGTGTCCAGTAATTTCACTGACCTCTGTTAAAAGGTTTCAATGAACCTCTGTTTCAACTTCCTAATCTCCCCTCCTGCACAAACATCTAAGACAGAAACATGGCAATACAGGCGACCTGCACCAAGCCAGGCACAGGTCTTCCCTCCTGGCTGGTGGCCCTCAACCACTTTTCCAGTTAGCTAAGACTGACAGACCCCATGATGTCCCCTTTGCCCATCCTGACTGCAGAATCCTGGCAACACCTAACCCAGCTTCTGCTTGGCCCTTCACAGGATTATTTACACCTTTCAGGTCTAGGGGCTTTCTCTCTTCTGATTCTCCAGTCTGAAAAAAAAGATACCTATGACTGACTTGATTCCTGTGTTGACATCTGGCCAATTTTTCTCACTAGCTAAAGAAACATTTTCTTTTAAAGGAAAAACCAAGCCATGGTGGCGAGAAGGCTCTGTTAGGCAAGCTCCCAGCCCGCCTCAATGCAGGGCTTTATGAAGGGTAAGAGGAGCCTCTGTAGCTGATCCTAAAGGCGCCAGGGCCATGGGTGCTGCTGGCCACATGTGGACAAGAGGAAAGCAGTCAACAAACATGAACTGAACTTGCAGCATGGAAGCTTCCTTTCTGAGCTGGCATCTTGAATTCACTGGCTTGCTACACGGGGAGAGGGCAGGGGTCTCACCTCTTCTCGAATGTTCTCTCTAACGCATTAGCTCCTCACAGGCAGATAACTAGAGCTGGAAGACATACAGCAGTGCTTATGCCCTTCTGAGGTGACAATTCTGCAATAACACTGTGTACCTTTGTGTTGAAGCCTTCCGCATTCTGGGTGATTTTGTAGAGCTGTGGGAACCTGAGCATGCTCTCCTGGGTGCAAGACCTCTCGAAGATTCCCAGAGTGAAGGGTGGTAGTGCGGTGAAAATCTGTATGGAGAACAATGAGCCATTAAAAGAGGACATTCCGATTCACCTGGCTTAGGTGTTTCCGTTCTGTGGAATGATGACTTAATTTTAAGTCAAGTCCGAACCTGAGATTCAATGATTCACAACTCGCCAGACACCCTCCAAACAAAGAGAGTGCATGGAAGACCGTTTTTAATTGTTACTTAATCAGCATAAAATGAATCCACTGGACATTAAAAACAACACCATAAATATTTGATTAGCTAAGAAATCATGTTAAATTAACAACTACCTTCCTATGTCAAATGAGCGGTGATTTAGGTGGCTTTGTGAAGTGTCGTGCTTTCCGTGAGCATCGGCTAAGACACAACTTTACAACTTCCCATCCTGATCTTATACTCAGATTTCAGGAAGCACGATGTGCTTCATCCATTTATTCATCTGACAGACATTTACTGGGAATGAATTATGGGCCAGACACTGTGATAAGCACCAGGAATAGGTACGGAGATTTAAAGACAGAAGAAGAAGGAAAAGAAGCAGGTCCCTGACCTCCAGGAACTCTGTCTACTGCAGAGGTGGAGACGGGCAGCCAGCAGCAGGCATATAAATAAACACAGAAAACACAGCGCTCTGCAAAACTCATGGGGGAGAGGGTGGAGAAGGAGAAGGGAGAGTCAAGAAAGGACTCTGGGACCAGACTGCCTGACCTGTAAGGTACTGGACCTATGGGATTTGGCAGGAGGAAAAGGTGTGTTGGGGAGAGCGGCACAGAAGGAAGGACTCCCCTGAAACAGGCACCCCTCACAAAGCTTCAGGTCTGAACACATGTGGTACATTTGGGGGTGGGGGTTGGACTTGTAAGACATCCAGGGTGCTGGCTGGCTGAGGACAGGGCATAAGACAGGGCTGGGAAGGAGACCGCAAGCTCCCATGACAATGAGTTTCTTGGGCAGATGGTGCCTTCTGAGACTTTTAACTTTACCTGTAATCTATAGGAGGCGGACACACTCATATTTGTGTTTTGGAAAGAGAAAGCCAGATCCTGAAGAAGAGGTTTGGAATAAAGATGTCATTCCAGCCCAGAGGGCACAGCAGTCCTGCAGGCCATTCTCTTACTTGGTTCTGGGAATGGCTCACATACTGGGTCACTCGCTGCTAAGCATCAGCATCGAGCAATTCCATACCCGCAGACCCAGCAAGCTCTCAAGCCCGTGGGAACTGGACGTGTGCCTCTGAGAACACTGTGTACACAAGTTACTGGGAGCCTGAGTCCAGATAAATAAGCCTTTTCTAAATCTCTTAGGATAAAGCAATCAGAGATATGGTGGAGGAAGGCCAATAAAACTTGCAGGCTCCTCTTTCAACCTGGAGCAGAAAGGAAAACAGCCCTGGGATGTCCGTGTTCTCCAGATTTCAAGGATAAAAGGCAAGAGTGGTCGTACTCGTCTCTTTCACAGGAATACAAGTTGTCTGTTTAAGGGAGATGCTCCTAACAGACATCTCAGAAGTTTTGCACATTCTTAGTACATCAACTCACCCTTGTGGTTTTGCTTAAATGTGCTATCATGCACACTTGATACTGCCATCTTGCTTTTTGTTTTTGTTTTTGTTTTCTTTTTTACTTGACTTTCTACCCACTTCAAAGCGTCCTACCCTTCACCAATGGCCAACTACCTGGTAGGGCCTACCATATGTTTCACCCTGCTTACAACATACCACGTACACATACATATACTGTTTGGGGATCATTCTTTGTTGTTACAGAAACCAGACATTATTACACATTTTTCTTCATCATATTTCTCTCACAAAACAATGCATTATGGGATGTCCTTCAAGTCCCCTGGGCTTGACACTAATGCAATCTTTTGCATGCCTACATAGTAATTCATAGTATGAATGCACTGTATTTTTTAAGCTATTCACCTACAGATAGGCATTCATTTCTTTCCACTTCTTTGTTCCACAAACATTATATAAAAAACATCTACAATATATTATAATATATATACTTTATCTTTTATTTCTATGGGAAAGTTTCTCAGAACAGGGTGGTGGGGTAAAAAGATACATTTATTTTAAATTTTATAAGATGCTGCTTGGTTGCTTTCACAAGAGGTTACCTTTCCCTTCACAAAGGACAACAGTAATCTTGTTGCTGCTTCCCTATCAGCAATGGGTGTTATATTTAATGTTCTCCAGACTAAAAAATTGGAGATATTAACTCTTACTTTAAAAAATTTACATTTCTGGGGCACCTGGGTGGTGCAGTTGGTTGATCGTCCAACTCTTGGTTTTAGTTCAGTTTGTGATCTCAGGGTCCTGGGATTGAGCCCCGAGCCGGGCTCTGTGCTCAGCGCGGAGTTTGCTTAGAGTTTCTCTATTTCTCTCTCCCTCTGCCTCCCCACCCCCTGCACTTGCTTGTCCTCTCTCTCTCTCTCCCCCCTCTAAAATAAAAAAATAAATCTTAAAAAATTTACATTTCCCTGACAATCGGTGCATTTGAGCATGTTTTTATTTGTTGGACATTTGGACTTGCAATTTTGTGAATGGTCTAGTCAGGTCCTTTGTCTGTTTTCTATTTGTGGTTTATCCACTTTTCTAAGGATTCTTGGAGTATAACAGATATCCATTCTGTCTTTATATTATAAAGTTTCATCCAAATGCACTCTGTCTCCTGGCTTTCTTTATGGTTTCTCCTGCCGTATAAAAGTGTTTAATTTTTATATGGTCAAGAATAGCTTTGAGAGTCCAATTATGGTTATGAAAGTTTTCAGGAGTTTCCTGCAGGAAGCTTACAGTTTCCATTTTTCACATGTAAGCCTTAACATATCTGGAATTTATTTATCTATGTGGTAAAGACAGAAGTCTAATTTTATTTTTTCCAAATAAAGAGCCAGTTGTTAGAACACAATTAATCCAAACATTTCCCATTAACCTAAAATAGCACCTTTGACATTTATTAAATTCTTACATACTACAGATCTGGAATCCAAAACTGGAATTTACTTCTGGATTCCTTAACTTATTAGTCCAGTTTCATGTCAGCATCACATTGACTTGGTCACAACAGGTTTGTAGTATAGAATGATGTTTAGTAGAGAGAAGTTGACCCTTACAATTGTTCTTTTTGTACTTTACATCTTTATTCTCAGTTATGTGTTAATTCCATTTATACTTCAATATCATTTCATGCAACTCCCTCCCCCCCCACCAAACAATCACTGGGATTCTATTTGGAATACATAAATTTATATATCAATTTAGAGGAGTTTTTTTATGATACCATCTTCTCACACGAAAGAAAGGCTTTCTATCTGTTCAACTCTATTTTGTATACTTCAATAAGATTTTGGATTTTTTTTTCTATTTGGTACCGCAAAAATTATTCCTATGCAATGTATATGAAAGTAATTATTATACCTTTGCATTTCTAAGTGCTCATTGCTAGAGTTAAAAAAAAAAAGCTATTGATTGCTAGGATAGAAAAAAGCTATTGGTCCTTATATATTTATTATGGGTCTAGTAGCCTTATAAATTCTCTTATAATTCTAGTATTTCTTTACTGGTATCTTTTGGGTTTTCTGATATACAGCCATTTATGAACACATTTAAAAGGCCACTTTTTGTGTGCATATTTGTATAAGCACATAAATCATTTTTTTCTAGTATTTGTAATAGTTAATTTTCTTGGCAGGTGCTGAAAATTCCAAAAACAAAGCTGAATTATATAGTGATTTCAGGCATCCCTGACTAATTTCTTATTTAAAATGAAATCATTTAAGAATTTTGCCATTTATGGCAATACGCTGTTTTTTGTTGTTTTTTGGTTTTTTGTTTTTTATAAATAGTCTAGATTAGGTTAATTGGCTTCTTTCTTTCCTATTTTACTTGGAGTTCTTATTTTGGGAATGGCAGCTGACTTGTCTCAAATACTTTCTCAGCAACCACTGATGAGATCGGGTTTTTCTTTTTTCTTTCGTTGATATAATGATATTTAGAAATATTTAAAAAGTGTGAACCTCCTATATTCCTGAAATAAGCCCTACTTGGTCAAATATTTTACTCTTTTGATACATTGTTGAACTCTATTTGCTGCTATTTTATTTAGATTTTTTATAATACTGTTTACAAGTGAGGCTGGCTCACAGTTTTTTCTTCAAATTATTCTGACTTGATAAGATTAAAAGGGATAAATTTTTGAAACCGTTTAAAACACATTAAGAGTTATCTCTTAATAAAATAAGGATGAAATCTAACTGAAATCCATCTGATCATGGTGGTTCTAGTAACCATAAAATAAAATGATGGAGAAATTTGATTATGGATATAATGAGAATCCAATGGGATGACATTCATTCAATATTCTGAGAGATTTAAGAGTTTCAAGTTAGTTTTAATGCTATTTAATCTGCTACGAGAAATGATGACTCGCTACTTTAGCTGGCCTGGGGAATCAAATATAAATATAAAGAGTAAATACAGAAGAAGAAAAAGCAACACAAGCAAGACAGAAATGCTGTTTGGAGAAAATGGCAAGAGGAAATCCAGCCCAGAAGAGGGATCACTAGTGAACATCTCAGATGTCCCAAACTGCCTCTTGTACCATACTGTACTCTGGGCAGTGCGGCTAGAGGGGGGAAAACCTACTAAATAGGCATTATTGGAACAGCCATGGCAAAACTGGAATATGGACTAATATGGATCAGATAATAGTATTGTATCCATGCTTAATTTTAGACTTCAGTCATTATACTGTGGTTATATAAGACTGTGGTCTTAGCATCTATGCACCAAAGTAAGGGGGCCTGATGTCTTCAGTTATTTTCAAGTGGTTCAGAAATGAGTGTATTGGTGTGTGTGTGCCACGAGCGCCCACGAGGGGTGTGCACACACATGCACATGTGCAGACAGACAATGCAAATGAGGACAAAATGCTAATAACTGAGGAATCTAATACAGGAGTTCTTTGTACTCTTTTTGCAATATTTCTCTGAGTTTCAATTTATTTCAAACAAAATTCACCAAAATAATTTCTACGGGGACAGACTTCCATGTTCTCAAAAGGTTTGGCCCTTTCAGCATGAATGACTTCTGGAGGCCAACACCTTTCTGAGACCACTTCACAGATCCTTGAGAGTCCCAACTCTGCCACCACTGGTTGGTGACTAACTCTAACACCTGTACTGTGTACCTGTAGTGACATGGGCCATTTCACCTGGAAATTCACTTCTCTCCTGCAATATTCTCTTTTCTATAGTCTGGGGGACACAAAGAGCATACCACACATTCCCAACTCTAGGGATCAAAGATCATCGTGGGTCCTAAACTTTCATATGCACAACCATTCCTAAAAAAAATGTATTTAACATTTTGTTTTGTTTCTCAGTATCTCTGAGAAACTCTGATGGGGCTTAGGAATCTGCATCTTCAAACGAATCCTAGTTATTCTAATGTAAGTGGTGTGTGGACCCTATTTTGACCAACCCTGTCCTATAGCCTATCAGCATCTTAAGCATAGCAGGCCCTCAGCACAAGTTTGTTGGATTAATTTCAATTGCCCAAGGCTGCACAGAGCTAAGAAAAGAATCCAGCTGTCATGCCTGAGCACAAAAGTAGGGCTAGCTTCCATGCCTCGTGTGACCAGGGGACTTGTATTCCAGTCCTTAGCTCTAAAGCACAGGTTCACAGGTCTCAGCTTCCCATTTATAAATACGTGTATGGGTATGGATTTGGCCCTTTCTGGCACTAAATCATTATGGAGCAGTCAGCATAATTTTCATCTACTCAAAACAGTTTTAAATTCTGCAAAGTTAACAATCTGTCCGAGGGGAGGTCCTTGAGCCTCTATCCATGTGATAAGTGAGTTAGAGTAGCTGTTAGGGCACAGGTGATGAACAGGCACTGATTCAGCCCTGCTCTCACTACGGTCACCTTTGCCTTTCGAGCCTAAGTATTAGTAATAAATGTGCTAGCGTACAGTTCCTAACCGACCGATGCTGTTTAAACTCAAGATATAAACTCAGGCTTAGTGGTAGCTTAGTCTATCTATTTGAGCCTCTTCACCTGTCAAGCTACATAGGGCTGGGGCAACCTGTCATATGCAGCATTTTATACCCAGCACCTAGCATGGTAGCTACTAAAAAAGAAAAAGACTGAGTGGAGAGATGACTTGAACATCCAGCCACATATGTATACACAAACTAAATATTTATAGCACCACAATGTATACTGTATGTCTGGTAACTGCCATCTATATCTACCTATGATGGCTGCTTCTGACTATAAACTCCCATAGGGCAGGCAACGTCAGAGTTAGTGTCCAAAAGACATGGGAAAGTGCAACTCAAAACGTTGCATGCTGGGGTCTCTAAAGCACCAGGCTATGAGCCCCTTAGTTCTCACCACCAAACAAAAAGCCAAGTAGCTACACTTTGTCATTTTTGGCTTGTAGTTCATATTTATTTCTAGCTTTTGAATCCACAATAGTGAAGTAATTAAAAAAGAACTCTAAAATCATGCAAAATATGGAACAAGCTGATTACCATTCACCATGGGAGCTGGAAGTCAGCATTCATTATTTTAGCACTAGCAGTGGAAGAAAACATTCTTCCACAAGGACAGATACTCTTTTAAGAAGGACAAAAAGGACACTAGATTATGTGCTATATATGTGTGTCTATGTTTAGGAATTCAGATATAAAATTATGAAGTGGAATAGGTTGAGATGTAGCTCAGAAATTTTTACTTGAGCTAAAAACATGGAAATGTTGTGCAGGCATTTAGTAAGGAGGTAACAAGGGTCTATTATCAAGATATATGGGTTAATAATTTCATGGGGTTATTCAAGAATGATCTGCTATGATTGAAACCATGTGTGGAGAGCTTGGGCTTCTGCAGGATGTGTCCCAGCAACAAAGGCTCTAAAGATGTATTTGTGCTGCCTGCTATGTATACAGATGATTGACTTAGATACACTTCCCAGACATAAACAGTAAAGGAATGTCACTGAAGTTCTGCATGCTATCTGATAGAGATGGAGAATGCTTACCACATTGTACAAGCCGATGCACCAACGTTCAAATAAAATCTGCCCAGAAAATCCATTAACAAAGGCGAACCAAAGCTGAAAGAGAAGAAAGTTCAAGAAGTTTTATATCAATATTGACCTAAATGTTTCCATTCACTGAAGAAGTAGCAGGGGAATGTGGACCACCAGCTGGACCCAGCTGCTGAGGGATAAAGAGCCACAGGACGTGGCGGTCTTTCTTTCATAAAATATAAGGTCCCAATATCACATGTACCGATATTTTAAAGGAAATTTATACTGAACGCAAACATCAATTTGGTAATGTGCACATATTTACAGAAAAGCACCTTATGTTTAACTTATATCAAATATGTTTTGTGGCAATGCTTTCTCATTGACTGGAAGAGTCTCAAATTCATGCTTTTTCCCTATAAAGTTGATTTGGTAAATATGATTGATCCTTGTAGGACTTTCAAACAGATAAAAACCATAAATAAAAAACAACAGAAACTCCTTTATTGGTCATTTGTGTGCTTAGCTCATAAAATATCACCCTCCCCCCCTTAATCGGACATCCACCACTTCAGCCAAGGTCAAAACACAGTAATATGGAAGGAACATGCTCAAGTCATCTTCAGGAGTAACATGGGATGTATAAATAAATAAAATGTAGACGATTATTTATGTCTTCAAGTGGACTATAATTCTAATTGATTAAGCAAGACTGACATAAAAAACAACTGTGGAGCAAAATGTCAGGGAATAAAAATATTTCAGAGAAGGAGCCATCAGGCAGGCATAATTAGGAGAAGATGTGGGGCAGTAAGAGTGCATTAGAAGAGGGGTGAGCCATCACGAGGCTGGCGGAAAACCTGGTCTAGAAGGACGTGAATATGGATAAATGAAATACAAAATGCTGCTGCTTAAAAGTCATCTAAATTTATGGGACACAACAGGATTCCAGTGATTTGGAGGTAAATTTTAAAGCATCCTGTGTAAATCATAGAATCCACCTAAGTGGTAAAAACCATGACAGACTGAATCTGCTACTAGAGTAGAACTACAATGGCAACACAGAACAGCTACCCCGTGATAATAAGAGTTGAGGTCAACTCCGCTATTGAAATTTTACTGAGTCAGATTTTTCCAAATCAGTTTCTTAAATCCACCAGACTAAGCTTCTTGCAAAAGGAACTGTTCCCTACACTGCACAACTGTACTGAGTGGGATACCTAGTACAAAGGACTCACCGAGCCCCAGTGGGATCAAATGAAATCACCTCAATTCAATTGCCAGATGAAGTTTTCTTAAGCACAGCTTTCATTATCTCATCCCCTGGTTCAAAAAACTACTACGGATCTCTCCTAAACCTAAGATAAGCTTGCTGACCTTCAAAAATCCTTCTACACACCAACTCACTCTTAAATCCAACTGTCTCCTGAGAGGTCCCCATGAGGTATGGCTGTTCTCAGCCAAGAAATATTGATGAGGGACTAAGAATCAGAAATTGGTGCCATGTTCTGCACTCCAAATATTTTTTACAACACCTGTTCAAATATTAGCTGTCCCTAAAACAATATTTCCAATTGCACTGCTTTCTAACCACTGGAGGCCTTAACAATCAATACTTCAACCAAGCTTTTAGTGCAATGAGAGCCTGGATCCACATCTGACTCAAGCATATTTGTAAATTGTTTCAAGAGTTGTAACTTTATTTCCCCAAGATTGTGTTATACTTCTATATTCTCCTATTCAAACAAGTGAGCGAACACTGATAAATATCTAGTGAACACTTAACTATTTTATTGCTTAATTCAGTTAACTCGTCATCTTTTGTTGAAGGTAGAGTAGTGATATTTCTATAGCTATTCCCCCTTCCCTACTATCAAGTGAAAACAGCAAAAATAATTGAAAATAGAAAATAGCTATTTTCAGTGAAAGTATGGGATAGGCTTTATTAAAAGACAGATGACACAGACGGAAATAATAAATGCGACAAGATTAGCTCAAACAAGGGGGAACTGCTGATAGCAGACAAAACGTACAGAGTATAAAGTTTTCTAGGAAACAGGGGGAACAATCCAAAAAAGAGCTGAACCACCTCTTATTTAAAGGGTGAAATCTAGAAGCAGGGCAAGTCATGGCTGAGGTCCCTTGCCCCATTCAGCATAGCAAGCAAACTGAGGTTGAGGGGCAATGTAAATACATATGCTGTTTCTCCCCAAGAAGCAATGAGGAGGATGGCAGGGTAAAGTAGGGAGCATAAATGGCCATCAACTGGTCAGACACTGATGGAGGAACCTGAAAAGAAATTAATGCAAACTCATTTAACAGAAAACCCATAACATACAGACATTTAGTGTGAGACACATGGCCCTCCAACTCCCCGGAGGAGAAGAAATGGCGGTGAGGGAGGTGCATTTTGCTGCAAAGAGACAGGTGACCAGTGTGCAAGAAGCAGAACATTTGATTGAGAAAGTGTTCTGAGACAATTTTGTAGCCCCTCTTCCCTAGACATTATCAGAAAATAATAAGGAAAACATAAATAAATAAATATGTATATGAAATAATATGATAGATGAATAAATGACAATAACATGAAATAATCTCTACAGAAAGAACCAGGTCACAGAGCAGAAGAATATCTTGAATGCTCTCAACAAGCACAGAAGAGCTCAAGAAAATGTGGCTTTTCATTGAAACAAGAGCTAAAGTAAGATGTCTAAGATATCAAAGAAGATAATAAATAAGAAAGAGTCAATGTTGCAGATAAAAGGCATATAAAGGGGGATAGCTCCCAGAACTGATACTGCTGACACCACATTTAGGGGTAGGGAGGGAGGGCTAGGGAAAATAAATGTCAAACAAAGCATTAAAGGTTAACATTCATTTTAAGAGAAACTGATAGCCTCCCAAAGATAACCAAAAAATTCCTAAAAGGTGTACCTTAAAGAAAAAAGAACAAGTAGAATAGAAAAAAAATGTCCAAAGATATAATAAAAGAAAAATTCTGAAATATTCTTAATACCTTACTCAGCCAATAGGGAGAGCACCGTTTGTCTCCAGGAAACAAAACCACAGAAAAAGAAAGATTAACATCTACCCATATCCTGATATGTGAATTAATGAGTTAAAATTTTATAAGATCGCTTCTTTAATATATTCTGGCAGAAAAAGCAGCTAACCTACAAGGGGAAAGATCAATCGGCTTCACATTTCTCCCCAGCAGTATACAATACCAGAGGCCAGTGGGAATGTTTACAAGTCCTTAGGGAAGTAACGCAGGACAAGAATTTTGACAAAAGATAGAAACCAAGGAAACATTAAGAGCTAAAAACATGACAGAAATGTAATGATGGAAATAATAGAGTGTCTGTTGTATAAATAATACAGAAAATTTAAAATGTTCAATGGATTAAAAAAATTAAAATATATTTTATATAGAGAGAAACATGTGAAACCAACATGAAAAAGAAACACTACTTGAATAAGATCAAATTCACAACCCTGACTTACAAAGCCCTGCAGAGCAGCTCCTCGCCTGCTGTCCAGACAGCACTGCTTCTCCTTCACTGAGTTATAACAGCCCTCTCTTGGTTCTTTGCAAGCACCAAGTATGGATCTAGCTTTATTATTTTGCACTCAAATATGAGGCAATTTTGTCAGCAGCATGATATGATATTTAGAAAAAATTATATGGTATTTTGGTCTCACTCCATATACTCAAGTGAATTATAGATGGCTTGAATAGTTGAACATAAAAAACAACTCAAAGCAATAGAAGAAAATAGGGGGGAAGAAAGCATTTTTGTATGTAAAACTCTGTAGACGTCAAATTCAGAAATTGTACCAAAAGAGAGTTAAATTTGAAATAATTCATTTCAACAGAGAAAAATATTAATAAAATTGAAATAAAATAAGTAGTACCAACATATTTGTAACATCTAAGATGACAGAGGACTAATTTCCTTAAAATATAAAGAGTTCCTACAAATGAGAAAGAAAATGCCCAATAAACTGTTAGGGAAATAGGCAAAGAATATACACAGTGCTATGGTGAGCACTGTGAATTGTGCAGGACTGCTGAATCACAGATCTGTACCTCTGAAACAAATAATACATTATATGTTAAAAAAAAAAAAAGCAAGAAGAAGAAGAAGATAGCAGGAGGGGAAGAATGCAGTGGGGGAAATCGGAGGGGGAGATGAACCATGAGAGACTATGGACTCTGAAAAACAAACTCAGGGTTCTAGAGGGGAAGGGGGTGGGGGGATGGGTTAGCCTGGTGATGGGTATTAAAGAGGGCACGTACTGAATGGAGCACTGGATGTTATACACAAACAATGAATCATGGAACACTACATCAAAAACTAATGATGTAATGTATGGTGATTAACATAACATAATAATTAAAAAAAGATAAAAAAAAGAATATACACAGTGTGGTCACAGGGGAAAAAAACAACTTATAAATACAGGAAATCTCACTTTTTATGAAATACACACACACGGGGTATCATGAGCAAAGACTTAAAGTTTGATAACCCGGGGAAATGGCTACCCTCATACACAGAGGCTAGTGTAACACTGTTTACAAATATGTTTAATGTACTTTTACTTTGGTCTAGTGATTCCATTTTTAGGGAATACTCTAAATGATATAGTTGTAATCACATAGTATTCAACATGAAAATACAAGGATGTTTACCATGGTATTCAGAAGGATAAAAAAAATTAGGACCCACATGTACACTGACTAGCTAAATGAATTATGGTTCATCCGTAACAATGCAACACTGTGCAGACATTAAAAAGAGTAATATGAAACTGTAAGCATCATAATACAAAAGTCTCACAGATCTGTTAAAATGAAAAATATCAAAAAAATTTAAAAAAAAGAAAAAAATGAAAAATATCAAGGTATATGTTGAATGGTCATGACTGTGCAGAATAGATACCATTTTACATGGTAACTTTCTGGAAGACATATAAGAAACTCAATATTCATTATCCTTAGGCAGCAGAAGTGTTCTTCAGGAGGCAGTATGGAGTCTCACACCTCTTGTTCATGTTTTATTTACATAACTACTTCAAGCAGTAATTCTCCACTAGGGTTGGTTTTCCCTCTGAGGACACTGACAATGTCTAGAGACCTTTGCGAGGTTGCTATTGGCATCTCGCGCATAGAGGCCAAAGATTTGGCCCTACGTATCCTACACCACCCAGGACAGCTCCCTACAACAGGGAATTATCTGGTCCAAAATGTCAATCAATACTGCCACTATTGGGTGCAAAATAAATTTATTAGGTCAACCTGATAAAACTTAGAAATCTCGGCATAACAGATGGTTATTATAAGCAAAAGAATGGTATGTGACCAATTGCATGAAGGCATGCTTCCTTTGTGTTTACAGGCTGTGGGTTAGGAAAGCCTCACTTCTTTTTGAGTACCTCCCCCCTGGCCTGACCTCTTTGTAGAACCACAGCTCTAGTCTTTAGAGGCCATGGTGGCACCAGATATGAACCCAGAACTTCACAAATTTAGATCCTTGAATCAGAAACATAGCTTTAAAAATTGTTAATGAGAAATTATTCTAAAGACTGAGTTAATTTCATGTAACTAAGACACTCACATTGTGGAAAAAATCCTAAGAAATCAACCATTTCTTTCCCAGCATTAACCTTTGCTCCAAGCAATCCTGAACCATGTAAAATATTTTAATCTTTACTTCAGATTAACATCCTTGATTAGCTGAATGTTGGGATATTTCCTCCAAGCAGCCAGTGCTCTGATTCTGTCCAAGTTGGCACTGGCTTGACTACATGTCTCTTTAAAGATTTTTCGTATGTTTGTACTAATTTTTATCAGTTGCAGGTGGTGTTGCAGCTTTTTGAAAAGTATAAACAAGCTCGTTCTCAACATTTCCAATTCAATTTCAATCTTCATTCAAATGATCCATCATTAGACGATCAGACCTGTTTATTTCATTGGAAATATTTGTAGAGGAAAAAAATGAAAACCCAAATAAATGAAACAAACAAACAAACAAAAAATCCATCTCCTAATTTTAAAATCCACAAGCTGGTTTTCTCTTACATTGTAAACACTCAAACTTGATTTCATTTTGGCAAGAGTTCCATAGGTGAAATGGAAAAAGTATGAGAACACACAATTTTTAAAAAAATTTATACAAACTTAGTTTTTTTTATTTATTCATGAGACAGGTACACAATGGCTCCCTGACACACTATAAAATCAGACTTTTCACATTGGGTAGCCATATACAAATGTATATACATTTATATACATTTGTATATATATAATATATATATATTTAATTTATATATACATTATATACATTAAATACATTTATTTGTATATGTATATACATCATATACAAAAAAGAAAGCACTGCCCAATTCCTAAACACAAATGTCATTTTCGGTGGACCACAAGCTCCAAGCTGCATTCAACCAACACACAGCCCTCAATGCAAACAGACACCCTGCTCCCCACCAGTGGAGTTACTCGGACCATGGCTTGCTTAGAGCCACCACATTTTACTCTTCTGGATTAATGGGGAGAAAGATTCCTCAGCCTTCACTTTCTTGTTAACTAGGAATGCTCTTAAATGAGTACAGTCAAAGCGGAGGGAGCCAAGTTCTGCCTGGTCGGCCTCAGACTTGGTGAGTTGGTGGGAAGACCTGCCAAGCACTGATGCCTTGCCAAGCTCCTGGGGTTTTGGGTCCTCAAGTGTAGTGCTGTTATGAGCAAACGGACTCAAGCTTATTAAATGGCTTTTCCTTCTTGGAAAAAGATCTTTCTTTGCTTTAACTGCTGCTTCCCTGCCAAAAACGCTGTAACCGTCTTGGCTAATTGCACAGACTCCCGTCTAGAGGTCCTGGCCGCACTGCACAATCTCTCAGCAGGCTGTACCTGCTGCCACTCAGGTTCTCAACTAACAGCCGACATACTTAGATGATTGCCTCATTTGGGAAAGGGAGGCTCTGTTCCTCGATCGACTCTGTGCTTCCAAGACCCAGGGTAGAGGACTGAGGTGGGAAAGTACCCTATAGGGAATAATTAAATAAATTAGCCATCTGGTTTCTTACTGAAGTGGCAATAACATCATGATCTACTGATCTGCACGTTAGGTCTGAACTGATTAACTGGCATTACAGATACCTGTTTAAAAGTCAAAGTGCTACAGTCTTTCTGGAATTTGATCTGGCAATGTGTATTCGGATAAAAAATGAGCGTATACTACATCGAAAAGTCCTATTTTTAGAAATTCATTCTCATAAATAAAAGCACTTGTATGTAAAAAATCTACCTTGTTTTTCAGTATGGGTAATAGTGGGAAACAAAAATAAAACAAAGCAAAAAGCACAGGGAAAGAAGCCCCTAAAGTTCTTTATTAAGGGGTGAAGGTAGCAAGTCTGTAAAATAGTAAGCACTCATCTTTTGAAATGTTAAATTTATAGGCATGTAAACAAAGGAATGTATGCCAAAGAAATAGTGCTAGATTGACAGAAGACAGGCAAAGTAGGTAAGTCAGTAGGTAGGCAGGCAGGAAATCAAGGGAAAAAAAATCAGGGGCGCTATTCTAGAGCAAGGGTTGTCAGAAATAATAATGGTAGTAATAATAATAACGGTAATAAGAGCAAGATACTCTAAAAACTTCCCCCTCAAGTGTCTTCAGTCCAATAAATTATGGGATTGAGTCAGCGTTAAATAGTGACTATTGTAATAAATGGGCAGGGCTTCAGCTCTAAAATCTTTGGAGAATTTTCTCTGAGTTGGTCCTGGACAGGTATGATGCTCGCAGCAAACACCACATACTTATAAAACTGGTAAGGACTTTTTAAGGCAAACAAACAAAAAGAAAGTTAGGGAGGAATGTGTGTAGGATCCATTTTTAAAAATTAATTATTTTTTAAGTAAGCTCCACACCCAAAGTGGGGCTTAAACTCACACCGTGAGATCAAGACTAGCATGCTCTACCAACATAAAATCTATTTTTTTTGTAAAACCACACAAAAAATGCCATACATTTATTTTATATGTATTTGTATTAGTGCAAACAGCTAGCCTGTTCCTATTGATTACCTGGAGGGGAATGGAGGCAGATGAGGAGAAATTCTTTTTCTATCTCTATTATTACTGTTACAAGAAATCAGCATTACATTAAAGAATTAGGTAGAAGAAAAGGCCTTGTTGTTCTCTATCACCGCAGCAGGCTCGTTTCTCTGTTAGCTTGTCATATTTATAATTTTTGTTGCACTGCTTGCTGCCTGTCTACCCCACCGCTTGTTAAGATGTACATAGCCTGAGATTATAAAGATTTTGCTCACTATTACATACTCAGAATCTAGTGCAGTCCATGCTCAATAAATGAATACATACAGAATATTAGCATTTAACATTAAAAAGGAAAAGTCACCCAAATAGAGCACAGGACAGATCATGGAATTGGCTATACACATTTCATCCTAGTTTGAGCACTTAATTGCTACATGAGCATAGGCACGCTTCCTTAACCCCCAGCTTCATTTTTTTTTTTAAATGAAAAAATGGAAAGAAAGCCACATACTGCAGAATGGTCACCTTGGTACTTTATTTTTTAAAGATTTTATTTTATTTTAATTTATTTGAGAGAGAGAGAATGAGAGATAGCACGAGAGGGAAGAGGGTCAGAGGGAGAAGCAGACTCCCTGCCAAGCAGGGAGCCTGATGCGGGACTCGATCCTGGGACTCCAGGATCATGACCTGAGCCAAAGGCAGTCAGTCGCTTAACCAACTGAGCCACCCAGGCGCCCATCACCTTGGTACTTTTGATGAAGATAAAAGCTAACATACATCCTGTGCCAAGAATCTTCACAACATTCCAAATGAGTATTTCATTTAAATCTCATAGCAATCTTAACAAGTAGGCATGGTGCCCATTACACAAATGAGGAAGTCAGGGCACAAGGAAGATCACAGATATTATGGCTGGTACCAAATAGGTAGTTGTTAACACCAGACCCTATATAACACGTGATCTTTTAAAAAATCGAAGTTCAGGCAATTCAGAATAGAATCAACATTAATGGCTACTAATTTACAACACTGATGTTTTAAGATTGTAATGTGAACAAAATATTTTACAACTATGAGCACATAAGCAGATCAAAAAACTTAAGAAAATGACCCAAATCTTAAGCCCCTAATGCCATGTAAGGAAGCTAACGGATCCTTTTTACATTAGGGTATAAAGTATTTTTGAAAAACAGGCTGCAAAATCTTCCCCATTTTGCATAATAAAATGCAGTCACTCTGGTTTGAAACAGTTTCCTGTAATATTGTGAACTAAAATATTATGATCTTTAGCTAATACAGTTGAAACCAGGCTATTAGACAATCAAAAGCAAACCTCTTGTTTTCATTATCCAAATTCTTTGAATAAAAAGACAACACAAATACTAATGTGACAGTCTAAGTCTTGTTTAATGGAACTAGAGTTTCAAAAATATGATAGAATTGTTCATGAAAATAAATGTAGCAAATGATGTGCACATACACATTTCTTACTTTCTTTTCCATTAAAATCCTAAATGATACAAAATATTAAATCTTATAGCTCAAAAGTCACAAGAGTTTAAATAAAGGAAAGTCTAGTAAACACTTTTAAAGTATTTTTAATTATTAATTTTTCAGTGCTACAAAAATTCTCCCCCTTTCTATGAAATGACATCTTATCCAATAGAACATCAGGTAAATACAAAATTGTAGTTCCCTCCCATAAAAGACCATAATACCGACCAGATGGTATATGCACAATGAAATTGATTTTTAATCAGGAATTCTTGGCACAATAGAATGTAATCACTCCAAATTATGTCAAGGACTACTTACATTTTTTTATAGTTCAAGGCTTAAACTCTTCAGTCTAAATTCTGTGCTACAGTGTTAGGGAACAAAACAGCTCTGGAGACCAGTAATGAAATAATGAGCCTTTCATCTGGAGGTCATTGGTTAGGATCTGGTATCGTTCATTAATGACACAGTTGTTTCCAAACTGTGGGGTTGGAACAGCGGCAGGGGGTTTATTATGGAAGGAGTAGCAGAAATATGTATAAGATCATTTCATTTATGGACAAAACCTATGGCAAATATTCAAAAACATGTGTTTTATAACCAATAAAGTAATGCTCTTAACATATTGACAATAAGATTTAGTGCCTGGCTCCACAGGCCTGGGCTGTAAGAAGGCAGATTTTTGATAGTTTCTCCACCCCCATCAGCCACCTGACGCCTGAAGCCTGAGCAAGGTGTGACATTTTCTTATTTTCTTGTTCTGGAAAGTGGGGTGAAGGTGTACCTTCTCTCTCAGAGGAGAATTATGAGGAAATAATCATACATATTCTTAAAAATTCAGTTATTGAACTATTTACTAAGATCCTGCTTCAAATTATGCTCTGTGCTATGTATTGGAGTCACAGAGATGAGGCATATACCATTCTTGCCCTTAAAGAATTCAGTCTGGTTGAGGACAGGTTTGGAATGCATCAGAGGTATGAAAGAGTTCTTTGGAAACACAATAGAGGGAGAAATGGGTTCTCTCTATAGGAGTCACACAGCTTTTCCAAAGGTGGTAGGTACTTGGGAGTATCAGATTCCATTAATCAATTTGGTGTGTGGGGGGGAATGAGCATTACAGATTGAGGAACAACTTGTACATAATTATAGCAGATGTGGACTTCCAGATGGCTAAAACAAGGAAAATGAAGTGAGGGAGAGGGCTGGGTCCAGACTGTGAAGGACACCAGACAGGTGTTCAAATACATGAACAGCTACGCATGTATTGCCTAAATGTACCTCCAAATCTGAAAAACTCTCTCAATAAATTTTTATTTATTTTGCTGTGACAAAATATACATAACTTAAAATTTACCATTTTTACCATTTTTAAGTGTAAAGTTGTGGTATTAAGCAGATTCACTCTGTTGTAAAACCATCACCACTATCTCTAGAATTTTTTCATCATCCCAAACTAAAACTCTTCCCATAAACAGCTCTCCATTTTCCCTACCTCTTGCCTCTGGTAACCCCTCCTCTACTTTCTGTTTCTGTGCGTGTAACTATTCTAGTCATTTTGGGTAAGTGGAATCCTGCAGTATTTGTCCTTTTATGTCTGCCTTGTATCTCTCAACATAATGTTTTCAAGACTCATTCACCTTGTAGCATTCCTTTTTAAGGCCACATAATATTTCATTGCACATACAGATCACATTTTGCTTAGCTATTCATCCATTGATGGCTACTTGGGTTGCTTCCATCTTTTGGCTACTGTAAATAATGTACCTATGAACCCTGGTGTTAAAGTATTTGTTTGAGTCCTTGTTTTCAATTATTTTGGGGATATATCCAGAGGTAGAGTTGCTGGACTATAAGGCAGTTCTATGCTCAACTTTTTGAGGACCTCCATACTGTCTTCCACAGTGGCTGTACCCTTTTACTTTCCCACCTGCAAGGCACAAATATTCAATTTCTCTACATCTTCACCAACACTCATTATTTTGTTTCTTTCTTTCTTTTTCTTTCTTTCTTTCTTTCTTTCTTTCTTTCTTTCTTTCTTTCTTTTCTTAATAGTAGTGGGTATGGATTGGCATGTCATTGTGGTTCTGATTTGCATTTCCTTAATAGATAGAAATGTTGAGCATTTTTTCATATGCTTCTTGGCCATTTGTATACCTTCTTTGGAAAAATGCCTATTCAAGTCCTTTACTGATTTTTGAATTGGGTATTCTTGTTGCTGAGTTGTCAGGTTCTTTATATATACTGGCTATTAATCCCTTATCAGATACATGATTTACAAATATTTTCTCCCATTCTGTGGGCTGCCTTTTCACTCTATTGGTAGTATTTTCCAATGCACAAAAATTTTAATTTTAAAGAAGTCCAATTTATCTGTATTTTCTTTTGTTGCCTGTGCTTTTGGTGCTGCATTCAAGAAATCATTGCCGGGCGTCTGGGTGGCTCAGTTGGTTAAGCGATTGCCTTCGGCTCAGGTCATGATCCTGGAGTCCTGGGATCGAGTCCCGCATCGGGCTCCCTGCTCAGCAGGGAGTCTGCTTCTCCCTCCGACCCTCCCCCCTCTCATGTGCTCTCTTTCTCTCTCATTCTCTCTCTTTCAAATAAATAAATCTTAAAAAAAAAAAGAAATCATTGCCAAATGCAATGTCATGCTTCCCCTCTATGTATTCTTTTAAGAGTTTTATAGTTTTAACTCTCATATTTAGGTCTTTGATCCACTTTGAGTTAATCTTCCTATATGGTATAGGTAAGGGTCCAATTTTCTTTTGCATGTGGAATATCCAGCACCATTTGTTGAACAGACAATACTTTCCTCATTGAAAGGTTTTGTCATCCTTGTCAAAAATCATTTGGCCATATATGTAGGGGTTTATTTCTGGGCTCTCTATTCCATTGCTCTGTATGACTATCTTTATGGCAGTACTACACTATTTTGATTACTGTAGCTTTGTAGCAAGGTATGAAATCAGGAAGTGTGATTCCTCCAACTTTGTCCTTCCTTTTCAAGATCGTTTTGGCTATTTAAGGTGCCCTTAGATTCCATAAGAATTTTAGGGTGGGTTTTTCTACTTCTGCAAAAACTGTCATTAGGATTTTTTTTAAAGATTTTATTTTTATTTATTTGACAGAGAGAGAGAGAGAGCACAAGCAGGGAGAGTGGCAGGCAGAGGGAGAGGGAGAAGAAGACTCCCCACTGAGCAAGGAGCCTAACACAGGGCTCGATCCCAGGACTCCAGGATCATGACCTGAGCTGAAGGCAGTTGCTTAATGAATTGAGCCACCCAGGTAACCCTGTCACTAGGATTTTGATAGAGACTGCATTGACTGCAAAGTGCTTTGGTCTCAATATATTTTTAAGGTAATGTAATTTTTTTAATGATAAGGAAAAGTAGTTGCAAAGGATATAATTTCTGGCATAATGTAAATATTGATATTTTAAAATAAATTTCATCATTCTGTTAATGTTTCCAATGGATTCTAAATACTACAAGTGGATGTCCATTATAACCCACTTTAAGAAAGCCACGAACAAATACCTAACAGTCAGAAAGTTTATATCACCCTTTTTGTCTTGAACTTGTTTTCCATTACACTTGACTCAGATATAATTTAACCCTAATTTTATGTGTTTTTGTTTGAAAGTCTTATATTGATCACCCTATCATACTGTACAAGAGTGGAAATTAAAATTAATTTTCTTTTAATTTCTTATGGTTGTATAGCTCTAAGTGCTAAAAAGTTCTGGATTCAGTATTCAATACAGTTATTAGTCATATACAATTGATTAAAAATATACATTTTGATAATCATTAAATAATAAATAAAATTTTTGTTGGAAATACATCTTTTAATAAGATAGATGGAGCCAAATATTCCTTCTGCCCATGAGTTTATGTAACTGTGGAAGAATATTACCTATTGCTAGACTGAGACAGGGTTCAGTGTCATTTCTATTCTATAGATTTAAGTCCTGAGAAATCTAATTCACATAATAAATGAGAATATAAAGTTTTATTAGAGCAATATCCTTCAATACTTGGGATCTCTGAGCCATTTGCCAAAAAAAAAAAAATACAGTGTTCTAATACTAAAGTTACTGGAAATAATCTACCTGCTGACATTTTGATTAGGTCCTTTTTTAAAGTTTTCTGAGAGCAAAGAAACAAAACACAATGACTTGCAAAAGGTTCTGTTAACTATTCACCAGAATAATTTACTTTCTTAACTTCTAGGAAGTATACCTAAAGGCTATACCAAGAATTTTCAAGTAACTTTTAATATTCCTGCTATGTTTTCATTTAGATACACCCTTTTCACCTAATACAATCAGAAAATTTGGGGGAAAATAAAAACATTTTTCATTTTTAATATACTATTCCTATTACATTATTGCTTGCTAACAGTTTCCTCTTATACCTTACATTGCATTCTCTGCAATGAGGTCCTCTGAGTGTGTGACACCATCACCCTTTATCACATGCTTTAAGTATTCTTCCAAACCTTATAGTTGGAGATTTAGCTGATTCAAGCTTTGGAAGATTTCTGCTATAAAACCTAATTGGCAACACCTAACTTCACTTTTTAACTAATTGGTTAAATCAGAAAAAATTCTGGCTTCAATTTTCAATTAAAATATACATGTTAATATTCATATCTCCATGATGACCATGTCACTCCTGAGCTTCCACGCACAGACACAGATCAACGGGATGAACAGAGCCTTGCCATGAATATGGTATCTACATGAAATATGGGACAGCTGCCTCAGTTTCTCACTGAGATTCTCTCTGGACAGTTCCTCAGGAGCCATGTGTCACTGACCATTGTGTGGGGTAGAAAAGGTAGGGTTTTAAGTTTTCAATAAATGCTGTCCCCTTGGTTTGTTTCTGACATCTTTTTATACCATGAGGCATGCCCCATAGTGAGATTCAGAAGAGGTGAGATGTATGCTTTTCTTTCATAAAGTAGGAAATGTTGACTATGGAGAGGGAGGTGGGGAAGGAGAGTGTCCTGGAAGTGACCTCTGGGAACGGACTCCCAAGGCAAGTCTTCATATGCTCCCAGGAGTACTTTCTGCTCTAAAACGTACTTTCTCAGGGCAACTAGGAGGCCGGGCAACTGCATTTTGGCAGGAATGTGGCACAAGCCATTCACCTTTCTGGAAGTTTACCTAATAGAAAAGTATAGGAGGCAGACTTGAGAGTCATGAAGGGAAGGAATCACCGTTGGGCGCAGTCTTAGAGAGAGATCTTGAGAGGTCCTGTTTGATGGAATTAATATGGAGTGGCAGCCACAGAGGATTCTGAGAGTCCCCTGAAGGAGACTGGAGCCACAGTCATGATCATGAGTAGAGGTGAAGCTTGGTGATGAGAGGGCAGTAGATGAGCTCATTTTGGGGGCATGTGAAATGGGCAGTACCTGTGGGCTCTCCAGGAAGAAATTCAAAATGCAAGGCTGATGCTCACGGGAGTGTTTTAGATAAGAAAAATGTATGCAACATTAGTAAACAGACAATAATCACATCAACGGGAATGAAGTCATCCCGTGAGGGAACCCGTGCAAGCAAGACTGAAGGAAGAAACATTTTTAGGAGGGGCCAAAGAAAAGGCATTTTGCATTACATTTTAAATAGTTCATTTACTTTAACCCTAAGTAAATATTTATTCATGGTCCAGGCATGTCTGGAAGTCCCATCCAGAGACTTCTACTTACACATGATGACCAGAACAAGGTCACACAGCCACCTCCGGAACAATCACTGAGAGTGGCTACAGGAAAGGAGGTTACAGAAAATGTCAAGCTAGTCCGACAACCCTGTCTGTCCCATCAGAGCAAAACGACATAACACAATAAAAGTTAAAACCATGCCATACTTTTGTAAAAGCACTCACTCACTCAGCCCTTTTTCCTAGGAGTTACATGGAATATTTCTGGCCATGAACTCTGGCCCTTAGAAATGGCAGATTCTTCAAAGGCCCCAGATTGAGAGCTGCTTCAGTAGGCTTAGCTGTATAATCCCTGAATGAATTAAAATGGGAGACAACAGCAGGAGCAACACTTCTTCTCCATTAGCACCACCAAACTGTCCCAGGCCTTACAAAGTTGCCAATATAAGGCAGAATGATGTTAGTCAACTAAACTTAGGGATTCATGTGGAAAACCATCCTTGAACACTTCTTCCTTTCTCTTCCCCCTTTTCTTTGCTCTCAGCTTTTATTTTCGGAATGAACAAGTAATATTTCATTAGTAAATTCATAGCAATCAAGCTACTACAGTGGTCATTTTATTGCCCTATGCCCAATTATGGCATTATTAATATTTAGAATAGAACATTATTTATTTAATATAATTTTAAGGTATTGATACAGCTAACTTGTCCATTTTAAGTGTATATATTTATGATTTCAGAATATTAACTACCAGCAGAAATATATTTTCAATCTTGCCAAAAAGCCTAGAATACTAATATAGACAGAGTACCAGCAGTTGCTGTAGGCACTAATTACTGCATGGTACATATTTTACGAGGAGTTAAATTCTCAAAATATCCTTTCTTGCAGCAGAAACTTGTCAATCTTAGACTTCCACTAAATAAGCTAATACATAATTTAACCTGAACATTATATACAACACAATTAATTATTAACATCTGGGAAAAATTCCAGAATTCATTCCAGAGAAGGTTCTCTTAGTTATCCTAGTCAGTATGAACATATATAGTATTAATTATGTGTTCTTTATACTTGGATGGTGTAAAACTCTCTTTCACAATAGAATCTGAAGAAGCAGGCACAGTGCCTGCCATTGTCTAGATGTGCTAAAAAGTTTGCTATTATTTTCATGACTTTTTTGGGAAATTCTTCCAGGAGAGGAAAAGTAAATGTGATAAACATTGGGAAAGTTTTCACTCAGCCAAATTACTATAAGCACACATAAATTTTATTAAAATCTGAAATGTATTAACTATTCAGTATTTCAATGTTTGCATTATCAGTTGAATGTTAAAACATGTAAATAACAAATAAAAGAGCTAAATGCAGAAAGACTAAAAGCACACACTGGAGTATCTAAGAAGAACTCTCAAAAAAAGAAACCCAGACAAAATGGAGAAAATATGGGGGAAAATGAGAACTTCAAATCAATTTTATTTTATATCCTCAAAGAGATCTAATAAGATATTACATCCACAGACTAAGATTAGAATGTTACCATAAAAATAGGGAGAAAAAATAAAATAAAGGACTTGCAAATTAAAAAGAAAAAAAAAAACATTAAAAAAAACCCCAAAGCCTCAATAGTGAGTGGTTAGAGGTAAGTTAAGGAATCCTTAAGAGGGCAAAAGAGTTAAATTACAGGAAATATAAGGAGACTGGGTGATAAATCCAGAAGGTTCAATACATGACTTAGCTGTAGAAAGACAAAATGCAGAAAATAAAAAGGAGGATATTACAAAACTATATCTATAAGAAAATTTCCCAAAGAAAACCAGACTCTAGGTTGAAAAGGTACATAAAGAAAAGCACACACACACATATCTTTGCAAATTTTGGAACACTAAACAAAGACAAAAATATTCTGGAGTGTAAATACAAAGGATTAAGAATCAGAATTGCATTGAGTTTCTCTTCAGCTGATCAGAAGGAGGCTAAAGGACAGAGAGCATTCAGAGAGAAGAAAAAAGAATGTCAGCCTAGAATTTTATACCCAGCCAATCTGCCAACCAAATATATTCATAGGATAAAGATATCCAATGTCTCAAATATACTGCTCATGTAACACTTCAAGGATCCCCTGATGTATAAGCTTCAAGAGCATGAGTGAAGAAGTCAAGAATAATGACAAGGAATCCAGGAGGCAAATTTCAGCATCAGGAAGAAAGCCTAGAGAATAGGCAGTCCAGATGGGGTGGGAGGGAGAGGGGGCTTCATAGGGGAGGGGGAGGGGAAGAGGAGGTTCAAGAAAATAATACATAACATAATAGAACTTCTGGAGAATATTAAAAGTATGTGGAATTCTGTTAGGACAAGAGACAAAAAGGAAGCTTTCTTGAAACTACAGGAAAAATGGAAATCTATGTAAGAAAGGAAAAATAATCATACCTTTGGCTCTTCAGTGAACATTATTTACATATTGTTAAAGAGGTTAACATAGGTCCCTGAATTAATTAAAATGATAGCTGTAACTATATTGGAAGGGAGTAGGAAAGAGGTCAGACAGTAATGTATAGGAGGGAAATCCTTACCCACCAAAACAGGAAGTTGAAAGATAATGTCTGAAATAGAGAAATCAACACATAGCACAAGGCACATTACTTAGAGATAAGCAGATAGCTTCCAGAAGAAACATCTAAAAAGGGTTTTCTTTTGGGATTATGACTAGAGATACAAGTAGAGGTAAGGATTACTATTTTTAATGGTATGAAAATATATACATACACATAAGGTATAAACATATGTGTGTGTGCACAGACACACACACACACATACACACTATGCCTCCAGGTCCTAGTACTTTTAAATAAGCTACATATTTTGTTTTGATTAAAAAATTTAATGTAATTGACTGTATTTCCCAAAATATTTTATCAAATTATTGACTATCTGGTCCTGGTTTTATTTCTGCACTGACATTTAGATTATATTCATATTTTTCTATTGCCAAGGTTATGCCACTGATATTGCTGTATATTTCACTGCCAAATGCCTTCCACACACTAATTATCAATTTAAACTCATGTTATTACATCCCACTCAGCATAGCTTATATAATTAAGAGGGAAAAGAGCTGCCTCTTAATTAAGATGACAGAGTTTTTTAATATAGTACAGACATTCTTTTAGGGGAGGCAAATAGCAAAAATTTTGTATAACTCTCTATTAAATTCATCCCTGAAGATCCTTAATTATAACATCGTGTACAAAATTTATAGGACAAACTGAAAACAAAATGATGAAATAAAATGTAAACATGAGCATAATTCTATCCCTTAATATTTACTTTCCAAAGATTTGGCAAAATTCATCAACAATTTAATGGTATTAATATACCATAATCACTTCAATAATTGTCTTCAAAAAATCAAATGGTCAACTCAGGAAGAAAATGACCTGTTTGCAATTCTGCAATTGAAAGTTAAACCTGGCTTCTCCAGCAAGTGTGCATTACCCTGTTCCTCTCATTGAGCCTTTCATTTATGTCCCTGTATTTGAGGTTTCTAGAAATTTACTTAATATTACAAAGTCACGTATTATGGCTGCTGGAAAGTGGATTCATGAATCAGAGATATCAGTATTTTAAAGCTGGTTAATTGATTCAACTTATTTTACTGAATGCTTCCTAGAGATACAGGTGTTTAAAAAAAAAGACCATCATGTTCTCTGGCTTCCAAGAATTTTTAGACTGGGACTGGGTCCAACTAATTTTGTAACCACTAATTTTGTTATCTGGAATGTGATAAATGCTGTGAAGGACAGTAAAGGCTGCTAAGGACCCAAAAAATGCTTCCTTGAGGAAAGACCACGTGAGCTGAGGTTTGAGAGGTAGGTGGTAGTCAGCTGCAAGAATCAATAGGGAGGGTGAGTGCTCTCCATTCAAATTGCAATTTCTTACTTGCTATCTAAAGAAATAGAATCTTGTGTAAGTTAATTAGTAATAAGATCAAAAATAGGCATAAATCCAGAAACAAGAGGAAGCCTCATTCAGAGAAGGTGCTTTTCCATAATAGTCCATACTGAATGAAGGTCACAGCCTATAGGAGTGGAATGGAAGTGGTTACAATTACATTTCTGGGGTTCAAAGCCCAGTGAAAAAACACAACCAAAGAAAACAAAAACAATTTTTTCCTTTACTGCATTCAAATGGTTGAAGATGCCATTAAGTAGACTCCCCCTTGGAAATGAGTTTAGATAGCCCACTCTGTGGCAATATACTAATTATGGTTCTACACATATGCACGTCCTCTCAGAGTCTCCAGGGTTTTTTGATTCTGGTTACAATTCACTACTGTTTGATCTGATCATTTATTGGACACATATTTATGGGGCACCAACTGGGTACTAGGCTCTACTCCAGGTACTGGAGATTTAGGGGGAAAGATAAAAAGATCTTTGCCTCTAAAGCAATTATGGACCAGTGGGGGACACAGGTAATGCAGAAGCAAACCTACAAATTAGAACATCAGGGCTATGAAGAAAATAAGCAGGGTGATGTGAGCTGGAGGTGAGAACAACCAGCCTTTCAAAGGGGGATGGAATGGCTCAGAGAGAAAGGAAAGTTTGGTTTATTCACATAACGGTAAAGAGGGCACGTGGGCTGAAGCTCAATAAGTAACTGGGAGAATGGCACAAACAGGTTGAAACATTTGTAAGGTCAGATCACAAGGGAAGGGGAGAGGGGGAACAAGAATAGGTTCTGAGGAGAAAGAATCAACAGCTGTCTTTTGGAATGTCAGATTTGAGAAGGCAAAGCAATGTAGATTTTAAATAGGTGATGGGGATTAAGGAGGGCACTTGTGATGAGCACTGGGTGTTGTATGTAGTAATGGATCAGTATATTGTACACCTGAAACTAATATTACACTGTATGTTAGCTAACTGGAATTTAAATAAAAACTTTAAAAAGAAAAAAAGTATTTTTAAATAAGAAACTTCATTTTAAAAAGCAGTATTCCACTGCCTAATAATTTTTAAAATTTTAATTTCAGTATAGTTAATATACAGTGTTACATTACTTTCAGGTGTACAATACAGTGATTCAACAATTCTATACATTATTCAGTGCTCATCATGATACGTGTGCACTTAATCCCCTTCACCTATTTCAACCACTCCTCCTCTGGGGACCATCAGTTTGTTCTCTATAGTTAAGAGAAGTTAACTGGTTTTTTTGTCTCTTTCACTGTCTAATACTTTTAAAGCTAATATTATTTCATATACAAGCCAAGTCATTGTCAAAATATGGTAATTTACAATGTAGCACATGAATATTCTCGGGAACCATAAATTTTTGAAATATTACATGTTTTTCATGCCTCGCTCTGACCTAGGACACAATCCTTCCTTCTGAGATTTCAATTCCTTAGATCTCTTTCAACTTTCTGGAAAATCTCTGGGCTCTCAGAAAATACGGATTCCCAGTTTGGTTCTCAAAAGATCTCTTTGTTTATAAGGTCACAGAGGTTTCTAAAAGTTAAATCATGGGAATTAAAGTATAGATATCTGAAGGATTTTTTTTTTTAATTTCAAGTAGAAATACGCTTTAAATAGATATTTCAGGTATAAAAAAAGTCTCTGGGGAGCAAAGAAACCAGTCTGAACTTGGGTTCAAAAAAGGTTTATGTTTTGTTCAGAATGTTCTTTCCTTGCTCTTAAATTAAGGTAACTTGTGATTCACAGTTCTCATGGAAGTATTTATAAAAGTGCACTCATGTGCACAGCTGCTGTTGAGCCTCAGGACCACACTCTGTAAATCAGTGGCTTAGAGTAGAAACAGGGACAACAAAATACAAAATATTAAAAGGAAATTTAACCTTTACCTCTTCCTCTATGCATGTGTGTAAAGTGATTTTAGGGGTCCTGCTGCTTTGCCCATTCCTTGTCTTCTGTCATCTGCAGTATATGGGAAAAGAAATGAGCAGTGCGAGCAGAGGTTTTTTTTTTTTTTAAAGGAAAGAATAACAATTGTAAAGGAATTAAATGGTCTAAGTCTCGCTCAAGGGAAATATGGCAAAACATTTACAGTGAGAGGTAATAGATAACTTTTCCATTCTCTGTTTTCCACATGGATTTATTAATATGACTAAGTTAATTGTCTCACTATTTGTTTTTAAAGATTTTTAGTTGAAACATATAGATCAATAGAATACAGAGTCCAGAAATAAACCACCTTATGTTCAATTGGTTTTCAACAAGGGTACCAAGACATTCAATGATGGAGAGAACAGTCTTTTCAATAAATAATGCTGATGCAACTTGATATCTATATGCAAAAAAATGAAGTTGGACACCTACCTTACATCATATACAAAAACTAATTCAAAATGGACAATAGTCCTAAATTTAAGAGCTAAACCTACAGAACACCTAGAAGAAAACATAGGAATACATTTTTGTGACCTTGGGTTAGGTAACAGTTTTTAGATAGGACACCAAAAACATAAAAGACAAAAGAAGAAAAAGCTGGACTATATGAAAATTAGAAACTAAGTTTCAAAGGATACCATCAAGAAGGTGAAAAGACAACTCACAGATAGGAAGAAATATTTTAAAATAAGGGATTTGTATTCAGAATACATAAAGAACTCTTACAACTCAAGAATAAAAAAAAAACAAAAACCTAAGTAATCCAATTGGCAAAGAAAAAAGGCAAAGGATCTAAATAGACATTGCTCCAAAGAAGACATACAGATGGGCAACAAGCACATGCTCAACATTAGTCATTAGAAAAATGCACACCCAGACCACAGTGAGGTACCCCTTCACACCCACTAGGATGGCTATAACCCAAAAGAAGGATAGTAAGTGTTGGTGAGAGTGTGGAGAAATTGGAACCCTTGTCCATTGCTGGTAGGAATGTAAAACAGTACAGCTAATTTGGAAAACAATTTGGCAGTTCCTCAAAAAGTTAAACAGAGAGTTACTTCATATATGATTCAGCAATTCCATTCCTAGGTATATACCAAGAGAACTGAACATATAGCTCTATACAAAAACTTGTATATGAGTGTTCATAGCAGTATTACTCATAATATACAAAATGTGGAAACATTCCAAATGGCTCTCAATGGACAAATGGATTAAAAAATGTGGTAGATCCATACAATGGAGTATTATTTTGCCATAAAAAGAAATGAAGTACTAATACATGCTACAACACGGATGAACTCTTGAAAACCTTATGCTAAGTGAAAGAAGCTGGACACAAATGCAAGATATTACATGATTCCATGTATATGAAATGTCTGGAATAGACAAGTCCATAGAGACAGAAGGTAGATTAGAGATTGCCAGAGGCATTTGGTGGCAGTGCTGGTGGGGTTGAGGGGTGATTAATGACTGTTAATAGGTTTGGGGTTTCTTTTTGGAGTGATAAAAGTGTTCTGGAATTATATAGTGGTGATAGTTGCACAAATCTGTCGATATACTAAAACCCCTCAATTGTATACTTTAAGGGGCAAATTTTATGATATGTGATTATATTTCAATCTACAGTTGTCTTACCAGACATCTCATCAGAGCAGCTCAAATTTTGCATAGCTGCAGTGATGGAGAAGGAGAAATACAAGACTTGCCTGAGAGAAGACTCCTGGAATGGTCTTGATTCTGAAGAGCCATGTGACTTCAGGCAATCTACAGAACGATTCTCTATGCCACTCTCCTTTGAAACAGGAATGGGTTGGGCCTGATAATTTCTATGGGATCTTTTGAATTAAAAATGATGTCTCTATGCAGTATATTCAGATCACTTTACTGTGGGGGACTTCAAATGTAAATGCTTCAAAACTTCATCTTAACCATGCTCCACTTGGCCCAACATCTCAAACACCAAGCAACTGTCAGGTGGGTTGAACTCTTACTTTATTAAAGACATAGAGATGATATAACTTCAATCTCCCCATCTAGTTTCTTTGTAACCCCAAGTATCTGATGGCAGGCACACTAAACCACCTTATATATTTTTCTGTTTCATCCATTTTCCAATTCCTTCCGGTTTCTGGGCTACTTCTTGATAATCAAGTTCTTGGGTCCATTTCCATCTTTTTCTACCATTTCAAACGTCCAGCCTCTACCAGAATTTTGGCTCTTTAGCCTCTTCCTGTAAATACAACTTCTTCCAGAGATTGTTAATTAATTAGGTTTTTAATGACATTTATCACTTAAACATTTTTAAAAAAATATCTAGGTAGGTTTTCCTTCTTTCTTAATACAACCAATGATTTAATATATGTTCTTTGTGCATATTTCATTGTGTTTTGGGCTTAGTATTATTATTGTAGGACTTTGCAAAATTGTTAGTTTTTCAAAAATTTAATTTCATTTTAATTCCAGTATAGTTAATATACAGTGTTATATTAGCTTCAAGTATACATTGACTTGATACCCATACATCACTCAGAGATCATGGGAAGTGCACCCTTAATCCCCTTCACCTATTCACCCATACTCTTTTCCACAGTGGCTGCACCAGTTTGCATTCCCACCACAGATCTTAAAAAATAAGAACCGTTCCTCAGCTCTCTAAAAGGAAAGCCGTTTCCTTCCTAAAAGGAACCTATATTGTAGCTTCCAGATCAACTGAGTCTTAACCTCTACAACCCAAATGTAACTAGGATGCTATTAAAACTACTCTCTCTGACCAGTTCCTTCCCAGCTAATCATTAGATTTTAATGGCCATTTTAAGTCCTCATTATCCTTTACCTCTTTGGAACATCAGTACTCACTTTCTGGGGTCATGTCCTTCTCGGCGGCTGCGCTGTGATGTGATACTTGTCCTCCTCTAATTTTTTTTTTTTTTTTTTTTTTTTTTTTTAGTGTCATTCCATTCTGGTCATCGCTATTTCCTTGTCATAAGGCAGACCCCCACCTACATGGGAATATCATCGCAAGGCTGGGTGCTGGGCCTTCATGTCTTTCCTTTCATCATTCCCTATTAGAGCTCATCTACCCCTGAAGCCCCGGAAGTTCCTCTATATTGATATCCTTCAAACTGTGTTCTGACATCAATACTTCACTACCCCAAGGCTGCTGACCGTCTTTAGGTATCACTGCAGTTTTAAAAAATAATTAATAGACCTAATGGTGTAGAAAAATTTAGATTACAGAAAAAATGAGCAGAAAGCCCAGAAGTCCCATACTACCCACACATGCCCAACACAGTTTCCCTTATTATCTTCTACCAGTGTGGTACATCTGTTGCAACTGATGAGCCAATACTGATAATATAATTATCTACTAAAGTCCCTGGTTTAAACTAGGGAACACTCTTTGTATTATACAGTTCTGTGGGTTTTGACAAATCCAAGATACCACATAACATCCCGGTGTCACAGAATACTTTCATTGCCCTGAAAAGCCCGTGTTCCACCTCTTCATTTCATCCCAGTTCCCACCCCAACACACTGCAATTTTAACATCTCTAAAGTCAACTTGTCCCTTTTTTCCCAATCAGATTTCTCTCTAGATGTCCCCACTGGAAGGCTTAAAATCTTGAGTTCAAGATGTCTCTCCTTGCTTCCTTCTCATTTATTCCCTTGGTGGTGTGTCTTTTGTTTCCTCTTCCTTCAATTTTCTTTATTGTTCTATTCTAAATTGTGAGATTTGATTCAAGCAGGGAATTTGTTCCACCTGTTTGTAGAGCAGGTATTTCTAGAGTCTGAAATAAAGTCAGTCTTTAAACAAATGAAAAATGACCTCCCCTTGCATCACCAGGAGCTTGATCTTGTGATCTGTTCTCCAAAGGAGCAAGGGCCACATTACAGTAAGAGCATATTGCCACTGTTTTTGAGGTTCAAGTATTTACAATATTTTCCACTTTCTTGTAAGTATTAAGATATATGTGCAGTGGAATAAATAGTCCAGAAAAATGAATCCCTATAGTCCCAATCACTTAGCATCTATGAATGCCTTCAAATCAATGTTAAGAACTCAAGGTTGTAAGAGCTGTAGCCTTCATCAAGACAGTAAATATTTCCACAGTTTGAAAATTAAGTGCCATATGCCATTTTATAAACATACTTTGTACTTAATTTCTGAAATGCCAGTATGGTTTTTCACTATGGAATACCTGTGGAGACTGTATCTATATGCATAGCTTAAGATTTCAAACGTGAAGAAAAAAAAGGTTTCAAGCATGTAGAAATTTCATTTTTTTAAAGATTTATTTATTTATTTATTTGAAAGAGAGAGAATGAGACAGAGAGAGAGCACATGAGAGGGGGAGGGTCAGAGGGAGAAGCAGACTCCCCGCTGAGCAGGGAGACCAATGCGGGACTCAATCCCGGGACTCCAGGATCATGACCTGAGCCGAAGGCAGTCGCCCAACCAGCTGAGCCACCCAGGCACCCTGTAGAAATTTCAAAAGCAAACTTGCTTTTGAATAAATTATACATATCACAGTTATTTTACGACCAAATAAAAGGTATAAATAAGCTATCTCTAACTATCTACCTCTAAAGCAAAGTCGGAATTTGCAGAAAAATGAATTAAAACAAGAAAAGATATTTTAACAAAATCCTTAGTCAAACACCTAAAACACATGGACTGAAAATTAACAATCAAGAAAACAGGGGCACCTGGTGGTTCCATCGTTAAGCATCTGCGTTCGGCTCTGGTCATGATTCCAGGGTCCTGGGATTGAGCCCCACCCACATCAGGCTCCCTGCTGGGCAGGAAGCCTGCTTCTCCCTCTCCCACTCCCCCTGCTTGTGTTCCCTCTCTCTCTGTGTCTCTCTCTGTCAAATAAATAAATAAAATCTTAAAAAAAAGAAAAGAAAAGAAAACAGAAGCTGGCAACTGAATGTTTAATGTCCATGAGTTGGATAATTGTTACACTCTGGACCTAAGATCTGAATAATTTGGAACTATTAATCAATGTTAAAAATCTGATGGCAGTGTCTAACTGTTTAACACCTCATTTTTCTCCTAAATAAACATCTTAAACCTCCACTAGCTTCTGTTTTTTCTTTATGGTAGAAGTTCCCTTGGGTAAAGGCTATGATTTTAAGATCATGGAATCCATTTTTCTACACACAGAGTGAGGAAGTCATTTAACAGGGCCACCAAATCCAGACTGTGGTAGCTTGGTGGTAAGGCCACATTCCGTTCAGAGTATGTCTCCCTAAGAAGCCCCCTTTATAGTAAAGAAAAATGCTGGCCAACAGAATTTTTGCCTTAGAGGAAAAAGGAGAAAAGTTCATTTTTAAAGATACTTTTAGATTTAGAATGTGTTTACAGAAAGTTCTTGATAGTTTTTGGGACCCAATAATAATGAAGAAGCTAGCCACATGCTAGCTAGTCTCCTATAAATGGAGACACAGCATTTTTATTTCACTGTTAGATCAATACAGTTACAAAGCCACAAAACTTACCATGTGAAATTGGCTAATACCATAGAAGATTAAACTCCAAAACACATGGAGCTTAGAGTGCAAAGTTAAAATTAGCATCCCCATCTCTTGTTAGAGCAGGTAGCTTCTGAATTTTATAGCTTTCCAAGTAGGTACCACTTCTTTCCTTTTTTAAAAAAAAATTTTTTATTGTTATGTTAATCACCATACACTACATAATTAGTTTTTGATGTAGTGTTCCATGATTCACTGTGTATAACACCCAGTGCTCCATGCAGAACGTGCCCTCTTTAATACCCATCACCAGGCTAACCCATCCTCCCACACCCTTCCCCTCTAGAACCCTCAGTTTGTTTTTCAGAGTCCATCATCTTTCATGGTTCATCTCCCCCTCCGATTTCCCCCCCTCATTCTTCCCCTCCTGCTATCTTTTTTTTTTTTTTTACATATAATGTATTATTTGTTTCAGAGGTACAGGTCTGTGATTCAACAGTCTTACACAATTCACAGCACTCACCATAGCACATACCCTCCCCAATGTCTATCACCCAGCTACCCCATCCCTCCCACCCCCCACCACTCCAGCAACCCTCAGTTTGTTTCCTGAGATTAAGAATTCCTCATATCAGTGAGGTCATATAATACATGTCTTTCTCTGATTGACTTATTTTGCTCAGCATAACATCCTCCAGTTCCATCCACGTCGTTGCAAATGGCAAGATTTCATTCCTTTTGATGGCTGCATAATATTCTGGGGTGTGTGTGTGTGTGTGTGTGTGTGTGTGTGTGTGTGTGTGTGTGTGTGTGTGTGTGTATCTCACATCTTCTTTATCCATTCATCTGTCAATGGACATCTTGGCTCTTTCCACAGTTTGGCTATTGTGGACATTGCCGCTATAAACATTGGGGTGCATGGCCCCTCTGGATCCCTACATTTGTATCTTTGGGGTAAATACCCAGTAGTGCAATTGCTAGATCAGATGGTAGCTCTATTTTCAACCTTTTGAGGAACCACCATACTGTTTTCCAGAGTAGCTGCACCAGCTTGCATTCCCACCAACAGTGTAGGAGGGTTCCCCTTTCTCCACATCCCCGCCAACATCTGTCGTTTCCTGACTTGTTAATTCTAGCCATTCTGACTGGTATGAGGTGGTATCTCATTGAGGTTTTGATTTGGATTTCCCTGATGCCGAGTGATGCTGAGCACTTTTTCATGTGTCTGTTGGCCATTGGGATGTCTTCTTTGGAAAAATGTCCGTTCATGTCTTCTGCCCAATTCTTGATTGGATTATTTGTTCTTTGGGTGTTGAGTTTAATAAGTTCATTATAGATTTTAGATACTAGCCCTTTATCTTTATATATAGCCACAGTGATCAGACAACAAAAAGAAATAAAAGGCATCCAAATCAGCAAAGAAGTCAAACTCTCACTCTTTGCAGATGATATGATACTTTATGTGGAAAACCCAAAAGACTCCACCCCAAAACTGCTAGAACTCATACAGGAATTCAGTAAAGTGGCAGGATAGAAAATCAATGCACAGAAATCAGTGGCATTCCTATACACCAACAAGACAGAAGAAAGAGAACTTAAGGAGTAGATCCCATTTACAATGGCACCCAAAACCATAAGATACCTAGGAATAAATCTCACCAAAGAGGCAAAGAATCTATACTCAGAAAACTATAAAATACTCATGAAAGAAATTGAGGAAGACACAAAGAAATGGAAAAACGTTCCATGCTCATGGATCGAAGAACAAATATTGTGAAGATGTCAATGCTACCTAGAGCAATCTACACATTCAATGCAATCCCCATCCAAATACCATCCACTTTTTTCAAAGAAATGGAACAAATAATCCTAAAATTTGTATGGAACCAGAAAAGACCCCGAATAGCCAGAGGAATATTGAAAAAGAAAAGCAAAGCTGGTGGCATCACAATTCTGGACTTCCAGCTCTATTACAAAGCTGTCATCATCAAGACCGTATGGTACTGGCACAAAAACAGACACATAGATCAATGGAACAGAATACAGAGCCCAGAAATGGACCCTCAACTCTATGGTCAACTAATCTTCGACAAAGCAGGAAAGAATGTCCAATGGAAAAAAGACAGTCTCTTCAACAAATGGTGTTGGGAAAATTGGAAAGCCACATGCAGAAGAATGAAACTGGACCATTTCCTTACACCACACACAAAAATAGACTCCAAATGGTTGAAAGACCTAAACGTGAGACAGGAGTCCATCAACATCCTAAAGGAGAACACAGGCAGCACCCTCTTCGACCTCAGCTGCAGCAACTTCTTCCTGGAAACATTGCCAAAGGCAAGGGAAGCAAGGGCAAAAATGAACTACTGAGACCTCATCGAGATAAAAAGCTTTTGCACAGCAAAAGAAACAGTCAACAAAACCAAAAGACAACCGACAGAATGGGAGAAGATATTTGCAAATGACATATCAGATAAAGGTACCACTTCTTTCTATCTTCACACTTTTAGTATAAATTGTAATAGTTACTAACAGTATTTTCCAACCAACAATCTTCTCTATGTTAATATCATTCGAGTGATCATTCCTCATGCCCCCCAGAAAATGATTATAAGTTAAGACAAGCATTTTTTAATATCCTAGAAAAACCTGAAAGTCTCGCTAAGTTTAAACGTTTCGCCAAAGTATATAGTGCACTACACATATAGGCAGTCACTTCTCCAAGAGAATATTAATTATGTGTTTTCCCCTCAAAAATGTATGTTTATGCTTGCTGTGGATAATTATCTATTATCTCTTCTGATACGTAAATGGAAGTTCTTGCTGCTCCTCACAGTATTGTTGGTGCAAAAGTACCAATGACAGTGTGCAGAACAACAGGACATTTGACTGCATCCAGACAAACACACACACAGAACGAGTACATCATCACTAACAGGATTCCAAAAATCATAGTACCAGTACCAACTCTAAGGAAAACAGTAGGTAGTACTGCAATGTATTATCAACAAACACGTTTCAGGAGTCTACCACAGCTCCACATGAAGAACCTAGGAAAGCCTTTAGGTAAAAAGTAATGTTGGAGCTGGCTTCTGAATGATGGTAGAATTTCAATACTAAGGTAGAAGAGGCAAGTGGCATTTTGGGTTCGGATGCTGATATAGACAAAAACATGAGAGCAAAGCAGCATATATAATCTATGTGATAATTATTCAGTGAAGGACTGCAGCTAAATAAAACTAAATAAAACTGGGCCATGTCTTCACAAATATACTGTTTAGTAATATACATATATACATTTATATAGTACAGGATATCCCATAAAATGACAGCATGAACCTCCATTAAATTACTGTGTTATATACTTGTACCCCAAACCCTGAAGTGTAATTTTTTAAAAAGATTTTATTTATTTATTTGAGAGAGAGAGCAAGAGAGAAGGGGGAGGAGCAGAGAGAGAGGGATAAGTAGACTCCAAGCTGAGCGTGGAGCCTGATGCAGGGCTGGATCCCATGACCCTGAGATCATGACCTGAGCAGACATCAAGAGTCAGATGCTTAACGAACTGAGCCACCCAGGCACCCCTGAAGTGTAATTTTGATATTCAGTTTCAATTATATTATGAAGCTCATTTCAGCAATCTATTCCAATCCCATCATCTGATTTAGCTGAGGCCTGCAGGAAGTCAATTAATTAAAAAATTAGTCAAGCCTGATAAATAAATATTTTACTTCGAATATATAAATGTCAATTCCTTCACCAAAACTTGATTCCACAGTCAAAAATGGCTCTCCTGGTTCAAGTTCCATTTTCTCCATCACACTTAAGATACTACAAACTATCAATAATATTCAATTACAAAATGCCCAATTTCAGGGTTTTTTAAGTGAAGGGAAAACTTGAGAGGCACTTTGAGTGTAAATCATGATTTTTTTTTTAAATTTGTCAGTTTTTCATTTGTCTTACTAATTGGTTTAAAAAAAAAAAACCCTCACCTGTGAGTCTTTCCAAAACATACAAATAGTTTTCATTAAAACAACACAACTCCCTGACTTTCTGCACATGTATCTCATCACTTCCTATAATAGTTTATACTATATGGTTATAACCACTCACACTACTACTAAAGAAGGAACCACTGAAGGGACACATGGAACGAAAGGGAAACACAACTTCATTCTTCTTCTTCACAACTGGAAGAGACACAATTTCTGTGTGGAAGCCAAGTTTGGGGCACCTGGGTGGCTCAGCCTGCTAAGGGTTTGACTTTGGCTCCGGTCATGAGCTTGTGGGTCCTGGAATCCAGCCTGCATCAGGCTCTGCGCTCAGCAGGGAGTCTGCTTCTCCATCTGCCCCTCCCCCTGCTCGTACTCTCTCTCTCAAATAAATAAAATCTTAAAAAAAAAAGCCAAGTTTCAGATTTATCTATTGCTAAGTTAATATCTAGCATCTAAGCCTTCTATTTGATGGATAAAATCACAACTGGCCCACACTGGATAACAGAATTCCAGTGGTTACATTTTTCTATTACTTCTCAGTCTGCTGTTTTCAATCTGACTTGAGAAAAAGTTCTCCAGTACAATTAGTCCTCCTGTGCCTTTGCCTACTCCAGAGGGAAGGATACAGATGGGAGTTGCTGGGCTGCAAGGTCTCTGGGAAGCTGCCGCTA
Source organism: Callorhinus ursinus (assembly GCF_003265705.2). Lineage (NCBI taxonomy): Eukaryota > Metazoa > Chordata > Mammalia > Carnivora > Otariidae > Callorhinus > Callorhinus ursinus. The sequence continues at coordinate 70,766,704 of NW_027397069.1, forward strand.
CAGAAACTGTGCTCAAGCACTGCATGTTGATCCCTTGTTTTGTTTCACTGCAATTATTCATCGTGTATATTTGTAAAGACAAGTTCTAAAATGACGTATGCTTATTTTTAATAATAGCAAGTGTCTCCAGCGCGAGGCAAAAGTTTCAAAAGTTCTATTACCCAAAGAATGAACCTGTAATTAATGTAGGTCACCATGTGGATGGCACTTGTTAATATCTGAATAGTCAAGTAACGTTTGTTTGCATCCAGCTACTTAATTATCTTCAAATTTAAAATAATTTTTTTTTTTTTTAAATCCAAGTACTCTGGCAAGGGGAAGAAAGAATATCCAGAAGCAATTCCTCTCTGATTGTTCTGGAACTCTTTGCCATCTTCACGAGAGTCCCACACACAGACAGGGATGTGGGAGGTAGATTATAAGAGCAGCGCTGGGTAAAGTTTACCTATATGAGCTTCCAAAAGAGTTATGTGTTTGGCCAATAGGTTAGAACAATGGAGCAATACCGAAGCCTTAAGGAATTTGGCTCGAAACTGAGAAACAAGGGGATTTTTATTCAGGTCAGAACACTAACGCATTCTAGGTGAACATGTCTGGACAGCCTACCAGACATGGAGGACATCCTAGAAAGGGATGCCCTGGACTCCATAGCCATCCCAGAAGACAGAGCACAGATTCCATATGAACCTAGAAAAGTAGGCATTGTCCAAAGGTGGAACACCCAGAGAGGCAAAATCCCATCCAACAAACTGTAGTTCTCTCTCCACAAGGCAGATCCCTTTCCTGGTTGTAACTATATGTACCTGATGGATACAATAGCCCAAAGGGCTCCTATAGACAGACATCAGAAAACCAAGCAAGATTAGGGCTCAGATTTAGGTTTCATGGCTAATGGGAGTATAGTTTCACCCAGAGTCAAAATCTCAGTAATTCTTGGTCCTGAAAGATGCTCTTTGCTGCATTTGCTCAGGATTAATACAGATTTGGGCAACTGACGGTTTTTATGGAAACTCTTAGAATCAGGAGTACCTGTGGCTGCTGGAACCATGTCCTAGTAACACTCTATGGTTATTCTTGCTGTTGCTTTCTGAGAATTTTACAAAGGTTAAATTTTTCCAGCCTAGATGGAGATGGGGAGGCAGACAAAACATGGCTTGGAGGTGGAAAAGCACAATGCAACTGTGACAGCTGGGGCACTCTTTCTTAGCACTGAGACACACACACATTCTTTGTGAAATGCTCAGCTCCTCAGCTCAGCAGTCTCCTCCTTGATGACAAGTTGTTAGGGAAAAAAATCCATATAGTGCTTCTAGGTGCTCAGAAACCTTCTATACAACCCTTCTGAAGTCAAAATGAGTAGCTGTACCTTAAATCATATGCAAGATTTTGGAAAATCACTGGAAAAAAGATTGTATCAGACACCAGGGCCTGATTCAAGTGACTACGTGGTAAATTCCAGTGTGTCTTTTGCTTGACTTCTTAGGATTGACCTGTGATCCAATTTGAGATTTTATAATCCTGTACCTGTGTTTGTTAACTGTCTTTATTATCCTTGCCTTTAGTAAACAGTAGACCTGAGCTTTGCTTGGACCAGGTCAGTGCAGATGCCTGGTCCTCATTCCTACTGTATTGAGAAATATTTGGTATAGATAGGAGTCAGTGCTACAGAATCAGAATGCCTGATTTAAAATGCTGGCTTGGCCATTGTTTGACCATGAACAAGTTACTTACATGCCTTGGTTTCCTCATGGAAAATGGGCATAACGGTAGTAAACATCTAAAAGGGGTTGATAAAGCACTTAAAACAGTGGATGGTACATGAAAAGACTCAGTAAATGTTAGCTACTATTGTGACTTTAATTACCATAGAATATAGTATAGTCATCAGATAATATTTCACCTTTTTAACTCCCTTTAGAGAATGTATTACATTTTCCTAAAGATCTGGAGGCTCTAATTGGAAATGTCCAGATTTTGTTTTTATGCAGAAGGGTCACTCAAAGGAGAAGAGTGGTAATTTACCTCTTAAGAACATTCTCGTGCCCTAAAATGGCTTCATCTGGCATCAGTAAGAGCAGCTGAAATCCTTGAATTGGAGAGTTTGATCGAAAGGAGTCCTTAAAAATACATTCAGAGAAAAAGTCCCTTGTTATTCTGAATATAGTTGTGGTTGGGAGCAACTCACATGGATTCCCCTGTGTGGGCTCCTCTTTGTCCACATCTACCCTCCAACGGGGCAGACTGGTTTAAAATTATTTTCAAGTGATGCATGTCCATCATACCTAATATAGTCATCCACCAAAATGACTCTGTTTAGGAGGGGAGTGCGTTTAGGTACTTAGACTCTGGAAAGAGCTCATTTGCTATTACAAGTGAATGGCCACAACTCTCCTAAGAGGTTGGTTAAGTCCCATTTTTATAACTAGGACACTGAAGGGTAGAGAGATTACACAACTGGAGTCTGAGTCAGAAATCATGCCTCCCAGCCTCTCCCTTCTAAAGACCAGCCTTTACAATACCCCTTCCAAATCCTGTCTTTAACACACAGAAATTTGATATTATTTTCTAAGCATTTAAAACTGCATGAAATACTCTTTCTTCACTGAGGATTGGACACTCAGTTTTTAAAAAATGTATAAAAAGAAACCTTTACCTTCTGTGGGCCAGGTAGACAAGAGTCACATCAAAGTACATGATTGCTTCACGGCTGTGTGCACCAAATCACCAAATGTAGATACCTCCCACCATGTTCCTCTGCCTCACCCTGAAATATTCACAGAAAGCTGAAGAAGTTCTTAGAGAACCAGGTGACATTTTCCACAAATAACAGATGTTTCCCTGAGGGAGTTTCAGAGTTACGTGAACTGCTGATCATTCTGTGATAAGTGTCTTCACAGGACAATAACTACTATTGAAACAAACGCGGTTTGAGATTAGTCTGGAAGCATGTTCCATGACACATGGTGGCCAACAGTCATGTCTATTGACTGGAGATTCTCAAGGGTGAAAGCAGCTTGTGCTGAGGGTAGTATAGTCTTGGCAAAATTAAACAGGGAAAATAACACAGGTGCTAAAGAATTCTTGAAATGAAATTAACCATGGAACAAAAAAAGGGATTTGTTACTATTGGATATAGATCCAGTCTGCATAAATTAAGCATCTACGGCTCATTCATCTCTACATGGGTCAGATTTATCAGAGTATCCTTCCCATGGATAACCATTCGTACTTCAACAGGATCAGTTTGTCAATGCTACACTGTTTTTCCCTTTTGAATGTACTCAAGTATCAAGACTAATTTTTTATGAATGCAACGTAGAATGTTTAACAAAACCTCAACACTTCAAAAATGTGCCATTATGAGTGGCACTAAAACAGCTAACAGCCCTTGGAAATTGTACCCATAAACAGTCATGCCATCAAATAAAACTAAGATACAGTAGAAAATAGAACCTAAACTGAATAAAACCTATAGTAATAAGGCAACATATACACCAAATTCCTAAAAAAAAAAAAGTGCACGTGTACTTGATAGAATAGTCTATATAGTTGCAGAAGAAATAGTTTCCTTCAAGTTAGTTAATGCAAAGCTTTATTTGGATTAAAGCTTCTCTTAAACACACCAGTTACGATGATCAATTACCGTTCAAGTATACATTTTTCAGTACACATTTTAAACCCAAAAGGAACAAATTAATATAGAAAAACTCAATAAAATACAACCCGTCTGACTGCAATGGGAACTAAACTGTTCCAGGTTCGATGTCCATATCTGATGAGCACTGTATCTGAAGCTCAAAGAGTGAAATATGAAATTTGTGACTAAAACAGATTTTACCTCAGTGGCTGTTTTGTTTATCCTGCATCATGGTAAGTTTCTATTATTATCTGGGTGTGTTCAGAACTCAGCTCATGCAGAGGTATAAACTACCTAGTGTCCACTAAGACTCTTGAAGCGATAGTTCATAAAGCCCTGCTAAGCAGGGTGCCATTTTAGAAAACTACTTATTATTTATCTTTCAGGGAGGACTATTTGTAATAATATGTCCTATTGATAGCAAAAGGTATTATAATAATGTAAGATTCCCTAAGTGATGCTTTTCCTATAATATCCTGATTTTTGTCGCAATGGCCTAACTTTTGTTTCTATGGGTTTTCTGGGTGATTTTGGTTTTTAATATGCATGTCGACTCTAACTTCTAGTTGTCTTTTTCCTAAGCCCGGTCATTATAGCATCTACTCACACGTGTATAACTTGACATTTTTTGCATATAAAATCAACATATCATTTTAGAACATTTAAAAATATCTATAAAACACATAGAACAAAATCATCTATACATTTACTGACTCAAATATAAGTATGAATATATCAGGTTTGTTCTTCTAGTCTGTTTTATATGCCCATATATTTGCATAGCTGAGTTTATGTGGTATAAAACACTGTCACTATTTACCCCAACAAAGCTTTCTCTTGGTCATTAAACATGTTCAGTAATCAGATTTTTAAATACAGATTTATAGTGACCCAGTAACTGCACATCAAGTTGCAAAATGCTTTCTACCCACATTATTCTTCACCCTCAAAAGGATTTGACACAAGCTGAGACTGAGGGCACAATTTGGCCAAGGGGCACAGTTTTAGGGTCAGAAGTGAAGCTGTGAATAAGCACTTGTATCCATCCACAAGTGTGTTTTAGTAGCTTTATTTTTGTATTCTTTTTGGATTTATTATCATCATTATTTACACTACCACACTAGCCCTTTTATCCCTATGGCTGGTTGTGGTAATAATGCCTTGGGGCCTCCTTCCATTAGGAGGAGAAAAAAAACCTCCCGTTTTGACAGCCAGGTGAGGCTCGGGATGGTGTGGGACAGCTATAAGGAGACCTGAAACCTCGTGGGTCCAGCTCAGCCACCCAGGGTTAGAATTCTATGGAAACAGATTTACCTTCCCACAGGACATTTGTGGATTCATCTGAAAAAAAACTCCACTAATGATCACACCAAGGAAACTGTTCTGTTTGTAAGCGCTCGAAGGACTGACGGTCTGGTCCCTTAGCAGTTGTTAATTATTTTCCAGAGAAAAATTAAAGCTGCTTTCTTTTATAATAAGATTTACTTTCTTCATTAGTTTAATAGAGTTTTCTTCCTCCCTGGCTCCATGTCTTTAAAGATTTCTCCTTGAAAATCTTCCCAGTTTAAAAGGAATCAAGTTAAGGCAGGCCAGGCTGTTGTGTGGTACAATGGCCATTCAAAGTGAGTATGAAGAAATATATCTCTTTGGGCCAGTGCTGAAGATTTAGGAGAGAGACAGTCACCTAGGAAGCCAGGCCTATTCTCCCAGTCTGAGAACAGCTCTTCCCCGCTAGGTCCTTGACTAATTTTATCCCCTGGGAACCAATGTGGGCATTCCTCATATTAAAAGTGATTTAACATGTATCCCGCTCTCCTATCTCAAGTCCTCAGGGCTCATACAATAAAGAGATGGTCCCAAATGTTTAGAGGCAGAAAGAAACACACACCTTCTTATTGAGCGATTTCTGGTACCTCCAGGGAGTAACTAGGTCACAAGCACACAAGTTAGCCTCTGATCCTAATAAAGTATTCGTAAGAAACCAGGATCTCATTAACTGATCATAGTTCTTACATATGTTAGGGAAACACTGTCCTGTGAACTCCAGATTCTAGTTCAATTTCACAAGTAAATGTAGAGAAATGCCATTTCTATCTACCAAGTTTTGATCAGTCCCTTTTCCCAAACATTATCTAAGTAATAAAACACAACAAAGAACCAGAAACAGTTATAAACTATTTTAAATTATTTTTTTCTCTATCTTGGGCCAAGAAGATTGAGATAATTTCCTTTCTTATTTATTAATGTGTCTATTCTAGTAAATGTTAGAATATTTTTTAGCAAGCTCCAATTTTTCTGTTTTATAAAATACTTGTTAATAATTATGAATTAGGTTGACCACAACCAACAAGGAAAAACAATTCTATAGGTTTGACACTTAGAATAACAGTTCTTCTCCCTATTATATCTCTTAGAAAAGCTCACCTAAAAAAAAAAAAAAAAAGAAAAGCTCACCTAAAAATCTTTCATTCCCACTAAAAATATACATCTAACACAATCTGTGTCAATATGCTGACAATCTGTCATCCCAAAGTAATTCCTTCAGCTGTCACTGAGCGGATATGGGAAAGAAATTGACTATATTAAATGTGGGCACAGAAGGTGTTTGCATTTTTTAATTGTGGTTTATGATTTACTCTAATATTCATATTTGAAGGTTAAGGAAATGTACAGAAACACAAGCATTTTAATTATATTCTTACAACTCAGAAATAATGAGGAATATGAGGCTCTGACAGCCCAGTGATACGTAAAATAAATTTCTGCCCCCACACCTTTGAGCTGTCTAACCTTGCAGGAATGAGAAAACAGAGTGGGAGAAAACTCCTTGCTGCTGTTCACATATGCACACATAATGTGCATGCGTGACTTTTCCAGGCTTGAGGGTCTCGAGGGAGACTAAGTTTAGTTTTGTCAAATATTCCCCAAGTCTCTACAGTATAGAACTGATATTCTGATCACAGCCCTACTTGCTGAATCAAAACTTGGGCATAGATGTATGGATCACCTTTAGCAGGCCTACCCAAAAACTATATTATAAAAAAGTGTGGGATTACAAGAGAGAGGATATGTGTGTATGGGGAGGGGGGTAGAGCAAAGAAGGAAAGGGAGAAGTTCAATATAAACAAAAGACTCTTCTGATAGATGTGGCACTAGGCCTGATTCAAATATCTAAGAGCAATTACTAGAATATCTGCTTATTAAGATATATATTAAGATATAAGTTGTATACAGTAAAATTCACCCTTTTTAGTGTACAGTTCTAGGAGTTTTGACAACTGCATGTACTTGTGGGCAACAGGAAAATCTGATACTTCTCTGTATTCAGAAAACTAATAGTTTTAGTGTCATGGTCAGGTCCAGGGGGAAAACGACACCAGTGCAGGGAGAGTAGACTGTTCATTGCATTGGGCAGTGTGCTTGGTGCGTCATCATTAAACCTCATGGTGACAAGGTCCTTGAAACTAGGTTTCTTTCCAATGACTTTATCATCCATACAAAAAACTCTTCCACATCCCCAAAAGTGACTGCCTCAAAGGAACATGACCCAAAAGACAGAGAAACTTGTTGGCCTGATGGGACATTCATTAATTTGCTTGAAATAAAAGTTGGTGTAAGTATTTGTGGTGGGGATTATGGTGATTTAACAAGTTACCCCCACACCCCCAAACTTAGTGATTCAAAACTAATGACACCATTGATTCTGCTCACAGATCTAGAATGGAGCAGGGCTCAGCAGGGATCACGCCCCTCTGCCCCACTGCTATCAGCTAGAAGACTGGGGGCTGGAGTCCTCTGAGGTTTGCACACTCACACAGCTGGCGGCTGAGATCTTGGAGAGCCTGTTGGCCACAGAGTTTCATGTGGCTTCCGCATGTGGCCTAGTCTTCCTACAACAGGTTAGCTGGGTTCCAAAGGAACCTACCTTTGGAAGTCACCCGGTGTCTACTGCTTGAGGCTGTTACAAAGGTCCATCCAGATGCAAGGGAAGGGAATACAGCCCCCACTGTTCAGTTGGAAAAGTGTCAGAAGCACTTTGTATGAAGAGCATGGGACTTAAAAGACGTATTGGTGTAGCCATCTTTGGAAGATATAATCTGTGGCTCTTTTATGAGCCACCAAGATGAACAGCAACAAGAATGATCTTTCAGAAGTGCAAGTATCATCACATCACTACTACTGTGCTTAAAATGCCATGACTCACACATATCCAAGGCTTAACTGATGTCACCCCAATTTTCTCTCCCACACTTCCCATACCCAACCTTCAACCATTCAGAGCTACTTGCAATTTCACAGAATCACCTGTATACCCTCTTCCTAGAGAAAACTTCCTTCTTTGTTTTTGTTTACTCTCACTCATTTCTTTAGAAACCACTTCTCCTGAGCCATGGCCTTCTGTAGGATGCTCTCCTTGGAAGAAGTGGCCTGCACCTGCGTTATGCCAAGAACAGGGATCTGTGTTCTTACCCTGGCTTTGGCCCCTGGCCAGTTGTCTGACCTAGGGTTCATTCATTTACCTGAGCCACAGTTTCTTTGTGCTTCCATTCCCTCCCCTTGATAGATGTTGATCTAAAGGTTACTCCTTAACAAAATCCCTTATGTTAAACTCCAGCTGAGTCTCCTTCCCAGGGAACCCAACCTGCAGTGAACAGTTTGGAAGGATCCCAAGCAAGTAAAATGCTTGCAACTCATGCCACTGACAATGGGCTAATCTCCCCTAATATATAAAGAACTCCTAGAAATTAAAAAAAAAAAGAGGGGAAATGGCAGTACTTATCAAAATTATTAATGCATTTACCCTTTGACATGGAAGTCCCACTTCTGGGAATTTATTCAACACTGCAGCAGAATTTGTTGAAGGAAAATGTTGAAGTTGGAAATAACCCAAGTGTCCATCAATAGGGGACTGGTTAAATAAACTATTTACCTAACTGAAGTCACCACAGTTGCAATAAGAATGAGGAGGCCCTTAACATTAATGTGGAAAGAACCCTGGGATATATTTTTAGGGCACAAAAGGAAGGGGCAGAACAGGAGCCTAGAATGCAATCTTTTGAGTAAGAAAGAAGGTCATGATGAATGATCACACAAGCTGGTGTCTGCATGAACAAATGCTGAAAGATGTATCAGGGAAGGGAAGGGGGCAATGATGAGGACAGACCCAGAGATAGGAGATTTTATTATGTTTAATTTTTACTGGGGTTTTAAAGTCTAGAACCATGTGAAGGCATTACCTTTTCACAACATGGAGGGTTTGTGATTGTTTTTCTTTTTTTTTTTTCCTTTCCTTCTTTTTTTTTTCTTAGAAAAGAACAACCAAATAAAAACAAACCTCAGATCCATTTGTAATTAATTTTGGTGAAAAGAGTAAAGTAAGAATTACAAATCCAATGTAATATTTTTTCCAAATGACCCTCTGTTTCCCTTCACCATTTATGTACAGTATCTTTTACCCACTCACTTCAAATGCCAGTTTAATCATAAACCAAAGATCCAGCTGTATTTGGACTGGGTTTTGCATTCGCTACTTGATTCTACTAATCTGTCCGTGCACAGTCCTAGACTGTTTTTACTGTTACACCTTTGTACCATGTATAACATCTGGCATGACAAATCCTCTTAGTACTTTTATTTTTAAGATTTCCAGGCTATTTTTTCATATATTTCCTTATGATCTTCAGCATTTCCTTGTTTAAATAATCACTTTGATGCTTGTATGTGTTATATATGCATGCGTATGTCTCTGTGTGTACAGATTTCTTCCTATCCTATCCTACCCCTGTGAGACAGGTCTTGTTATTTAGTCACATTGACTTTTACAGTGGAACTTTTCTTATTATAATTATTATAACTATAACTATTATAATTATTTAAGTTCACTCAGTATTTTTGGTTAATATTTAAATTAAAAGTCTTTTCTGACTCATGGTAGGCAGAAAAACTTGCTTTTAATTATTACTTTAATTTTGTCTTTCAGAATTCACTACCAACTTAATTAGCGACAATAAAGACTTGGTTGTTTTAAGGAAAATTCAGGGTTCCCCCCCATTTATGCTTATTGTTTAGAAACTACGGATTAGCATTTCTTGATAGGGGCAGATATCACTTGTGAGATTAACGTTGTGACAAATGCTATAGAAGCAGGAAGAAAAGGAGAAGCAGCAGCAGGATCCATCATGACTCCTAGCTGTGTGGACTCCAGCTAGAGGCAGGTGAACCGTGGCACTGGCTAGAGTTACAAGAGCAGCCGACAAGGAGAGGGAGGCCGGCAGAGACATCCTGTGAGAGCTCCTTTGGGAGGCACCCCAGGTATTTCCACCACAGACAGATTTCTATCGAACCACACAAACAGAAAGAGGAAAGAAAAACAAAACCCTAAGAGCATGTGTACATACATGGTTCCTGTAAGTATATGGCAGTGCCGAGTCCAGGAAGCATTACTAGAAAGATGAGGGTCCCAGGAGACAAGGCTAAAAAAAAGGCCATCTGCTTGCGGGGGGAAGAAAAGTCCATAGCTGCTACAGAACTTCCCTGTAGTGAGTATTCCACCAATCTTTTCAGATGCATTTAGAATTAATGCAACAACATATTAGGAATATGTAATGTGAGCTTTTAAAATTTCTAGCAAGAATGACCAAGCCAAATGCATATTTTGCATTAGCTAATGATACTATGAACAGATCAAGAACAAGAGAGAGATACCAAATAGCAAAGACATTTTTCATTGGGTAATTTTCTCTGGCTAATCTCCCCCCACCAAAAAAAAAAAAAAAAAGATAGCATATACAAAATGCACCCAGCTTTTATAGATTCAAAATAATCTCAGGGACAGAAACGGCAGTGAGTTCAGGAAATCTTACTTTCCATTTTCATATCAACACATACTAGCGGCCAGGATATATTGCTTTGTTGTTTGTTCTTATGGTGGAGTATTCCAAAGCAGGTGAATTTCAAGGCACCCTGAAGGCCCGGTGTAATTGACAGAACTCCTGGATCCTTGAAGGCTATAGTTCGCCCAGGTTAAAAATACCCAAGATCAGCACAGCACTTTACCCACCTGAAAGTTCTGACATTATCTTTGTGGACAGCACAATTCCCACCTGTACACATGGAGACAGAAACTTGTGTTTTCAGGCAACCAGCAGGCACCTGGAGGAGGTGATCTTTTTGGATTCTAACACAGGCATATGTCTTGGTCCAGCGCAGCCTGGAGGACTAGTTCCAGTCAACATGAGATGGTTTGGTTTTTAAAGAAACTAGCAAAACTCATATTCTGGGAGAAGAAACTCTCTCACATGGATTCCTTTCAGCAAACTCCAACAGAGTGCACTGTTTAGGGGCTGGAGTCTTAAGGAACAAGTACGTCAGTTTCAGTGTTTCATTTAAATGCTCTTGATGGAACTCAGGCAAAGTGTGAGAGCATCAAGGAGTCTGGGCTAATTTACGAAATCTGTAAATGCCACCCTGGGTCAGGGGAGAACATCAGGCAATGTTAGAAAAATTGTTTCTCAGTTAAAAACAGATGACCGCATTACTGGAATACAATTACTTATTAGCACCTGAATTGTTAGCAATACACAGACAGGAGGCAAGCAAACTTCATTAATCTAGCAGATTGAATCACGGTTATTTTGCTCTATAATGATTCTATACAGTTGCAGTGTATAAGAGGAGCTACATTTAAGGTAGAACTGTCTAAAGAAGTAGTAAAAGGGAGACTTACCTCATCTTCAAAGGTTCCCAGCAGAGGGTGGACTGGATGACTGTCTGCTATTGTAGGACAGAATCCTATTCTGGGAGGAAGGATGAATTGGAAAATCCTCAAGCCCACAACACTATAGTCAAAAGACTGGTCAAATAAATACCTTAAAATAATGCTAACGGGCTAATTTGAGGACTCTATATGGTTTGGCCCCATGCTGAAGGCTTTCCTGTGTGGTTTTACTTAATCCTCACAAACCCTTTGATGTATGTACTTAATATTATCTTCGTTTTACAGGGAAGGACACTGAGGCTGGGAGTGGCCAGGAGGCAAGCCCAGATTTGCAGGGCTGGCGCTGGAAGCAAAGCCCCCAAGCGGCCTGACTGCAGAGCTTCACCCCGCCCTAACACGGCCGCCGTCGGCTCACGGCAACAGCTGGTGAGACCACAGATAGAAGAGTGATGGTAAGAAGACAAGTCTATGGGCTCCTGGCCCTTCTCCTCCCCAGAAAGGTTAGCAGAAAGTGTTCCCCAGGCCAACTCACCCCTCCACCACCACCATCTTGCGTTGTTATGATCAGTGTTGTTCCCGTCAAATTTTATTCACGCTCTTCCTGAAACTATGATGTTACTTGCAGTGCAGTAACTTCCTGGTCCCTAGTTCACAAGCCCCTGGGACTGGGCTTCCAGAACTCCCCAACCATGGGAAACCCTCTTTCCAGAATGGAATACTACTCAGCACTAAAAAGAAGAAACCACTGATACAACAACATGGATGAACTGCAAATGCATTATGCTGAAGACCATATTCTGGTATAATTCCACCCACAGGACCTTCTCAGAAAACAGACCAGTCATTGCTAGGGACTGGGTGTAGGGCTCAGGTAGGGACTACAAAGGGGCTGAGGGAGTGTTTCTGAGTGCTGGCGCTGCTCTATAACAGAGCGGAGTGGCATCGACGCTATTGTATGCCTTTGTTGAGACTCAGACTGTACACGAGAAAGGCCTTATTTTATTGCATGTAAATTATACCTCACACAAAAAGAAAGTGGTATACCAGTATACCATATTAATCAATACCTTCAAAGGAATAAAGAAAACCAATAAGGCAAGGCTAACAGGAGGTAAAAGTTCCTAGTTAGTACCTAATGTTACAAAGAAGCAAGTTTCAGGTTGACAAGTGATTGACAAAAAGATTATCAAAACAACACGCAGCTTAGTTAAGGAGCAATAATAAACCTCATCCTATAATCCCTGGATAAAGGAGGTCAACATTTTAATCAATATTCTTTTATTGGCATGCTCAGGAGGTACAAGCAGTACTTAATAACACTAATCTACTTTGCCTCCCCTCACTTTGAAAGATGAGGCAAGAAAGCATATGCATCACTTCTTGAGCCTTCTTTAAATAGTCCACTTGATCTGCCAGCACACGGGAATGAAGAAACGAAGGGCACTCTAAACTCCCAGAACACCTGTTGGAAAACCAGTATAGTGGCTCAAATGAAAACCAATATACTGGCGCCAATGAGTTATCAGAAGGCAATGAAGATTATTTACCACTTAAAAGTACAAGCATTTACTAGATGAGAGATGAGCTTTCTGATGTGATACTTATTCACAGAAGCTATTTTAACTGAAGGTCAAATCCAAAAGACTCGTAAGGCCAGGAAAAAGAATGATGAATTTCATTTTCATAATCACATTTTACTTGCTTGTCAAAAAGTATTTTAGAACTACAGGTCAAAATCTATTTCTCTTTCCTCAGTCAGGCTGACCAATTTAGAAAAAAGGAGAAGAGAAGTTACCCTGCTCCTGATCCTCTCAAAGCAAATGGAGGCTTGTCCAAAAAAAGGCGATCATTTTCCATCATTGGAGCGCTACGTTATGAATTCCCTTTTCCTCTTCCTACTATCTTCTCCTTCACCTGCTAGAGAAGGTATTCTTTCTGTTGTCACCTTATCTTTTCCACAGCCTATAACTGAAGTCTCTGTTCTCAATCTTGGACTCTCAACCACCCTTAATCAAATGTCCCTGAAATTTACTTGCTCAGAATGGTGCTACGCAGGTGTATAGAGATGAAAATGGATAGATGGGCATGATTGGGGAATTTGTGCTTAGACACTTTCCCAAAATTAATTTTAAGAATTAAAGGATATCTGATTTCAAAACTCTTAGGAAAGCTGGTCTCTACTAGCAGAAAAAAGGGCAGGAAGAAATACAGGAAAGCAACACAGAGTAAAATGACAAAAAAAAAATCTCTAATTGGTAAAATCAACTTCACTAGAGTGAAAATCTAAGAGTTTCAGCTGAAATAAAAGGTAGTCTAAGGTAGGAATGTGTTTAAAGAATGCAATCAAAGGGACGCCTGGGTGGCCCAGTTGGTTAAGTAAGTGTTTGCCTTAGGTTCAGGACTCTGATCCCAGTCTGACTTCAGGCTCCTTGCTCATCAGGAAGCCTGTTTCTCCCTCTGCCCCTCCTGCCTACTCACACATTCTCTCTCTAACTCTCTGACAAATAAAGAAAGAAAGAAAGAAAGAAAGAATCTTAAAAAAAAGAATGCAATCAAAAGTATATTTTATTCTCTCTCAAAAGATGAGGTTAAACAAATTCTAAATCTGAATTAATCTTCTAATTCTTAGAGGGTATAGTTCTCTGTTTGAAAATTCCACCAGGAAAGATTTAAGTTAGACCAGAAGGGTTTCTAAAAAGGAAGCAGAAATATAATATGCTACTTAAGTAATCTCTCTCTTATATTCTAAACACACACACACACACACACACACACAAAGTCCAATAGATTCTGATGTGTCAGCTGCTACTGAAATGCGTTCAATTGATTATCTGTTTATTGAGCATGGTGCATTCAGTCCTGTTTGGGGGCAAAGTCAGAAAGAAAGGGTCCCTGCCCTTAGGGAAGTCAGAAGCAATTTGGTAAACAGAAATAACATTCACTGTGACAAGTGCAAGTACTAAATTATGCAGGCGCTATGTCTGAATGCAATAGGACCTAAAGGAATGGAATAAGTTGGAATAAATGAGCCTTAATGCATGCAGTGATGAGCTGACCCCTCGCCTTCGCTTCTGCCATAGCACCAGGAGGGGAGGAAAGAGCAGGCACCCTAGAATAAGGCCCAGCTTTGCACACAGCAGACCTCTCAAAGTTCACATCACCCCTGGAGTCCTTTGCATTGATTTGTTTTTGGACCTGCACTTTTTCTCCCCCCTCAGGGAGGTTTTATGGAGTTAGAGACTCAATTTTTAAAACATCAATGCCTAAGTACATTTTTTTAGAATGTAGGCTCTTTATAATGAGCCTTTCAGGTAAAACAGCTGCAAAAACATCATTAAAAAAGCATATACTGTCACATGTAAAAGGCAGCAAGTAAGAGTCTATTTTTATAAAGTTCAAAGTGATGGTATATCTTGTAGGGGATCCCTCCAGACTGTGAATACTTCTCTGGCTTTAGAACAACTCCTCCCTGTCACCCCTCCCCCCCAACACACCTTTTGCTGATAAACTCTCAGCTCCATAAATGGGCAGCAACCATCTAGGCTTTGAGAGAACATTCCTAAGCCCATGTGCAGCCAGTTCTGCAGCCATCTTCCTACTGAAACATAAAACCCGGCAAACTACACTTCTTCCCTGTTGTTTACTAAGGGCCTGGTGACTTCTGACATTTATCATGGAGCTGGAATAAACAGAGAGGGTTACGTGGGACAGACAGGTGCAGGCCTCCCTCTGGTACGCCTACCTAACCCTCTCCTCCAGGCCCCCTCACTTGATTGGCTCCTAATCATCCTTTAGGGCTTAGGTCAGGTCATCCTGGAAAGCTGAGGCTCCCATAGCAGTAAAGAACCACTTCTGAGAGTCCTCGTTGCGCACCACACACTGTCTTCCTGCAAAGCCAGCCCCGGCAAGCGGCACTGTAACTATGCGAGTCTTGTCTTCATCCCCTACTCACTTCCAAGGGTGGAGGCTCAGTCTGGCTCCTTCATCTGGATCCTACGACCCCAGAGTGCTTGACTTGGGAGAATGCAGATGCCTGAGGTGGGGAAAGTACTCTTCAGAATGTTCCTACTTCTAGTTAATTCCTATTTGCAAACTGCCCACTGGGAAGCCATTCTCGAAATAGTTTTCCTTCCACCATATTAAAATTGTAATTATTGCTCAACAACTATCAGCCCCCAATAGGAACCACCCAGGTAATCACTAGCTCAACAAGCTGGGATGTTCTTGGAAAGGGTTTGGCACCAGACTTGTGCATACAACTATCAGAACACTTCTCACACTGTGCACGTCGCCAACACCCCCCATCAAATGGGGAGCATTGCAGAGCTTATCCCAGGGCCCCTGGTCCTAGCATTCCACCTGTCACAGAGTAGGTGGGCAACACCTGCTTAAAGCTTTTACTAGAAAATGGATGGCTTCATATTTGATGAAGTCAAGTCTCTACAGATAGGTCCATATATTGACTGTGCTTTTCAATTCACCTTCACCTATTAACAAGTTACCATTAAGCTCACGACTCCAATCGAGCCCCTCAAATAAGGACTCTATCAGGAAATAGAAAGCTGCCTCTGACAACAAAGATGCACAGGACAGAAGAGAGAAAGAAGCTTAGCTATCAGGAATTTTGTCTTCTACCATAAAGAGATCTCTTACGTGTCAAGAATGAAATATGTTTCTTTTTGAGATGTATTTCAGTTGTGCATTATAAGCAAAAAGGGGAAAATTTATTGGATAGTATTTTAAAGTTTTAAAACATCTATTCTTCATTGATTCTAACATTTAAAGCAAAATCTACCCAAAGCTAGTGCTTTCTTTCCCTGTTTACAATGCAGTCTGGGTTACTCTCAGAACATAGATGCCAGTTTGGAATATGGCTGAACAAATCCACAGCATCTTTGTATATTCACATATTTAAATTAGGCCTCCACAAATAAGAAGCTAGTCAGACAGTAAATGAAAGAAGGGGCTGCCTACATGTAATTTACATATAATTATTTTCAAACAATTAATGATCTGAAAAATGGAGGGAAAAAACCCCAAAACCTCTCAGAGGTCCAACAACAAAAAACTGTAACACAACTAAAAAGATTACGTAAATGTTTTCAGAAAAAATAAATTCCAAGTACTTCTCTGAGAATATTTTGGATTAGAATGGCAGTTTATGCAGGAACCATAATTCATTTTACTGTTTTAGTTTTAAGACACTGGAAACGAAATGCTGGTAAACCTTATGGAGTATTCTAGAGCACAGGCTTTCGTTTGTTTTTTTAGGCTTGTCAGATATTGATAAGTCTTAAGTAGCGTTCAATGAAATTCTGTTGTTTGGGTTGCATTTGGTCTCAAATTGCTGTGGTTTAAATCTCTGTCTCATTCAGTGATATTTCCAGACTTCCATGTGAAATATGCATCCCAGTTCCTGGCCAGTATCCCATAACAGTTTAATGACCCCAAGAAAACATTAGTATTTCTTACATATGGTGCCAAAAATAAGTAGACACTCTAAGTGGTATAAAATTCCCATTTTTTCACATCAATACTTATATGTTATCGTTATTCTCTAAACTAGGAGCCACCAATGAATCATCATGAAAATTTCAAAGTCTCGTCTCTGTTTCAAAGATGATTTGGTGTCTTTTCTTCACGTTATACCAAAGTTCATAAGGGATGTGTATCATAATTTTTTGAAATGCACGTTAAATTCAAGTAACTTCCCTATTGTTTTCCTATTTGCATTTTATTATCACTAAAAATTTTTTCCATTCCAAATAACCTTTTCCTAGGGGCACAGAAAGTCTGTGGACAAACGCACACCTAGTAAATGCTTAACATGCTGAGGCTGTTATACTTTGAAACTCTTTATTATGCTTTGTACTCTATTCAGGAAATTCTGAATAACAAATGCCTAGTTTGTTAAATAGCGTAGGAACTTTAAAGAATTTAATTGACCCTCTCTCTTTGGGCATTATCACAGAGCAGTCACATGAGGACCTCAAAAATGTGTAAGAATATTTTTCCAATCTTTACATTTAAGGTAAATTCCTCCCATTGTCAAAATCAAAGAGTTTTTAAAAATCAGTCATTCCTTTCTGAATATAAATTATGCTGGGAAATGGTTACATAATGGTCATGATTTATACCCCAGGTTAAAACTACAAAATTACATTAAAGGTCTATGCTTACCATCTGTCCTACATACTGACATACACATTTTCTGAAATTGCTTTTACTGTGTCACTTGCCTATTCCAGAATGAAAAAGGATTCCCAGCTTCCAATAGCAACATCTAGTTATTTAGATCCCCTTCCTCGGCCACTTACATATTCCTTCCAGCCCTATCTCCTTGCCTTCACTAATTTTATTCCTTTTCCTGCCTCCCACCTCGGACACACCAGGAATGTACCCCCTCTAACTGGCTGACCCCATCCACCCCACAGGCTATGACATTATGCATGGTCTAGCCCACAAAAGAATTTTACCTTCTGAGAAATATGGTCTATCTGGTCACAGCCACAAAACATAGCATTTAATCACTAATACAAAACAAAACTACATGTGAAGTTTATTTTTCAAACCTTCAGTGAGATCTCCAAAGCATATGGTCTGGCTACACATTTTTGTTTCCCTCCACGTGACTAAAGCCCCAAAGTGCTTGTGATACTCTTTTTAAAATGTTTTTAGCATTTTTTTTATTGTGGTAAAATACACACAACATAAAGTTTACCATCCTAATCATTTTTAAGTGTACATTCACACTGTTGGGCAACCATCTGTGTTACCCGTCCCCAGAAACTCTTTGTGACATTCTTGTCATTTTTGGGAGGCAGGCAGAAAACTGCCAGTTAGTTTCTAATTATAAAATCCAGCTTTAATTTATAGAACTCTAGGCCTAATAAAGGTGTATCTAACTGTGTATTAATTGTACTTCAATAGCACTGATTAAAAACAGAAATGAGGAGGGATGCAGTGGGAGATGAGGCTGGTGACAGTCGGGATCCAGACCACGAGGGGCAGGGGCATGAAGGGGGACACAGGGATTTCATCAGGAGCCACAGGAACCTTGAAGAGTCCTAGGAGGATGGTGGCACTCACTGCCAACATTATTGAGCACCTAGTTCCAGAAGCTGCCAGCCACTGGAATTAATCACATGAGTGTTCAGGAAGCTCATCCCAGTTGCATTATGGATGGTTGATGGGGCAAAGCTAGTGGTCTTTCCTATCAAGCAGATAAGAAGTACTAGATTAAGGCAGCAGTGGAGGGAATGGAGAGCCAAGGTTTATGTATTTTTCGTTTTGCCTATTGATAGGGTGACCACGAAATCACAGATTCCATCATTTTGTTCTAATTTTTAATCACTTGAACCAATGGCTACTTCAGCCTGAATAAATTTTATGTGACACATCAAATAGCATGAAGGTCAGTCAGCAACAAGGAACGCGAGGTACAGATAATAATACATAAATCTGATCATGTGTTATATTCAAGGCACTGTGGTAGTAATGCTTGCATTAGATCACTGTCATTTTGGTAGAATAATTATGGCTGCTTAGAGGGACAACTATTACTCCACAAGGCTCTTTGTGGGTAAAAAGGGAGATGACTTGAACATTTATCAATATAGGAATAGTTAAATAGATTGTAAGAAAACATACTGTGAAACACCAGGCAATGAACCCATATGTAGTCACGGGGATGATCCCCCAACTACACTGGTAAGTATCACATCAACTGCAGAACATATTACAAAGTATGAGGACATTTATGTAAAAACATTGATTTGTTTGTATATGTAAACGGCTCTATAAACACAGGAAAAGGTCATAAAAGAATATACCTAAGGGGGCTTGGGGATGAGAGTAGAGGGAGCTTTCAGTTGGCCTTCCGTATTGCAGTGAGGATAGAGCCACGTATTCCTTCCACAGAAAACTCAAGTTTTATAGGTCAGTGTACCAAGTGAGTAGATTGTATTAGTTACGGGCTCATAGGTCTTCCATACAATCTTTACTGGTTATTCAAATCATAATGATCCTCATAATAATGGCCAAGACGCTATTAGTATGTGTGTGCACACGCCCACTTGTGCATCTTTTTTTAATCTGCCAAACTGCTCTTAGACTGCATTTGTAAATGACCAATAGTTACCTAATCAGAGGACATTTGAGATGAGGACATACTGGCTTTTGCAAAGGGTTTCTCCTTGAGTTACAAGAAAACCATTTAAGAATACAACTTAGGGGCACCTGGGAGGCTCAGATGGTTGAGCGTCTGCCTTCGGCTCGGGTCATGATCCCAGGGTCCTGGGATCAAGCCCCACATCGGGCTCCTGGCTCAGTGGGGAGCCTGCTTCTCCTTCTCCCTCTGCCTCTCCCGCTGCTCATGCTCTCTCTCTCTCTCTCTCTCTCTGTCTCAAATGAATAAATAAAAAATCTTAAAAAAAATAAGAATACAATTTATTCTCAATTAGTTACAAGGTAACCTTTAGAGTACAAAACTATTCATTGCAAAGGAGCAAATCAAATTATAACAATCTTTGATCTTTTGGTTCAAAACACACTAAAATACCATCCAGGTAGAACTTTCCTGTTTTTAAAGTTATATTTGAAGTACATGTTGATGCCACAGAGGTTGGGCAGTCACTGAGTCAATGCTCTTTCTGGGCTCAGTTGAAGATTTTGTTTTTTCTTGATTTTCAAATTAAATCTCCTTGAAATACTAAGTAGAAGACTGAGACCAGAGTGGTGGAGACTTTACTTAATTTTTTAAATTTTATCAGGAATGTTTTTAAAGGCTGTTTACAAAAGACCATGTACAGCTGTGGTTCAGCTACAACTGAAAAACTAAGGAACTCACATGGCATTTTCAGGGCCTCATTCCAAATGGAATTTTCCAGACAGACAAAAATTGTACTCTTCTCATCCTTAGCCCTCTTGAAGTTTAAAAAAAGGGGGGAGCAAGATAGGAAGTGTAAATGATGAAGGAGGGCCCCGGAGGAAGCTCTGGAAAGCTAAAGGGGTCGGAGCTTCATGTAAAATGTCTTGATAAGAAGTCTAGACTATCTGTAGTTTGCTGATTTTGAGGAAAACCAGATTATTAAGAAATCCTGTGAAGCCAACCCTACAGTAAGAGCTGAAAATGCATGTGGGACTTGGGATGGCATGTGGAAGCAGGGATTCCCACACTCCTTGAGTCCACAGCACTGATTATCTATGACCCCAAGTGACATTCAGGAGTGACTGCTATCACAGAGGGGGGCAAAAAAAGCCACAGAAACAGAAGGACAAACATATTTAAGTGCCAAAAAAAGAGAAAAAATTGTAAAAATGCAGACAGGAGGAAGATAGAAACTATAAAATCCGTTACATGTAACATCTAGAAGTTCTTACTTGGAGCGGACTGAGTTGAGTATCATAGCATGAGCAGACAAGGCAAGTAGGACGCCCTTTGTGCAAATTAGTACAATGTACAACTTGCAAAACTCAGGAAAACTATTCATTAGTAGTTTTGTTACAAACTCAATAATGTGAACCTTTATGTTTCACCTGAATATTCAATAGGATAGAGTAGACAACTGGGTAAAGAAATGTTTAGTCATGGTTACATTAGCAAACCACTTGTTAAATTCCCTGAGCTGCATATTTTAAGGGACCACATGAGATAAAATTGATCTATGTCTTGGTTCTTATTTCTGCCAAGAGTTGAGACATCAGACACAAAATAACTCATAACAGACTGAGATATTAACACCAAATGCAATTAACATTGCTTTTCTATTTCTCCACAGTGACCACCTGCTTCCTCTTTTCTCAACACACTTGGAAATCTATTAGTCACATTGGCCTTAAAAGCCACACCTTTGCAGCAGAGCTGTCCTTAAAAAGGAGGAAAGAGGCAGCTGGTCCTCCCACTGAGTTCAAACAGAAAGTGCCCATTCCATTTTTTCCTGGGCCCACCCCTCTCCTGCTCTGGTCCCTCTAATAAGGAAAATAAATGTGCTTGCAATTGAATCAACATCCTGAAAACCAGCTTGACAACTCAAGAAGTTCCCGGAGATATTTTTAATTATCTTATTTGTTCACTCCCCACTTACTCCCACACCTTCTCCCATTTAAATAGTATCATCCAAATATCCCAGAGGCAATGAATCAATGCTTGGGTAACTTGCAGATGCCATGAGAAATAGAGCAAGAAATCAAGCTCTTTCATTCCAGGAAAGAAAAGAATGACCAGGTTGCCTGGAAACGTCCCCGTGCCCACCAAGAAACGTGGGAGCATCTGCTGCCCAGGCTCTGAGCCCCTGGGAGGAGCAGGGTGTGAGTGACAACAGTCACCAGGCCTCCCCACATTGGTTCCTTGGCATGAGGACCTCAATCTGCGAGGTGTCCCCCATATCACAGAGGTTATGTGTGTCACAGATTCCAGTCTGTCCCATTCAGGACCTTTTAATTTTACAGTAACAAAATCCTTTCTTGCAATTACCTTAAATATGTGAAGATGCCCTCTGCAAAAGCCCCCCCCACCCCAAGGACAAAGTTGGCCCGGCTCACCTCAATAATGTAGAGGACCACATTCTTATAGAAACAGTACAGGATGCACTTGGTCACCCGATTGTAGCTCCAGGCGCCATGGACCAGCAGCAGCTTCTCCAAGTAGGAAAACTGAGGGGGAAACAATGGCAAAGTTCAGGAGCGCCCATCCTTTAGGAACAAAAGTCACCAAATGTTCTTCAGGGACAGAGAAGGTCATCGAGGAAGCCAGATTCTGCAGAGAACCTGAGAAAACCATTCACTTCTGGAAACCAAAGGTAGATCTTTCAGGTCCGGTGAGGACAACTAACCTCTCCTCTTAAATCTACATAGCTAATATTTTCCCCAAATGCCACTTTGAACCTCTCATTGTTATTCTTGTGAATTCTGTTTACACAAATACTTTTTTAGGGTCTTAACTCTTAAGAGAAGGTGACCTCTTGAACTGGAAGAAAAGAAAAGCACAGTGGCAACCAGACGCTTCTATTCAATCCGATTTGATGGTGACCAGGAGCAAAGGACAGGAACACTCGTGCATCAGTATCCTCTTTTAAAAAGGGATGCACATAGAGACATGACCTATTTCCACTGTCAGTCCGCACGTTAAAAGCAACTGCACATTCACAGAGACACAGAGACCCTCGGGTGCAAACACACAGCCTTACCAGCCACACCCATTTTGTTCTCCTTTTTTGCTTCCAACTAGTACAGAGTACCTCTTGCTAGAGTGCTATGCAGTCAAGAAAAACAAAAAACCAACAAGTGGCTAACTGATACTAAGGTGACAGTGATGGAACAGATCTTGCAGTCTGAAATACTGAACAGTATTCAGTAAAATCCCTGAATCCTCTTTGGGGCAGGGGGGTCTTCGGGCCCCACTTGAATCCCATCCCCTCAGCCTCCTCTTAGCCTGGCTCTGCTTTCTGTGGCCTACTTCACAAAGGTCCCCAAAAATGTGAAGATGAGCTGGAGGGAGGAAAATGAGCGTTTTTTTGTTGTTATTTTGTTCTGTGGACTATGATGTGCCCTGGCATGAAGGCACCATTAGGGGTGATCCTGTTTGAATTCACGATTTCTATACATTGATTAGCCTCGTACCACACTGAAATGCCCCTTGGTTGCCTTGAACTAAAACCTACCCTGTTCCAAGTCACAGGGCAGTCCTCGGGCTCATTCTCCCAGAAGAGATAATCAGGCTGTATTGAGAACATCCATAAACTTCAGAAATTCTTTTGCTATTGCAAACTTCCTATTAATTTCTGATTACTTCTGAAATTAAATTTAACTATAAGTAGAAAAAAAAAACTCTGATTGGAAATGTAATTTTCTTTCAGGAGGAAGCCACGTAATAATTTCCATTAGCCCTGAAGAAGGGAGCTTTATCTGACATGACATCACATTTCACGAGAGATCTAGCCAGGAGATGGGGGTAAGGCATGTCACTCAACTGCATACTCCAAAAGCTATATGGCCACTTCAAAATGGCAGGAGTAGGTGCATATGGAAAAATAAAACTCTCCATAAAAGCTCATTAAGGTTTCCAAAGGGGAATAGGGAATCATAAAATAACTGGCTAAACAAATAAAAAGGAAGTTTGCATTTGACCCAGACCCCCTGCTGTTAAACTTCAGTGGGCACACAGAACATCTGCTGGAGTCATCCGGAATGACTCAACGTTAGCGCTACAGTGATTTGTGTTCAGGGGGAAAAAAATACATATAATCTAAATCAAAATGCTATTTTCAGGAGGTCGATCAAAAAATGTTAAGAAGGTAGGGGGCAGGAATGATCGCCCCCTGAGGAGAAGAGGCAGCTGGGCCAGAGGCGCTGTGCCCTAGGCCGGTGCACGTTGCCCACGGGCAAGGCAGCAGATCAGCGGGCGGCTGGCAGTCCCAGGGGCTGTGCTGTGGGCGAAAGCACAGGCAACCAGGGAAGAAGTACAACCAGAGCTCTGCCCATTTCATCATTTTTCCCAAGGACTGGGAGCTAGTTTTTTCCTCCGTATATAACCTTCCAGGGCACTGCCTCAAAAACCCAAGCAAAAATGTATTCATCCACATGCAATAAAGAGACAAAGCCCAAGATATTAACTTCGACCAGAGACATTTATCATTTCACTGGGGGCAAAAGGATACGTAAAATTGCGGCCTTTCTTGCTTCTAATTGAAGTCGGGTAGAGAAGGTGTAAGGCAAAGAGCAATGCTCCCCTGAAGCCACAGGACCTCTCCCTGATCGTGGGCAGGACCACGGACAGAAATGAAGACCCACAGACACGTGCGGCCCCTCATCACTTCCTCTGGCAGTGAACACTATTAGAGCGGTGGGGCAAGAAAACCCCTAACTCTAACTCTAACTCTACCTCTACCTCTAACTCTAACTCTCCTCCTCCGAACGCTTTTTTGATGCTTTTAATTTGAAGAAAGCAATTGCTCCAGATTCCACAGCCTATTAGTATGCAGTTTTAATAAAGCAGGTCATGGAATCTCCCTTCCCCAGACATTTTAAAGAAAAAGACAGACAAATATTTGCCTGGAACTCCTAGGAAACCTCTAAAGATCCCTTCCAGCCACATGATGCTATAACTCAAGTATTTAATAATGCTGGGGTGTATAACATCTACAGCTGCTGACAGACTACAGGAAGCGAGAGTCCCACAGGCCTCGGAGTGGTTGACTCAGGAAAGTGAATGGGCAGGTGTGTGGGGCTGGTCCCCAAGGTCACGTACAGGTCTGGCGTTCTCTGACCCTGGATGCTCGGACCTGAGGCTGGTCACCCAGTGTGAAGGAGCTCCAGTGTTCCCACCTGTACAATCAGAATTCCTTCCCCTACCTATTTTAGCATTTATCTTGAGGATTTAGTTGAAATCAACAGAGAAACAAGATTGATTTCATGTACTTTCTGGAGCCATGAGGATTTTGTAATTCCTCCCTGTGTTTGCAGAACCACCGGCTGGGAGGGAATCGGAGAGGTGATCTAATGCAGAACCCCCTCTGGGGAGGTGGACCCCAAAGCTGCACAGGACCAGCCTGCAGCCCTGGGGTTGTTGGAAGCTCTTTCACAGTTCATACGCAGCCCCTGATCTCAGCTTGAAGGGATAAAAAGCCATTACTACCTGTGTTCATGTGATTAAGGTTAACACATTCTTCAAATGACTAAGCACTGGAAGGACATGAGGAAACCCTAGCTAACCACCATATGAGCAGACATTTTATCATGACATACTGCAATCTGTAGACAGGAGGAAACGATCAGTGCCCATTATGAGGTCTAGATTTTCTGGATAATCAAGCAGGCCAAATGATCTAGATATGTCACCTAAGGTCAGGAGGTTGGCTATTTTCCTTCACTTTTGGCTTTCTACCATTGAGGAGTCGGCAATTCTTTCATCCTTAGGCCATCTGTTCAGTAACTACAAAGTGCACCAGGAACCCTTGCATGCAACATCTGATCCAGAAAGGAATGGGCTGATCTTGGCCTAATAGCAGGAGGACGTTTGCTACTGACCGTGGGTTACGGCTACCGCACCCTGGTTATGGCTACAGAGAGGGTAGCCATTGTAAACCACCACTTTCCCTGACCTTGAATGCCTGAGGAGAGAGTATTCTAGCACCTTCTGAAAAGAGGACAGATTCTGCGGTCAGGATGGTAAAGAAAAGATATAATGAACACAGCCATTCTTTAGCACGGGACGGCACAAGGAAAAGCCCATGCAGCAGATGTGGGAGTTGAGGGTGAGAGACCATCTTAGCAGGATCAGAGACCTATCTGTCAGGAATGACGCCCTGCCTGGAGGACAGAAAGCTCGGCCAACCTCACAGCTAGCAAAACCACCACAACAACCAGCAGTACAGGGCCTTTCAACTGTACAAGATCAAGGCCACCAGGAAATCTGAATACTCTGGTGGTTTTGTCTAGACACAACCTCAAAAGGGTGGCAGAGTTCTTGGGGCTGGACTGAAGGTCAAGCACCAATCAGACCTTCATGCCCAGTGGACACCTCTGTCAACAGGATGGGACAGCTGGTCAACCATGCCTCTGACCTGAGCAATGGCATAATCCGAGTTGTTGGTCGCCTGCATGCCTTCATTCCCACTGATTCCTACACCCACGTGAGCTGTCTGGATCATCCCAACGTCGTTGGCACCATCCCCAATGGCAAGGGTGATGGCCTTTACCCGCTTCTTAACCACATCCACTATCTCAGACTTCTGCAGAGGAGACACCCTGTAAGAGAAGAAAGAAATGATGACTATATGCATCTTTCCAGAGGAAACAGCTGTAATCTACATTTAGCTACATTGAAAGGGCAGTTATTGGACAATTTCCAAATCCAATACATACATTTTATGCTCATGTGCAAAGAAGCTTTCAGAAAACAGTAGCTTGTGGCTTTCAAGTATTTGCCAACTTCACAGATGAAATACACAAGTCAAAACTAACTTAAAACACAGCCCGTTTGTAATCGCTCTGCCCAGTGGGAACCGTACATGCAAACTCCTAAGGGGCACATGTGCCCCCGTGAATGATAAAGGCAAGGAAGCTAGTTACAGAGGTCTTAGGAAATGTCTTCCGAATAAATCAGAAAACTAGCAAAGACCCCATTTTTGCTTTGCTGTTCATCATATACAACCTAGGGCTGGCGAGGGAATTTTCTGTAAAATCTGCTTTCACAGAAGGGAAAGAAAATTGGCAGGGGCTTGAGAAGTGCAGAAAGAGGACCAGAGTGAGAGAGAAGAAAGTCTTCCCCTTTTCCACCTCAGAAATGGAGGCAGTGTCTGAAGGGCAGCCACAGCAGAAGGATTTAAGAAGGGGGCAGGGGGTGTCACAGGGATAGAAGGTCTACCAAAGCTCAACTGTGCAGAAGCACAGCCCAAAGGGGGAAGATAAGATTACATTTGCCAAAGGGGGGCTGTTTCTGCAAGGGAGGAAAGAATGTGGGCTATTTTTCATAAGCCCTCAAGTCATCTGGGAAGAAGACCCAGTATAAATCTATGGGGTCTAAAGCACAGCAATGTTAATTATAATGAAGTCTTTGTTCAGAGTATAAGACCAGATAATACAATGACTTGAGAAAACTACTAGTACCTCAGGACTGATTTATTTTAAATTCCGAAATGGTGAGCTGATAGTTACTTTGGGAAATTGACAGGTAAACTCCTTCTGAATGACTAAAACACACACGCGCACATACACTACATGCATGTGCGTGCACACACACACACACAGTAAAATGCCTGTCCAGGTTTCCCAGAGATACACTGGCTGCACCCACATATGTACTGTACTTGTAAACTAGAATAAACACTTAAAGGCTTTCTCAGTAGAACTAGGACCTCTCATATGGCCTCTGACCTTCAAAACATCAGTTTCCAACAAAAAACTTAAAATGTACACATTTAATTTTACCAACACAGAGACCTATCTGTGTTTGGGGAGACAGCAAACTGGATTTAAAGCACAGTTACTCTGAAAGTCTTTGCTCAATGAAATGAAAATTAGCAAGTTAGAAAAACAGAATCTACAGGTTGAAAGGCCTATAGGACCCAGGTTGTATGATCTACTATCTCTTTTATCATTTTCACAGTGCTTTTCAATAATGGGAATTTACTGCCTCCCAGGGCAACTGCAACCACTAAAAATTATTATTACTTTTTTGTG
Source organism: Callorhinus ursinus (assembly GCF_003265705.2). Taxonomy (NCBI): domain Eukaryota; kingdom Metazoa; phylum Chordata; class Mammalia; order Carnivora; family Otariidae; genus Callorhinus; species Callorhinus ursinus. The sequence continues at coordinate 70,794,237 of NW_027397069.1, forward strand.
GTTGATAAGCTATGCATACTTCAAAACACTAACTCTGTCCTCTGGGTTAGACTAGAACAAGTATAACTCCTCTTTCAAATATTAGGAAGGCTGAACTACAAAGATACCTATCACATCCTTCCTCCCAAAGTTCAGTGTCTGCTAGCTAAACAGTCCCAGATTCTTCACCCATGATTTAACAGGCATGCTTCAGAATTTACAAATAACTTCCACGTATGATCTTTCAGACAGCTACAAGCAGAGCAGAACAAAATCACTATCTCCCCGGAGCAGATTACTAGACCTACGATAATATATATATATATATATATATATATATATATATATATATATATATATCCTAACATGAAATCACTGGAAGCTTTACTCTCTCCAACACTGACCCTCCAGGCACCTAAATGTAAGCAATTTTCATGGACAAGGATATAAGCTGTAGCTCTTCCTTCCACATTTGTGCAAGGACTACTTGGAGCCCAGGGCTGACCTTGACATTCCTCTCTCTTTAAACTCCTGATTGGCAGACACAGCTCTCACAATTCTCATCTGCTACACAAATGTGATTTCCTGTTTCATCTCTAAGCGCAATAGAAGCAGAGATCAAATATGGTATGGAGAAAACAATGTAGGATTCGAAGTTAAATTAGTGAGCATAACCTTCTCCTGTTCCCTATACTATTTAAACAGCGGAAATAATTCTGAGTTCTTGTCTTTCCATCAGTAAAAATGGGAAAATGAGAGCCAACCACCTCATGAGATGGTTGATATATTTATGTGAAATCATTATGTTAACTTGCCAGTGTGAAACAAATGTTATCTCCTCCCCCACCTGCAAAACTTTGGTTGCTGGAAAAAGAAAACTGTACATGTCTGAGAGCTGCATACCATCTAACCCATGATCCCCTGTTAAGTATTCTGGGGTGCTGCAGTGGGAAATTATTGATTTTCAAGGAAAAGACAGCAACATCTCTCAGATAGTAGTACGACATACTAGCTTGAAGTAGCTCACAGCTTTGATATTAGATCATGCCACATTCCTTTTTTATAAGATTTTATGTATTTATTTGAGAGAGAGTGAATGCACACAGGGGAGGGGCAGAGGAAGATGGAGAGAGAGAATCTCAAGCAGACTCCCCGCTGAGCATGGACACCCCGCCCCCCAACACGGGCCTCAATTTCATGACCCTTGGGATCACGACTGGAGCCGAAATCAAGAGTCAGATGCTTAACCAACTGAGCCACCCCGGCACCCTGCTACATTCCTTTTTATGACATATCTTTGTGAAGCTGAGTTTTCATGGCTGCTGTGATAAAAAGCAAATAGCTTGTGAAAAATCAACGTAGAACAGGAAATGAGGGATGCAGCATTCATGCTTTCTCCAAGGTTTGAGAAGGTGTACGAAGCACAACAGGTGTGCATATCATAGCACTGGCAAGCGATTATGGTTATTTAAGGATGAAAGAAAGTATTATTTCTTTCCAGCTATGTGCATTAGTGTTTCAAATGTCTGCTAAGTCGTTAGGACATAAATACTTCTTAAATTGTTTGATCCTCCCTTCCTAACAGTTATAACTGTTTGGTGTTCTTTCTTGGCCTATGGGCTTTGCTGAGGAACTACGGAGACACTAGGGCATGGTGAATGCAGAGAATCTGGGAACCTCTGCGTTGATCATTTCCCTCCATGGTCACATCGATCACTCTTAGAGTACAGTCATTCACTCACTGAAGTAGAACTTCACCACCGTTTAATCTCAAACTCTTCTTCTGCGTCTATGGACATATTATAGGAGCACACTGGACACTTAAACAGCACTGGGCTGCTTGAGGCTGAGATTCCTTGAGATTCCACATGCCACCCAAGTAATCGAGGAAGCTGGTCTCTTTATCAGCTGACCTGAAGTGATGCAGAGCCAAACGAGGTCTACAGGGCAAAAGGGGAATCTGTAGGGCAGAAAGCTTAACCACACAAACATGGTGCTGTGGGAGGCAGGAAGGGCTGTGGTGGGAAGCTCCTACACAAATCCATGGCTTTCTTCGAGGTTAAAGTTGTTGCTTTTGTGTCAAGGGGTTTAGCAATAAGCCAGCCAACAAGCAGGTAGCAAGTCAAATATACTCACTACATTTGCCACTCTGGGATTTGAATCTCCAACAAATCAAGTCATGATTGTGATGAGTTTAAGCAAAATCTATGAAAGTCCAACAGCTGCCTTTTCCCAAAAAGCAAGAATAAAGAGAGAACCTGACTGGGGTATATAAACCAAGTCATACTCCAGCATTTTAGAAGCATGAAATTCTCATCAAGGATTTATTATGCCCTCGGCTGTGATGCCTTGAGAAAATATAATTCTAGCACACACGAGGGGTTCAAAACAGATGTCAAACAGCTAATTTCTACAGAACTGAGCAGGCACCATTACACTTCAGCCATACAAACTATTTTAGTATGCCAAATTGCCACGAAGCACAAACCAGCTCTTTTTTAATCTTAATTTGTAACATGGAATCACATGCCACACTTAAGTATTCCCAGCATATAGTACATTCAACCTATAAAATAAGAATTCCAGACCACATCTGAGCTAAGCTAGGCACTTGGGACAGTCCTATAACCTATTTTGGTGCCTTATGAATAAAAATACAAAATCAAAGATCTTTAATCAACTGGAGAGATATTCTACCTACTTTTTTGGCTAACACAATAGATTCTAAAATAAAAACGTCTTTCTTTTGAGACTTAAAAAAATTCAGTATCCTGGAGTATCTAATTTTATGGGATATGTGTTCTTAAAATTTTTTTAAGGATTGATTTATTTATTTGAGGGAGGGAGAGAGAGAGAGAGAGAAAGAGAACGTGTGGTGGGGGGAGGGACAGAGGAAGAGGGAGAGAGAATATTAAGCAGGCTCCATGCTGAGAGTGGAGCACCACATGGGGATCAATCTCATGACCCTGAGATCACCATCTGAGCTGAAACCAAGAGTTGGACACTTAACCAACTGAGCCACCCAGGCACCCTTGTGTTCCTGAAATTATGGAACTTACTTTCTAAAATTATTTCAAATATAATGCTTAAGTAGAACCTTCGGTAACTGCTTTTCTAGAATTAATGATCATGCATTAAATTTATCTGATCTACAAAAGCCCTGGCCTCAGAATGAGTTTCTACATTCTGAATTGCAATATCATCTAGCAAACTTAAACAAATCCCTTCCCTTCTCAGAGCTCAGAGGTCTCATCTGTCAAAGAGGGGAAGACCTCTATTACTGACGTGTAGACTGAACTCAGTTGAGCCTAGGGAGTCACAAGACACTCCCCTCCAGGGGCACGCAAGAGAACTTCAACTAAAGCCACAACACTTACTCATTAACCAGATTCACTAAATGCTTTTACTAATTGGACTCTCAAACTTCTTTATCCCATATAGAAAGTCCTTATGACAGAAAAGGAAGTTTGAAGACCACTGGTCTAGATCAATATGTCTCAAATTTTAAGTGAATATCAGAATCACCTAGAGAGCTTGTGAAAATAGAGGTTTTGATTCAGAAGTGTGCATTTAACAAGCTCCCAGGTGATGTCGATGCTGCTTGTGTTTGGACAGCACTGATGTAGTTAGCACTGACCTGGACAAGATCACAGATCTCTCTGGTTCAAATGTTTTAATTAGCTAGGCTTACATTTCCATAGCACAAGATACATGTAAAATTTTCATAAAGTGACATTTAACAATTAGCAGGAACACTGAATCTTATCCCCTTCTTTCAAGCTTTGTATATATAGGTTCTTCTTTGCTTTTAACCCCCAACTAGTGAGTACAAAATAGGGCTGGAATTTCATTTAAAATACTCTTCCAATCTGAGTGTCTCACATAATAGGCTGAGAGAGAGGAAATACTAACCAAAAATATGGTCTACAGGACTTTGTAAGTTTTTTTTTAATGATGCAGAAACCAAAGACTAGGATTTAATTTATGAAAATTTCCATTTTCCCATTAACTTAAAGATAATATCCTTATGAAAGCGAGTCTTTCCTTAAAAAATTAAAATATTATACCTTATTTCTCATAGCAGCCAGTAATCCTAAATATTTCAGAAATTGCAACATCTTAAAAAAAATACTCAGTTTGCAGATAAATGAACACCTAAATAGAGGTCTAAAAATCTAAAAACAATTAAACTATCCTATGTATCTGTTTAATAAGTGCTTCCATGGCTGACCAACACCTGTTCTGACACCTGTGTTCTTTCCTTAGATGGATTTAGTGCATTGACGCAGGGCCAGTTGTCCAGGCCTCCTGGATAGTTTACCCTTCTGGAACATTCCATCCCTGTGCTCTGACCCAAAATGTGTGACTCTCTCAAATTTAATCTCATGTCTCAGTTCTTAGTGCATCTCACCATAGCCCTTAGCTCCAAAAGCAGATAATGTTGGCAGCTTGGGACAGTCCCTAGAGCAGAGTGGCAGATGGGAGGCTTCAGGGGAGAGGGGGTGGCAGGAAGGAGTGTCTGGGCAAACCCAATACGTACCTGAGGCTTGTTAATGCGTAGGTACAAAGAAGTGAAATTTAAACTCCCTCACTCAGTGGTTCTCAAGTAGACTTAAGTGCCCCCTCATTATAAAAATGTACACATAGAAAAGGAGCTATCTTCTACATGAGGAAGCCATAAGAGATGGTGTCTCAATACCTCACAAAGATGTAATTGAAGATGTGGTTCAGGTTTTATTTAAAAAATTCAGTGCCTGTTTTTTTTTTCTTAACATATGTTGCATTATGTGTTTCAGAGGTGCAGGTCTGTGATTCAACAGTCTTGCACAATTAACAGCGCTCACCATAGCACATACCCTCCCCAATGTCCATCACCCAGCCACCCCATCCCTCCCACCCCCTACCACTCCAGCAACCTTCAGTTTGTTTCCTGAGATTAAGAATATAGTAGGAAGGGAAAAATGAAGGGGGGGGAGAATCAGAGGGAGGAGACGAACCATGAGAGACTATGGACTCAGAAACAAACTGATGGTTCTAGAGGGGAGGGCGGTGGGGGGATGGGTTAGCCTGGTGATGGGTATTAAAGAGGGCACGTATTGAATGGAGCACTGGGTGTTATACGCAAACAATGAATCATGGAACACTACATCAAAAACTAATGATGTAATATATGGTGATTAATATAACATAATAAAATTAAATTAAAAAAAAAGAAAAAAATTTCAGTGCCTGACCAAGAGGCAGCCGCTTAGGGTTGGGGCTGGAGCAGAACACATTCTCAAAAGCAGAATGAGTGCTTACAGAGCAAAAAGCCATCCAAGAGATAATGGGTTTGAGCACCATACACCTAGTTGTTAAATAAGCAACATACACAGACTTTCAGGGATGAGCGTCTCTGGCTTTGGTTGCTTTGGCAGTAAAGGGTTCTATTCTATCCCAGCACTTCCTCCAAAAACTGAGATGTTTTGGAGGCCCTCCTGTGGAAGGATTTCTCTCCATCCTTAAAAAGTTCAAACCACATTTGACTGCCAATATAAAAGATAGGGTTTCCTACAAAATGCCATATGACTGAAGTTACTATTCTCTCAATAACCTTATAAAAAAGCTGCCTCATAAAAGAGCAGACAGGATGACAGACCACAGGTGGGAATATCATGGACACCAATGTTTCAAGAATTGACCCTGGAATTATTTAACAGGTACCCCCCTTTCAATTAACTCAATGTATGCAATGTAATCATTACACCCATTATGGGGGATGCGTTTATCTCCCTCACCTTCCCCTTCCCCTCCTTTTCCATCCTTCCCTCTCCACACCCCACCCTAAATGCCAACCCAGTCATTTATATGGCGGATGTTCAATAGTAACTAAATACCAAAGTCATGATTCTAAGACGAATTATATCTCTAATCATAATTATGAAGAATAGGAAAAACTACAATTCTACTTAAAAATACATTAACTTTCTTTCTTTTGTTTTTGAAGATTTTATATTTATTTTAAAGAGAGTACAAGCAGTGGGGCGTGACAGACAGAGGGAGAAGCAGATTACCCCCTGAGCAGAGAGCCCGACGTGGGACTCAATCCCAGGACCCTGGGATCATGACCTGACCGGAAGCCAGATGCTTAACCAACTGAGCCACCCAGGCGCCCTCATTAACTTTCCTATAAATGGGAACATGCTATTGGTGTATAATTCTGAAAGACTACTTCTGCTCACAGATGGAGACAAGGAAAGCAATATAAAAACAGTGGTGCACCTCTGTGAGATCTGTTTATCACCCAGGGAAAGGAGTTAGAAACAGTCCACTATTACTGTGGTCTAGGGATGGATACTGTTTGCAAATTTTCTGACCAAATATGCCAGTGGCCTTGATTCTGATTTCTACTAATATCCTTAAAAACATTATAGGCTTATTATAGGCTTTTTGTGACAGCTCTTAATGACATGTAGCAGACAACATTCCTTAGCTTCATATAGGGTTCTCCCGGGAAGGGCTACCACATAAGCCTGGGCATCCCCCCCGCACCCTCCCCCCACCGCCTCCTTTGAGTGTCATGCTTTGACTTACAATAAGCCAACAGTTAGCTCCTGAGTATCATCTTGCATAAGCACTCTGAGGGCTTAACACACACTGGCTTACCAAGTCTTTTCAAATGGTCTCAGGGATGGCGGGCAAAGCAAATCATCCAAACAAAGTCTTCATGTTTAAGCACCTCGCCAGGTATTTGCTCCTTGCACAGTGATTTCAGTCTTAAATCACCTTCTATCACAATCTCGAATACCTACATACCTTTGCCCTATTAGTCACTTTCCAACACTGTGCCTAGTAGAATAAGCATTTAACTTGCTGGCTGAGTAAAATGAGGGACCTATATCTCACTATTAGTGATACAAATCTGCATGAAATAGCTATGAACCCTGATATGATCCAGCCACCCTTGAGAAATACAGGCCAATATGCCACGCAATCTGCTAAGCAACTAATCAAAGAGCCCAGATGTCCTGACGGTATTGCTTATTTGGGGATGTTCTGATGACGTTCCCCGTGTGAAGGCTGGCTCCCTTCGCTTATACCACAGGCCCAATAAAGGCGTTGGCACAATGTGACAGCCATGCCACCATCCTGATTTACATCATGGTCATGGAATTCCATTTAAGGAATTTAACACATATATTTGGTCATATATTAAATTCAAATTGCAGAAAGCTTAAAATTTCCATAACATCCTAAAAGTGCAAATACTATTTTCAACATGGTATAAGAATTCATTTTTTTTCAAAAATACCACGGTTAAATGTTTCCACACTCCAGAAGAGACCTCAGCTTTCAGAAACAGGAGATGAGCTCTCCTTCACACTCTATCAAAAAGGGGAGGAGAACGGAGGGGCAGCCAAGCAGGCTGGAAGCGAGAGAGGATGTGAGAGCTTTTTGAAACTATTTGTACAAATGGGCCACTCTACTAACAGTTGATAGGAATAATTTCCTTATTGTTTAAAAGGTTCACTTGACTCATCCAATATTTAATACTATGGCCTTATGGGGTCACTGATTATCTCAGTATTACACACACTCATACACACACATACTGCACAAAATGTGGTCTTGATTCTCCTACCTTTTAGTATCGAACCTTGAAAAACTACCTTGCTAGTGTCTTAAAGTATTCTACGCTTTTACGTTGAATGCATTACCCAGGGGGGTTTAAATATGAATAACTTTATGACTAGATACTAGTCCCCCGAAGTCACCCTTATATGGCCCCTAAATCTTGATTTCAAAATCCAAAAAACTTCTCAACAAACAAGAATTCTCAAGGGGGGAAACAAACCCTAATGACTGATTTGGGGATGAGGCTCTATATTTATCACTGATCTTAATTACTACTTGACTAGTGACTGCCTTCACTGTCCTGTGAGCCTTCTCTTCTATCCAACCTAGGAGGCAGAGATCAACCATCGTACAGTTGTGAGCTGTGAGGGAACCTGATATTCTTTATTCACTGAAAAAAAACCTTATAACCTGATCCTGCCTGCACTTTGGCCATAAATGCTGCCCGCGCAGCTGAGGCTTTCGGAACGGCTCTCTCTGGGAAAGGGAGGACACCCTGTCTGCCTGAGATCAGTTTACTCCACAACTAGAAAGGGCTCACTTTGAAATAAGTATCCCCTGCTTGGAGGTTCAGAATTTATGCATCTGTACTTGTGTCCACGACAATTTTATTGCATGTCCAGGAAACAGAACAGTTAAAGTGGTGCTCCTGCAGGAGTCTAGCTTCTGAAAACCTAACATCTCCACTAAATGATACAGAATAGAGTAAGATCTGGGCAACCACATTTGATGTAAAAAATTAATAGGTCGTATGTTGTGAATTACATACGGGTTTATATTCACTGAAGTCAACTGGCTGTAGTCTGTTTCTTCCTGTACTAGGCTGAAAAGAAGGGCCCAGACGAGGAAGGCTGGGATTTAAATAAAAGATATTAGATCCTTCTGTTCCCAGGCTGAAACAGGGATTAGAATAACACATTTAAATACCTTAATGTTTTTAGCACAAAAAGCATTAATTCGATACTCTGCTTCCTTGAAATCCTTTATTAAAGTCCCCCAAACTCTCTCAGGAGTGTCTGCCTTCCTTGGAGTTAACATACATTTATTGTTCTCCACTGCAAATTTCACTAGTATTTCAGAACAGCATGCCTGGCCTCTGTTGTGGGGACGGTGGGAATAGGAAATAGAACCAGGAGGAAACCTGAGAAGGCTTTGAGTTTTGACATTTCAGAGCAAGCTGATGGCTCCTTCAGGACCAGGGATCATGAGCTCATACACCACTGAAAATAAATGACAACCAAGACGCTTAATAGAATGATTTTAATTAGACCTGCCCTTCACCTGTCACAAAGGTCACCTGATTACCAATCCAATAAATAAGCCAAACTGTAACTACCTGTACTATGGAAAAAGTGGGGCAGCCTCTCTGCCTCTCGACCTTCAGCCCAGGCCTGATCCAAGCAACCCAGAGCCTTAGAGAGCCACAGGAACGGCAGTGACTGACACCATGTGCACCCATTGTCTCAAATTTGAAAATCTGAGAATGGAATTTGTTGGGTGGAAACGCAGAGAAGTTAGACAAAGCTCTTTCTTCCAGGAATCATATACCCCTTCTCAAATCTAAAGCCTGTATTTAATAAGCCACTAATTCTTGATCTCAACAGCAGGAACTGATAATGCTTTCTGGAGGTACATTTGTCCAAACCCATAGAATATACACCAAGAGTGAACTCTAATGTAAACTATGGACTCCAAGTGATAAGGATGTGTCAGTGTGGGTTCATCGATTGTAACAAATGTACCACTGTTGGTGTGTGGGGGGGTGGATGTTGATAGTGGGAGAGGTTCTGCACGTCGTGAAAATCTCTGTACCTTCCACTCAATTTTGCTGTGAACCTAAAACTGTTCTAAAACATAAAGTTTATTGGGGGTGGGTGGGGAAGCAGCAGCATTCTACCAGTACCAAAGCAGAACATGAAAATGACTCCTACTGGTTCGATACATCTGCTAAAGTCCTGGAAAGTGACAGAGAAAGATGGACAGACATCAGACCGATGGGGCAGGAGGGCCTGGAGGCATGAGCATGGGCACAGTGACCAACCACATGAAGGTCTGTGTAAAGAGAGAACATGAGCCCCAAGACACTGTGTGCCCACAGAAGAAATCTATTATAACAGCTAAGTATAAGAGTAGTCAACTTAATCTACTGCAAGCTGAATTTGTAACTTGCTCTTCTAATTGATTAAGACTGTCATAATAGCACTTCTTTGGACAAAGTCTGGTCTGAAATATAGTTGGCTGCGTATTTCTGTCTCCATAATTAGGCTATTATCTACCTGGTCTTAGGGATTTCTTTTGCTCTTCTTTAAAACCTGTAGCACCAAATACAATAGGTAACAAACAAATGTCTGTTGAATTAACCATTTTTCAGTGATTGTTTTGGACTTTAAACACAGCTCTCCTTGTCCTCCCTCTTAATTTTGTTTTCTTTTCATGCTCAAGAATATACTTATCATACTAAATGAGTAATGATCATCTTTCAGTTTTAATCAAAGAAAAAAAAAGATTAAAGTACTTGTTCATTACAACGCCTGTTCAGAGAAGCCCAAATCTCAACCTTCAAGTCCACCTGGTAGCTACACTTTTCAGAGTAAATTAATACACCGACAACCACATTCATCAAGTTACCGCTTCCTGTAAGCAGCAGCCACCACCTAAAAATCAAGTTTGCCCTTTATGTGGTTTGATAGGCAGGATGAGTGCTACCAACACCTGCCTGGTTCACCTTGGCTGGCAGCTGCAGTGGACAAGTGAGCAAGATCACACTGCTGTCAGGGCAGAGAGCCTGATGCTGAGCTTGGCAAGGAGATCAAGACCAGAGCTAGCTACATAGATGCCTGCTTGCATTAGGGCTACAACCAGAGAGGAGTTCAGAATGAAGAAAGTTCCAAGAAACCTGAGAAGTCGAGGGGATGTATCAGGAGCACTTGAGCAGAGGCTCCCAGCTTTATGCATTTTACTTCTCATCCTGTAAGAGTCTAGAAATACAATGCAAAAGGTGAGAAATGCCTAAATCTTGCAATTATACCCACCTCACAGTTGAGAATGGGAGTCATCAACCAAACTGAGCCTCAAATAAGGGAATGTATTAAGAGAGGCTAAAGCAGTGTCATAGCAAGCAAAGTTAGGGTGAATGCCCTCTTTTTCTTTTATTTCTCTCACACAAATACATAGTATCTCATTAAATTGAATTGATCTATACTCTAGATAGAATGTAAAGCAGTGATACCTTTGTGTTACAATTTTTTTGGCCACGTAACAAAATGACCTGTCACCCACTTAGAATGACCCCGTTTCAAAGGCAAAGTGACAAGTGCATGCCAGAACTTCAGGGACACACAGATGATAAAAACATGCACTGTGCCCCAAAGAAGCCTGCTTTTTTTCCCAATCATATAGCCTATACCAAGATTCTGTGACCTGAGGTCCAAAGTATTCCTAACCTACATGTGGGGAAAGCCTTTATGATCCTGTGGGTTGCTAAGAAAATCCTACCCCCTCTTACAAGAGCCCCCACTTCCCCATCCCTCGGAGAGTCTGTTCTCTTCCAGGTTTTGAGTGCACTCCGTGTTCAGGCTGTGGAGGAGGGAGGACATAAGTCAGGTGAGGACCACGGAGGATCAGATGAACAAGGAGGGATCCTGGGGAATGCTTCACATGAGAGGAATCCACAGATAGGGCAGAGCTGGCATCCTTGCCTCCACTCATCCAGACAACCCCCCCCGGTTCTGTGTTCTCGCCTCTGTGACCAACAGTGAGGGTTTCTAATGTTTCTTAAGCTCTAAAACCTATACTGTTTTTGTTTTGTTTTTTTTAAATGGAAAGCTTCACAAATTTGTGTGTCATCCTTGTGCAGGGACCATGCTAATCTTCCCTGTATCTTCCCTGTATTTTTCCAATTTTAGTATATGTGCTGCCAAAGCAAGCATTAAAACTTATACTTTTAAGTTGAAAGCAAACATATTTTATTATTTTATGATAATAATCATAATCACAAAGGAGCAGCAGCAAGTGATGATCTAACACACACTACTTATTCATCAGTAACGGAGCTAAGTGCCCTCCACACACTGGGCAATTCAATCCTCACTGCAACTCTGAGAAATCAGGAGTGTCACCCTGACCAACGTGAGGGTGAGAAAACTGGGCTCAAAGAGGTTGATACAATGTGCCCAAGGTCACAGAACCTAACGAGTGGCCAAGATAGGACCTAACCACAGCTGTCTCACCTGAGGTCTGCCTGCTCAGCCACCCTGCTCCTTTCCTGGCCACCGTGCAAATACCCACTCGAGAAGCTTCCCCAAGTTCTGCCAAGTAATTGGGCAGGGCCGGGCTGGGGGACAGAGTGCAGGCAAGGGATCATCTGCGCCCAGCACTCTGACAGCCCCACAAAGTTACCTGATCCCGAGTCTCCATTCTTGCTTTTGACTTGGGGGTGTCCCCACTGCCACACGCCTCATGAAGACTGAATACATGCTAAAGGTTAGTAAGCATTTTGAAAGATGGGGGAGAAAACCCCCACATCATAGCTTCTACCTGAGTCTTGGGTTAAGTGCCCACCACCCTTCATCACCTCTCTGTTGAGGATGCCATCCAGACTCCACGCTAGTCCTGGCTAGGAAGGCCCTCCCCTAAGTTCCTGGCTTCCAGGCCCCCCAGGGTTTCTGGTTGGAGGTGGGATGAGAAACAGCAGAGAAGAAAATTTTGGCTAATGTGTCCTTATTTGAATTTATCACCCACTCCCTTAAAGTCCTGTATCTGATTGCTTTCATGTATAACTTTACATAATTTCTTTACATACCAACCCATTAAATTGCATACTAATTCACACTAATATTCATACATGCTGAATATGAATGTATGTAAACACAGATAAGACTGTGAGTTCTTGCAGGGTAAAGATTATGTCCTCAGTTTTTAATTGTCCGTACATCCAACGAAGTGCTTGGCACACCATGGCAGCCGCCAAGTTTCCCTCCACGGATCACATTGCAGAAATAATAGAAGCAGTCCTGCTAGACTCTGTGAGGGAAATGGAGCATGTGGAGGTTTGGAGCAGTGAACAAATGGGAACAAAGAACAAACAACGGTCAGCACACCTCTCTCAGAAGCTTTGTCCCTGGGTGAAGTTGGCAGTTAAAGTGGGGAAAGCCTGCCTCTGCAGATGGAATTGTAATAATATCACTTTTTCTTGAATGATTAGAACTGTGTAATTAGCTCAGTCTGTCTTCATACCCTAAAATCATGTCAGCTGTTCATTAGAACACATTACAAACACAAAAAAATGTGCAACCACCACAAGCGTGATCTCCCCATGATCAAATATGGAAGCATGATTCTTTTTCATTCATGTACTAGAAATAGTTTTTCCTCTTACTCTTGTCTCCTAAAGTGAAACGAAACAGCAAATAACCCAAAAGGGATACAATTAATAAAATGGAAGTCCATAATCCATTTTACTCTTCCCAAAGAAAAGGGACAGAAATTGATATAAGATAAATTTCAAACAAGCCCAACTATGTAAAATAACACCAACGATAAGTCAAACACAGAACCACCCCCTCCAGGGTGCCCGGGTGACTCAGTTGGTTAACTGACTGTCTTCGGCTCAGGTCATGATCCCAGGGTTCTGAGATCGAGTCCTGTATCAGGCTCCCTGCTCAGCGGGGAGCCTGCTTCTCCCTCTTCTGCTCCCCCTGCTTGTGCTCCGTCAAATAAACAAATAAAATCTTAAAAAAAAAAAAAGAACTACCCCCTCCAACAGATGACCATTTCAGTTATCCTAAAAATTGATGTAAGAGAATTACACAATGAAATGTGTAATTCTCTTACATCACAGATGATCTGTTGCTATAGTAAAAAATAAAATCTAAAAAGTACTTTATCTCTGAAATGATTAAATATTATTTAAAAAGTTAAATTAAAATATGAACTTGTTTATATTTGATCTGAACAAATTTTAAAGCTAAGACCTCTCTGCCTACTTTAGACATCAGACAATTCTCCAGGACACTTTACTTACCCGGGGCCTTATGTGAGCCTCAAACCTCTAGGTAAAGTTCTTTTAAAATTGAAGATATTAATTTTTACTCAAAGAAAAATATTTTTCAACATATTGAAAAAATAGTTTTGGCTGGTTTTTACAAAGCTAGCTATATATAGCCCATTAAATTAGATTAGTAAAAGCTCAAAAAAAATCACATAGGGTTTCTTCCATTTGAAATGAAAGCCACTGTTTCCTGGAAAGATAACAGTCTGATGGGTCTGAGCAGTAAGCACAGCAATGAGCACGTTCTGTCTGACTTGCTCCCTGATAATCCAAGCAGTAGTAAAGCAGACGTCAGGCCAGTTAGTTTAATAAGCCACCAATACTCTTTGTCAGCTTTCTTTGTACATTCTGGAACTCTTTATTGGCAGGTAATGAAGTTCAGGTCATTAACAGAACAAAGAAAAATATATTCAATAATCCAGCCACATAGACTGTAGCAAACTAGCTAACCAATACAAATGTGTCGGGCAATTAAGTTAGATTTGTAATGATAGTCTGACACTTTTGAGGTGCTACAGTGATAAGGCGGGGCTCTCAATCTCAACCGAGTCATATGGTATCGGCAGTGTGCCTAACCGCTCTTAGAACAAGTCATATACACATGATGCTAAGTGCAACGGGAGTAATTTCTTTTTTCAAGTCCTTGAGTGAATGAAGGAGAGAAAAGTATGCATGAAGGCTGGCTTAATGCACTTTAATGGTCATTAGGAAATAGGCATTCTCTATTTCTTCCAGATGCTCTGTCAACCAAGGAAACAGACTTTTCTTTAACTCTGAGGGCTAAGTTTTGACACACATGGTGCTTCTGTCTCTCTCTCTTTTCTTTTTTCTGTGTGTGTGTGTGTGTGTGTGTGTGCACGCACATCCACCCACCAAGCACAGTGGCAAAGGAGACCCTTCCCACAGTCAGGGAGATGCTACTCTCCAGAACATTATCCCATGAGTCTTGTGGGGCTGTTAGTTCTCATGACAACACGTCTCCAAGACAGAAGCTGGGAAACATCATCACAGACATGGAGAGACTATCCCTCCATGATGAGGATAATTCTTCCTCTGTGGTCCCCCCACGAAGGCCAGCACCACAATATACCCCAATGTTCACCTCAATACCTGGCCTATGGCTGGTGCTCAGAGAATATTTGTGGACCCTCTTCCCCCACTAGAATGAGTCTCCAAATTTACAGTGACACACCACGGCTCTAAAAAGCAGAGCACTGCATTCATTAAAGGGAAGGGAAGTGAATTACCACACAACCTGAGTGTCTGGCCAATACTCATATGAGTCAGCACTGAGCTGGGTGGCTGAATAAGCTAATGATGGTTTTCTAAATGTGTGTGGGGGTTGAGCCAGAGGCAGCTATGGGACCAGGCCCCTGGGCATTATCATTCGGGCTGCAAGTCCCAATGTGCATCCTCCAGGTCTGTTTGTGATGCCACTTCCCAGATTTACCTGCTTTTTTGCCCGTATGGTGTTCTTAAACATGCTGTGGCCAGCACTGGCTGTCCCAATAAGGGGGCTAAAACCTATTTATGCACCACTCCAGCCAACTGCACTTCAGGTGAAGATTGATGGAACCCGAGCGAGCAGCCGAAGACATGGTGGAGGGCCTTGAGTCCACCAAAAAAATAAATAAATAAAATAAGGTAGAAATCATAGCTGTCTTTGTCTGCGCTAGTTCTGAGAGAACAGAAGGAGATGGCAGGCTAAAACCGACCAAAGAACAGTCCAGGAGAAGGGAACAGCTTGAACAGAGTTTGTCAAAAAAACTAAATACACTAAAAATACACAAGTTGATGTGTGGGTAAATAAGCACCCTAATCTACTACAACAGTACATATAACTTCTGAACAGGCAATTTAACTGCAAGAATGTATGCTAAGAAAGTAACCAGATCAATAGATCAGGTGCTGGGCCTAAGACAGCCCCAAGAGCACCATCCGTAAGTACCACGCCGTCAAGAACGCCGTAGATCTAAAGTGTGTCCCAGTGGAACAGCGAGACATACGCCCGTGGTGTACCACTGCATGAAGACAGCAAGCTGAGAGACTGCCTGTCCAGTGGCGTCCAGCTTGGGACAAGCAGTAGGTAGACACACACGTGGACATACAGAGATAAAAGTGCAGGAGAAAACAACTGAGAAAGTGGTTATCTCTGACAAGCACGGATTTAAGTGAATTATTCCTTCCTTTTTGTTCTCTGTGTTTCACACTGAAAATAGGTACTATTATTATCATGAAAAAGCAAATAAGTTCTTAAAACACAAGCTGATTAAATACCCTTTGAGACCTTATTCAATTGTACTCTTCTTTAAAAACTTTCATGGCCACCTTTGCCCTTGAGCGTAGCCATTTGAGTTATATTACACTGTAGGATATTTACAGACTCATGTAGATACGTCTCAACATTCTAAATACCAAAACATATGAAAAAGTCCCATAAAACAAGAGGCTGATGTTTCTTTGCACCCTGCCTCTATGCCTCCCACTCTGGGCACCATCTCTTACCTACAGTCTCAGCCTCACTAAACATCTGCTGATGAGGCTGAATTCAAAATAAGCCAAGGGTGTGGGATTAACTTAGTTCCCTTCAAATAAACACAGAGAAGGTTGTAGAAGACTCAGGAAACCCCTCTCTCCCAAATAAATCACATGTACACAGAAGGCTACATTTCACCAGGAAAATGTGGAGTTTGCACCCTGAAGAGAGCAGAGCTGGCTGTGAGCTCACCAGCACCCCGATACACAATGCACCCGAGCCTCTCTCTGTTTTCCAGTATGCTGTGACACAGTCCAAAAGCTCACTTTAATTTTAGACCCTGCACAAACAG
Source organism: Callorhinus ursinus (assembly GCF_003265705.2). NCBI lineage: Eukaryota > Metazoa > Chordata > Mammalia > Carnivora > Otariidae > Callorhinus > Callorhinus ursinus. The sequence continues at coordinate 70,810,707 of NW_027397069.1, forward strand.
AACAACAAATTCTCAGGCTTCAAAAACAGATACATTGCTTCTACATTACATTACCGAACTACCAATGTAATCCCGGAAGGACTTCTTTGTTTTTCCAGAGCAACTCTTTCAAAATAGATATTTTATCTATACGAGTGGGAGCTCTTTACACACAAAGAATTATTTTTAAAGTAAACTTAGATGTCACTGATCAGGAGACAGTATTACAGTTATCTCAAGTAATTCTTTCTTCTCAATAATGACCGGAACTTCCGGTTTTAATTTCATTTTTAAAGAAAAGCTGCAGAAACCCCATGGGTTTGTTGCCCTCCACTTCTGTCCACACTGCACCCTTGCCCTACTCAAAAGGCCATTCCTCCTGCTGCGCTTTCTTGAATTCCTCAGGGTCCCCACTCCAAGAACCAGTCTAAGCTTAGTAGATCACCATTCCAGAAGCTTCCTGATCACATTTTAGGAGGTGATGGGTATATGTCCGTTACTTTGACTGCAGTGATGGTTTCATGGGTATTTGCATTTGTCCAAACATCAAACTGTATACATTAAGTACGCACCGTTTTTGTATCCGCACTATACCTCAACAAAGCTGCTAAAAACATCTAATAGTAATGGACTCTGAGGGGAGCATTATGTCTATATCCCAAATTGTCTGTCTTCCTGTGTATGGCTAAGTTCTATTTTCTGGTTTTCTGAGTCTCTTCCATATTTGGGCTGCAAATTAAACTAATATTTCAAAGACATAATTTCCCCTTTATTTCTCCAAACTCAGACCACTATATTAAATTTACAATAAATCTTTTTTTTAAAGAGGTTTCCTGAGCACCCCGTGCCTAATGAGGCTCCTTTCCCGACATTGCCTCCCCGACAATGCCCACGCCCCATCCCCTCCCCACCCACAGTCCTGCTGCCCTGCTTTTCCTCCTGACAAATCTGCTCCTCCAACTCCCTATCTCCCCCGTCCACTAACTTCTACTCCATTTTGAAGACCGGCTTCAATGTCACCTCCTCCTTGGGAGAGGTCTCTGCCAACCCCAACAACCTAACCTAGCCAGTCTCCTCTATGTTCTGGAGCCCCTGGTAAATCCTTCAATCAGCACACTCACCTTATCACCCTGAAACGACCATTTACATGTCTGTCTTTCTCAAGGAACTAATTGCTGGAAGGCAAAGACTGTTTTCTTTTGTATCCTTGGTGCCTAGTTCAATGCATGGCACAAACAGCACGGATGATAATAAGAGTGTCAACTTCTATCTCATGGAAACAAAAAACCCAACCACAATTTTCTGTTCATCAGATCTGCTCTTAGAACTTCTATCTCAATTGGCATTATCATTCCATTGTCCTCTAATGACAAACACCAGTTGCTCCACATAGTTTAGATTTCAAACTTCATAGAAATTTTGGCATAAGACCTAACTGGGTTTCCGTATTCTGATTTCCACATACTGAGACGGAAATGCCTATGGGATGTATGTGTGGTGATGATGGTAGGGGTGGCTCTTTGCAAATGCTAAAAACATTAAAATAAAAAGAGAAGAAAAAACATTCTGAAAATGCTACAACCCAAACCAGAATAGTTGCTAATACAAACAGGCCCCTTCCCAAATGTAAGCGGGTTACAAGTAATGGCTCACCTCAAAGCAGCCGCAACCATACTGTTTACTCTCCATTTGGGGCTTAAAAGCATTTTCGTTGATGAACAGGCCCCGAAGCAGAAACATCTAAACCCATGCTAATGCCCAGCAGAGCAGTAACTTCTTTTGATTAATTTACCAGTACTGAAAGCACAAGAAAGAGATCAAACCATGTTCTGTACTAAACAATTAAACAAGCAGCCGATGCCTCCAGGATGGTGTATGTCAGGATGAAAGCCAGTTGGGGTCGAATGAAAAAGCAACAAATATCTTACATTGATTAATGCTTATAGGATTTTTTCCCCTTCAATGTCATAACATTTCATCAATGGTCAAACCGAAGAGTTTATATAACATTGAAAACAGAAAGAAGTTCCAAAAGCTTAAGAAAATTCAGATGTGTAGTGAGGAGAAAAATCAGGTCAGTTCTTCAAAACCTCCAAAACCATTTGGCGGAACTCTGAGCAGTCTACTCAAAAATCTTCCCCATGAAATAGCACAGGGGAAAAATCTCATCACCTCCTTTCGTCGAAAAATAACTTCCCTACTGCGAGATTTTCTTAATTTACATTATCTAGCCCATTCACAATGTTCAATACTATCTATATAGACTGTTCTGAAAACAGAGTCAAAATATAGTACAAATGTATCTCTACTTAATTTTTTTAATTGGAATTTAAACCAAACTGATTCTCAAATCAGAATGAACAACAAATATGTTAGTAGTTAACCCTCAGATTTTCTGAATTAGCTGAATCAATTTTTTAAAACCCAATGAATTTCTTTGTAAGAAGCAGAACTGATTTATATCCTTGTAGAAAAATAACTGAACCAGGCCAGCTAAAAATGTCATCTTGCTGAAAAGTCAGAATTTTTTAATTTTAGATCCCCAAGGAACATTTCTTAGGTAATTCAGTATTATCTTAATGAATTTTCTGGTGTGTTTGGGGGCTACTCCCTACTTCTTTTTCCTAATCTATAAAATGGGGATGATGATGCATGCCTTGCAGGAGTTTAAGATTAAATGGTGTACTAATATATAAAGCATAAATCTTTAAACTCTATCATATTCTCTCCCTCCGCATATACTCAATACCAGTCTATGCTAGATTATTTGCAGAGCATTCCCTCTGCTTAGAATGCAACACTTTGGGGCTAATTCCCCCGCATGTTTGGGGCTCGCCTCCTCTGTTTTCACACAGAACTCATGTCTCGGAAGGGCTCTTTTACTGGCAGCCTTCAGGGCAAAGATTGTTCAGCAAAGGTTCTCTGGTATGTGGAAGACATTATGATACCCTTTACTACTTCTGTTGAAAAATTAAAACTGAATCCCTTTGCATTTTTAAAATATGTGAAAACACCACAAAATTTGGAGATACAAACCTAAAAGCTGACTCTTCTACTGACCTTCCCACAATTCTTTCCCTCTTACGAAGATATATGAGCCCAAAGAGCACGGACATCTAGGCATGTTTTCCTACTCACACAGTCTAACTCTAATGGGCTCCAATCCCTTATTACTACTAATGGAGAAAATAAATGGGTTGTAGTTGAAGTGAATATAAGATTCTACTGATCCCCATTTCTGATCTCTTATATGTGTACAGAAACGCAAAAACTACTATTCTAAGTCTTCTCAAAGATGGTAACATCCTCCCTCAAAAAATACTTGAAAAACTCCTGGGTGAGATCAGGAAACACAAGGAAGAAGGGTCTCATTTTACAGGGGAAGTAGAGGACTGTAGCACAGACTGAACATGATTCTCAGTGGGCTCTGGGATTCCCCCAGCTGGAACTAAATGCATCCTATCTAAGAAGCTCTGGTCACAGGGGTATTTTGAACGCACAGGCAGAAAAGCTGGAGATGATATCACAATGTTGAAGTATAGAATTAAGAAATACATGTGAATTATTCCACAGTGATTTTGACTCTGGTTGTAAAAAAAAAAAAAAAACGCTTTCACTCAGACTTGTTTATACAGCTCAGTTTTAAATGTACTTCTCTCTAAATACTCTTCAGCTGGAATGGTCAGATTTTTAGCTATTGATGAACCCTTTCACTGCTATTGTTATGGAGGCATATATAACATCTGTCCAGGAGAGAGGATGTGCTGATAAAGTTCCCTTTCAGTACCTGATCATCAGGATCTCCAACAAGTGAACGGGGAACATTATAGACTCAACCTGGGTTAATTTTTTTCTAACTATAATGAAATTTCACAAATATTTGAGCACCAATAGTACACAAAGTGACCTCAAATACTTTAAATAATAAATACTAAAAAGATCATTATGTATACAAAAAGGGACTGTAAACAAGCCCTAGTTCAGATTCAAATTCTTTTAACAGCTTCATTACTTTATTTGCCTGTGTGCTACCCCCTTCTTATTTCCCAGGTTAAATAACCAAGAAAGATGCCTAGGCCCTGTCATCCATTCTGCGTTAAGCTGATGTCAGTATGCAAATTCCTACAGCCTCAATGCTCTGTACAAGTCTTCCTTGTTATCACTGGAGTTGTTTGTTTTTACGGTTTTAGTCGTGAGTGGGCCTTTACCATTAATTCATCGAGAATGTCATTAAGCATGTCAATTTCAGCTGGAAAAATGAGGAATATGAATGGCACCATCTGGATTTTAAAGTCTTCTCTGAAGAATATTTGCTGTGGAGGATCCTCTTGGGTACTGAAGGGCATTTTTACAAAGGTTTATGGCAAAAGAATGAGAAGTCACCCCTAAGGAATCCAGAGTATGGTGAAAACAATATAGGGGACAAACATAGGATTTAGTCAGCCTTATGCGTGGCATTCTGTCAAACCCGGGGATATCTATTCTTACACTATTTCTTTTTTACTAAAATATCCTTTTTGGCATGGGTGCACGTGCGCGCGCGCGCGCGCACACACACACACACTAACCCTAGGAAACAACTAGAGGATGAAACTCAGGTTATGTATTTGTTTGCTTAAAAACAATCTTATTTTTAAAAGCATAAGCAATAAAGTTCTACTAGCGTTAGAAATTAATCCTGGCACTTACTTATTTCATTCATGTGACATTCACCTCATTCCGGAAATATCATCCCATTACCCTATCTCTGTATCAGCTATATCTTGGCTGAATTCATATTTGCCTCTATGTGGAAACACCCCTTTACATCCCCAGTCACCAGGAAAATTCCACACTCAGTTACAGAGCAGAAATGGGAGTTCAGAGCAGAGATGGACTTAGATGAAGCAAATGAGATATTCTAAGTCCTTGTGAGATAGTCCTGAAAATGACGTCAGCTCAAATGCAAGCATCTCCTGTCTGATTTTTAGAACCCAAACAAAATATAAATAAAGACAAGTTAATTGTACAATTTGCCTTAAATTCTAGGCTGGCTTCCCTGTCACTGAGCATGACACTTCCCCTTGACATCCATCAGCTTGCAGCATAACACACATGGCTCATCATTAGCCTCAGGAGAACAAGTGGCAAAGTGAATTATGTACTATCAACACTCCCACCTAATCCCTACAATTCCCAAGCCAACTCAGAGCAGGTGGGTCCCTTACCTTAGTGCTGTCCTACAGATACATACTCCTCTCGAATATATAACACAACCAGAAAATCACTATAGCTTTCTCCAAAGGTGTTAATTTCCCTTTCCCCCATCCAGCTTTACTGATATAATTGACACATAACACTGCATAAGTTTAAGGCAGACAATAGGCAACATGTTGATTTGGTACACTGATATACAGCAGAATGATTACCGTCATTGTGTTAGATAACAATTGCATCATATCACATAACTGCTATTTCTTTTCTGTGGAGAGAACATTTAAAATCCACTCTCTTAGCAACTTTCAAGTATCTAATACTTTACTGTTAACTCTAATGACCATGCTGGACATTAGATCCCCAGAACTTACTCAGCTTACAAATGCAAGTTTCTACTCTCTGACCAACACCTCCCCTTCTCCCTACTCCCCAGCTGCTGGTCATCGTCATTTTAGTCTCTCTTTCTAGGAATTCGGCTTTCTCAGATTCCACGTATAAGTGATATCATACGGTATTTGTCTTTCTCTGACTTCACGATTTCCCTTTGTATGGTCTGCAGGACATGGAACCATATTCTTCAAAAATATATCTAAAGTTCTTTCCTTTGAAAATGCAACCTAGCAAAGATAAGAAAACTCCAGTATTTCCCTCTGGATGAACTCACTTTTGGTTTTATGGCATGCCTTGTAAGGAGCTTGTTATTACAAATACTGTCTGGGGCACGTTACTCTCAACCACAGTGGCTTTTGAGATTTCTAACCGAGGTCACATAACAAGGACACAGCTGAGTTGGGATCAATAATGCCATCTGGATTCTCAGTCTAATTATCAGCCTGTTAATATCAGTGATGGAACTGAAGTGATCTTATAATCTCAAAATATGGAACCATGTGTATAAAAATGGAAGTTCTGCCCTTCCTCCAACTTAGTCCTTTCGAAAGGGCCAAGGAAAGGGCGTTCTAAATGAAATGTCCAGAAACACATTTGTTTGTCCAGCGTGCACTTCCCACTAGCATCCCTGACCCCACAAACCTGCATATCTGGCTGATGCACACATCTAGGGGAGGCAGGTAAGAGCAGGCAGGAGGGCGAATGCAAGTCTCACCATTTAGTTTACTATGGATGAAAACAGATGAGAATGAAGAAAAATATTCTGCCCCCAGCTTCGGGGCTAAATCACATCTACTGCCTTCACAGCAGTTTATTAGCTTAAGAACCAGAAAGAATTGGGCAGTTGCCCAAAAAAATTCATACTTGGGGTGAATGGACTGCAGGCTTTTCCCTCTCACAGGATCAAGGCACATATTGGAGGATGTTGGTTTACAAAAATTACTAAACCAGAGCCACAGTAGGAGATAACTAATGACTTTAAAAGTTTCTGCTATTCTAAAAGACAGTATATACTTTTTCTTTCATAAGTAATAGATGTAGTCACAGGATTAACTTACATCCTACAACATTTCAAAAACTTGCCTTATAATCTGCAGTATGCAGATTAAGAATGCAGGACATTCCATCAATGAATAAATCAACTGTTAAGTGATGGTGTACATGTTCCTCAGAGGACCTTCACCTCATTCATCCATATAGGTTTTCATAACTAATTAGCATTCTTGCTAAGGTTCAGAAAACTCAGCAACAGGTGAAGTGGATGAAATTGATCAGCGTGCTGAAAACCTCAGAACAAATCACCGCAGAACTCTTTCAATGGTGCTGCTTGACACCTCAAGACACATTTGTCTGATGTTTCTTTAAGCTTTTCCAGTCCCACATCTGCCAGAACCTGATGCAACTTCCGCCATTACAAATGAAAAATGTGACTGGTAAATTCCATATGTAAAAGCGAAGCAATGTTCCCAGATTCTGTGGCCACCCACAATGGGAGCAAGTCCTGTTATCTCCTCTATATCATCAAGCTTATTCTCTGTGCTTCCTTTCATGTGACCAGACCATCCACGACTCTGTTAGAATCCTACAGGAATTTCTCCTTCGTGACACCATCTCCTCTCGTTATTACTCTCCTAGGGCTGCCACCACAAAATGCCATAAACTGGTTGGCTTAAAACAGAGAAATGTATTGTCTCGCAGTTCTGGAGGCTAGAAGTCTTAGGTCAAGGGCTGGGTAGGTTCCTTTTGAGCACTGTGAGGGAGAACCTGTTCCATACCTCTCTCTCGGCTCCTGGTGGTTTGGTAGCAATCTGTGGCATTCCTTGGCTTGTGGAAACCTTACCCTGATTCCTCCCTTCATCTTTACATGGTGTTCTCCCTGTGTGTCTGGGTTCAAGTTTCCCCTTTATAAAAGAGGAGTCCTATTAGATGAGAGACACAATTCAATCCATTACACCCCTACATCTTCCATCTCTTTGGAAATCTGCTACCTCCCAAAATGGAACCTGCCTCCCCCAGGAAAGCCCCCCTCCGTTCTCATGTGCACTACACCTCGTCTCACATTCCAGATCCTTGAGACTGAGAAGGACAGCAGTGGCCTTCTCTTAAACCTCCAAAGGCCATTTCCAAACCAATGCTTCTTCCACCTGCTCTAAAAATCCCGGGTTATGAGGTCCCGATGCATATTCCTCAGAGTAAATGTCTAAAAAGATTCACCACCAATAAGAAAAGTCGGGGGGATTCAAATAAGTCAAAGCCTTGGTTTCTAATTAGTCCCCACCTTGTCAGGCAATTATCTGGTAATGAAACACGTGTGTGTCCCTCTTTGTTATCTGCTTTAGTCACATGGTCGTTGCCGACATTAACAATGTATTTTACATAGGTACCTCATCTTATATACCTCATATGCACATCGAGGAATTTGACTCTTAGAAATACCTCTAACAAAGGTTGCTGAGATTTCTGTTGATAATCATCTAGACCTCCTGAGTGTCTACAACAAAAAAATGAGAGGAAGGCAGGCACCAGCCCTCAGGTATGGTGGACCTGGGTTCAGGCATCTCCAGAGCCTTGGCAAAACTCACACATCCAATGGGGCAGATCCAGCCTCAGAATACAATTCTCCTGATTCCTGGGTCCGGTGCCCTTCCTGGCATGGACATGTCATGACATCGAGCTCTCAGTTCATAAAAGTTGCATTTTACTTGAATCAATAATTAAACTTTCCTAAGCTTTTAAATTTAAGAACTAAAATTTTGCTTGAGTGGATGTTTCAGCTATTTTACTTCTATTCTGGACACTCTGCTCATTAACTGCTAATTACTACCAAGGGAGAGCATCACTCCCAATATTTTGAGACACTAAGCAACAATCTGATTTCAACTTCACACAACATCAGCATTCTTAGAATGTTAAATTTATATCCAGTACTCATCCAAATTTCCATGATTTTCTAGAATTAGTTGATTTTTAAACTATTTTTTTCAGACAAACTAAAATATGAGAACTCATTTTATTCTTTAAAAAAGTTATTTTCTTATGTAGTTCTAAAAAATGGTATGTGTTCACAACTCTGATTTTTAAAATAGATTTACGATAGCTATATTTAAGAAAGGTGAATCAGCGCAGTCTTATGGACAGAAAGGAATACTTAAATATTGGCTTTCTTGTTTTGGCCAAAGTGTCTGAGAATCTCACATTTCTCAGCCTTCTAGGATAAAATCTAAAGGTCCACACGATATAATTACTAAACATTTTATATCAATCACTGACACACCAAATTAGCTTACAGATTAATCCAGTTGGACTAAACATCTACTTGTATACTAGAAACTCCTATAGCGGAATATCTCTTTAGCCAAATCAAGAAATAGGAGATTCCTTGTCTTTCCTGCCAACTTGGACTTGCTTGCTATAATCCCTCTTGTGGGTATTACAATGACCACCCACTCCACCAAGCCCCACACTGAAGCCATCTACAACTTCTCCTGCCTCTGCCTTGGATCTTCAACCTGATTTTGTCTCCTAGATTTCGTTGAGGTCCATCTATTTTGATCAACCCCATTATCATAATAGTATCAATTCAGACCTTCCTCACCTCTGCTGTTACATCCCCATCCTCCTTGGTGCTATATCACTTTCTACCAATGACCACCTTCTGGTCTCCTTAGCTCTTCAACAGTGAAATTTGGAAACCAAAACAAACACTTCTGGTTATCTTTTCTGCAAAACAAACCATCTCTTTATTGAGGATGAGCAATGTAGGTGGCCCCTAATGGTCTGTCCATTGTAGTATACCGCGGGGGTCCAGTGGATACTTCCAAAGTTTACTATTCTTTGGCACTTTAGTACACATTTCTTCTGTTCACTTGGATTCTGCATTTCACATTATTTTTCCCCAGTTGCACTGAGTGTGCATTTTCCAGGCTGTATCTCATTTTGTTATTTCCTGCCCATATTTTTAATCTCCTGAAGGTATAATTATAATATTACTGTCCTTCCAGGTTTTTAAAATCTCCTCTGATTTGGGATCATCTGCCAACTTCATTAACATGAAGTTTATTTCTCCTAAAATAAAATGGGATACAGCATACAAATCCCAATAACATCAAGCTACAAGTGGTAACCTTGCCATTTATGTTACATTTTATTTACTGTCTCTCCACTATTTTCCATCTGTGTGGCTCTTCTCCAAGCCAAGTTGGACTTGTTTTGCAGTGGAAAAGGGTCAAAAAGTACTGTAAAAAAATAAGAAAACCTCCTTCCACACTATACAAAGGCTCTTCTCAACTAGTTTACCTAGTTATAGAGCAAGAAGATAACAGCTGTAGGTTTCACTCTTTAAACTTTCTGTTCCCATTTTAATATAATTTGACTGAGGGAGAAAAGAATTTCTCTTGCAAGTGAGCCCATAAGGTCAAGAAGCTCCATTCAGGTGGGATGGGGTGAAGGCCTCTGATGGGCAAGCAGCAGTCGCTCCCATTGCATCCCTAACGCACCACCAAGATGCCTGGAAACCCGTGGTAGCAAGCACTGCGGAGGAGAGGCACTCCTGCATTCAGGTTCCGACCAGGAAAGCATCATTCAGACATTTGAGAGAAACTCCAGGCGATTTCCTTCCCCTCCTTAAATGCGTGACGTGACTCTCCTGCTCCAGAAGTTCAAGAGAAAAGGCAGAGTTTTTACTCGCCAATTCTCTCTTTCCCTCCCGTGCTCACCAGCCAGGTAAGAAGTCTACTTGCCATGATGAGTCCAATTGCCAGCTCGCTCATTTACACTAGTTTTGGACCTCAAAAGTTTTGTGTTTTCATGCTTCTTTTTAAAAAGGAAACCAATATTCACATATCCTGTGCTGAACAGCTGTAACAGATGCAGCCTTATCTTGCCACCTCATTAGGAGAAACAAACAACTATAAATCTTGTATCACATCCAGAAAGTTGTCAGCTTGAAACAAAAGCTGGCAGGGATCCAAGTGGCATGCGCCCTTGATTCCAGTCTTTTGCCTCTAGTTCTTACATATGTAAATTGAGAAACTGTTAGCAGAAGCAAGCCAGCTAAAAACAGATGTGTTTAGGGTACACAGACACATTCAAGGGGCCCTCCAGGCCCGGACCCCTCCCCACCCTTCACCACAAATCCCTTCTCCTTCCTATTCCATGTCCTCCCCCCACACCCACACCCTCTGCCTCCCCACCTTCCTCCCAACACAACACATTTTTATCATTTACTCCTGGCTAAGTTCCCATGCCCCGCCATGGTGGTAGACCTCAGAATGAAAATACAGGATATAACAAAATGCCACAGCCCTACAACCTTCCTAAAGATTAAACCATTGCAACTATCAGAAAAAGAGATGGCGGAGGAGGAACAGAAGACTGTAGGATCAGACAAGGCAATAGGGACATCATGCCTGTGTTCCAGATTTGCAGCCAGTGCCCTTCTACTTGAGAGAAATCTCTGGGATATGGGAGTTTAAATCCCAGCTCCCTGCTTACTCTGGGCTGGGAGGGGTGGAGGTCATCTTGGACTCTACTTGGCTTTTCTCATGGATAAGATGGAAACATACTTCTGAAATCAGAGGGCTGATCCACAGATTAAATGGGCTAGCACGCCTGATGCTCTTGGCCCAGGGTAAGACACAGTCCTCAGATTCAGCAAGTGGTACCACTATTTAGGGAAAGTGTTGTCTGGTCTCTGCAAGTGAACGTGATGGTCCCTAGGGGCAGAGTCCGAGGTGGGTTACTTCTAGAAAGGAGGTTCTACCTGCGTACTGGTAGACCAACAGCTAACTCATTCTTCTTGGTCAAACCAGAAAGGATTCTCTTAACTTGGGATTTTACAAAATAACCAAGAGAATTGGCTTGGGCCCAGGTGGGTATAGTTTTTAAAAACTGCACACAAGTACAAGATGCGATTTCTTGGGTGAGTTTTGGCTCAGGCTTGAGTAATCTGCATTACCTTTGTGAGAGTCTGTTTCCTCATATTTCAGCTTGGGGTAAAAACCCACACCCTTCCTTGCTCACCCTTTTTTCACTCTTCAAAGTGCTTCTGCCCCTACCACACACCAAAACTTCCCTCCTGCCTGATGGACACCATGACATCACTACTCCAGCACTTAGGTTATCTCAGTGGACTTTGACCCACACCTCTAAACACTGAAAACTTCTCCCCACTTTGCCTTGATGGGGGATCTCATTTGCTGGTTTGTTTTCCTTAACACTTGCTAGTCTGCATTCCCTGGCACTCTAGGTCAGGCATATCTACACAGCATACACTCTGATCCACTTCTATGATCGACTACAGTCTCCATGTTGAGAACCACCTAAACAAGGGGTCAAAAGACCCATGGGTCAAATCCAGCCCACTGCCCATTCTCATGACTAAGTCGTACTGGAACACAGCCACCTGTATGGCACCCGGAGAACTGACATGTGGAGAGACCGTGAAGTCTGGGATATTTACAGTCTGGCCCTTCACGGAAAACGTTTGGCAGCCCTTAACGCAGATTGTGTCCCCAGTCACACCTGTATTTGTGACTCCAGCTCATCATGCAGACCATGTCTCACAGGCCACTCTCCAAGTGTTTCCAAGTGACCGCTCCACCTATAAGCATCTCACCCTCGTGTTGCACTCACAGCTGATGGAAACAGGACCCACACCCGAAAACACGGGTTGCATCCTGAAAGGGGCCTTCTTTAACCACATCCATCTATGACAGTTAGGCCATCCTTGCTCCTGCTCTCAAAATCCCTAGCCCGGCCCTGAGCCCACTGTTGTCCAGCCATCGCCCAGGCTACCATTCACTCCCCCTTAGAAGAATGCACATATTTCCTGTTTTCCTTGCTTTCCTCACTCACCTCCTCTCATGCATCCTCCCCCTCCCAACAGTTATCTTCCGAACTGAAAAATTTCCAACTTTTATTTCTCACTCAGTGTCTTCTAAGACATGGCCCCTAACTCTTCAGGGACATCTAAACGTGTGTCTCCCTTCACATCCAACACTCTAGCTAGCTAGCAACCAGCAACCTAGGATTTCCAAGAGGGAAGATCCAATTCCCACGTTCTAATGGGGGAATGAAACTACATAACTCAGTAAATGAAATTACATTTTAGGTGTCGGGCTAGAACCAGGTCAACCACATTTTCTTGAGGCTCCCTTGACCATCAGAAAGAACCAATCACTCGTTCTTTTCTGCCACCACTGCACCTTGATCTGACCTCTGTTAGAAAGCTTATCACAATGGCTCATGATGATTTGTTACATTCTGTCCCCTCGACTGGGCTGTGAACTCTCTGAGGGTAAGAGCTGCTTTAAGCAATCCTGAGGCTCCCATATCTCACCCATTGGTAGCATGTAGTAGGTGCTCAATAAATGTTTGTGAAGACCCCACATGCTTTGTAAACAGCAAAGTACTACATGAGTACCAGCTGGAAAAGAGACAAACCTACGCTCCTTAATGTCTTATGTTCAGTTTACTCTCCACTTCCAATCCTACAGGCACCGAAAAAAGGGGGAAAAGCCCTTGGCTAAGAACTTCATCGAGTTCTCACAGATAGGCTTTCCAAGTGTTAGTTCAGCAATGGGCCTGGTTCCTAGTCCCAGCTGGACACAGAGGCCTTTCCAAGTAGTACTAAGCAGGAACAGAAACGGGGACCAGGATGGGGAGAAGAGAATTAGGAAGGAAGGTGATGCTTCACGTACACAGCAACTCACAACCAATATTGAAGTTTATCCAATCAAACTTCATTTCTGAATGTGCACCACATGTTGGGCGTTCTGTTTTGGTCTTCAAAGTAAGCCTGGTAAAAGAGGACTAAAAGAAGAAATTTAACGTGAAAAGAAAGTTAGAGGGTAACTTGATCTTGTTTGTTCACTGGGAAAAGGCAATGTTACAAAAGAGGTAACCGGCTGCTCCCCATCTCCAGTGGAGAAAAATCAAAAGGGAAAGGGGTTAAGCTGTGCCATAAGGTACTGAAATTAGGTAGAAGGAATAATTTGCTGACATCAAAGGGTATCAAACACTATTCGTGGTTTACAATTTTATTGTCAGGAGGTCCTTAAACAGAGAGCATCTGGGCAGTGGTAGCTGAAGAAAGGAGATGGAACAGGTAAATTCTCAAGCTACTTCTTTGAACCACAACTGATATATCTATTTTTTTTAAATGGGCCCATGGACAAAACAGATTGACTCAACACCCACAACTACTATACACCATACACTTTGAAAAAAAACTATTAAAATCCAGTAAGTGAGAGGGTTGACAAAGTATGAAGAACAGAACAAATAACTACTAAATTAGCATGAATTAAAAGGTAAAGATTCCTCATGGAAAGAATATAAGTTTGGAGTCCTGCCCTAGGCTTTCTGGTCTGCACTTGCCATTTATGACCTATTTGACTTTGTGAAAAATGCAAGATACACACAGAGTACATCACAAAAAATAAAACACACGCAGGCACATATAGGTACATGCAAATAATAAGTGTTATGAGGAAATAACAATAGTTGTTTGAGAATGGTGACAACATTAGTGACTTCTATTTCCTTTTTTTCTTTTTCAAATTCAATAATATATACTACTTTTACAGGGGTGGGGAGAGGAAATTGCTCCCTGCCCCCCACCAAAATCTGTCTTGGTTTTCTGGGCAATATAATCTTTCATACCATTCTTTATTATGCTATAAACTAACTTCTCTGTTAATCAAAACACCTGCTGTTAGTCCGGTTATTTCCTTATTAGGCATTGAAGCCTTCCATGACACACATCTCCCACTGTCCATATATCATTGTAAAGGCATGTATACTATTTTTCATAGATCCAACCCATTCAATCTTCTCACATGTGGGGAAATTACACCTCTGAGATAGAAGAAAAATCATAGTCAACTACAATAATTCTACATTTGGGATGGGAACAAAGGAAGGGTGGAAGTTTGTACTACATTTTCAATAAATTTTCAATAACTTCCAAATGTTTATGCTTTCCAGGTTTCTTGACACCTGTGGGACAAATCAGCATAATACAATAATACAGGGCATATTTTTTCAGCCATAAGTTACTCCTTTTACTGGAATAAATTATGTATTTTTTCATAATTTTCATCCCTTTGAGACCTGACTGATTGATCCATAAAACACAATATCCATTCTGTTATCACTTAGTTTGTTAGACCAGCTCAGCTCCTAGACACACTGGAATCCACTGAAAGGACACAATGAAAAGTAAAACATTTCAAGTAAAATACAGTCCCACAGAAAATAAAATAACACTTCTTTAAATGCTTCATTTACATCAGTGAATATTCTTGGCCATGAACGACATATTAAAAAATAAATTCAGGAGACATTTCATTTATTTATCTTATGTATTACTACTTAAATAATATCTAGACTTTTGGAACAACAGCAAACAATACTTTGGAGATCATGTAGCCTATCCCTCTGATTTCATAAACAGGAAATGGGGGCCTCAAGTGTGAACAGTTTGCTCAATGTACTGTAGGTGGGCCAGTGATGGAATCACTGTGTGGCCACCACGTCTTCTGAGTTCCAGTTACGGATGCTTTCCCATCATGCAACACCGCTCACCTCTGCCGTGACATTGGAAGGAAGTGCTGGCAAGGGACGATCAGTACTTCCATTTCCAAACACTATTTTGGGGGGAAAATTTGCTTCATTCCTCTAAGCCCAATGATTGGGAGTAGGGGTTTCATTCCCCTTGGAAAAGCCCAGCTCTTTGGGCTTGGAAACAAAAAAACTTGGTTTTATCCTGACATGACGGAGATAGAGCAGGATGTCTGAGGTGTGTGAGCAGACGAGGGAAAGGAAGGAGGCTGGCAGGTGAAAAGCCAGGAGCCCGGAGAAGTGGAATATGGAGCTGGAGACCTCCCAAGGACAGCAGAGCTGGGAGGATACGCCGCCCACCTATGAAGAAAGTCTAGTTTCCGGTTTTACGTTGTCACCCACAAATCAATCACTTTTATTTTCAGAGCCTAAGGTTTTCTCAGCCTCTGATATCACTGAAATCAAGCTTCAGATGTAGATGTTCACAGTTCTGCGGTATACTCTCCTCTGAGTAGAAAGGACGAATTGGTTGCTGTACACGTAACAATGTGTTTTCCCAGTTGTAAGTGACACTTTCGTATGAGTCACCTAATGAGCCCCACTTCTCATGTGTATGTGTGTCTTATGTGAGATTCTGCCACTCATCCCTCCACTTTTTAAGAAATACCTGATCAGAGCGTTATATGCTACTTTTTGTGAGTTTGATTACACCAACAGGGATATTCCACTAACCATCTGGGTGATGTAAATATCTTACATCGGCTCTCAAGGACTTAGTAACTTTACCCAGAAAAATGAAAATACAAAACTGGACAGGGATCCCTCCAAATAAAAATCACTCTATGGCCAAAAAAGTCTGGGAAGAGGATGAGGAAAACCACAGGCACAAGGATCCAACGGGATAATATTTTAACTATTATGGCTTCAACCAATTAAACAATAAAAATCCAAGAACTCCTCAAATCTCACCTTACATAGTAAGCTTTCCCCAGATCGGGAAATTGAGCAGGGAGTTACAGTTGGCCTTCTTTACAGCATTCATGTTAGGTCTATTAAACCTGAAAAACTGCAAAGTAAGAATATAGAACAAAGTAAAAAAGCTCAGGCCATAAAGAGAAATTAGCACTGGGTACTATTTGCGAGTCTGCGAGGTAGCGTACCAGCCGAGGCTATAAATTCTGAGAAGGGAAGAAGCTACTATGTGAGCCCTCTTTCACTCATTTACTACATTATAAACACCAGCAGTAAAAGCAGAGAACACCAGTATAAGAGCAGGTAATCCTGACACACACTTGTAAGCCTACCTGACACTTGAGAACCACGATTCCCTTTTATCCTTCAAAACTAAAAGCAATTTGATGGAGCTGAAGACAAATCTGCCTTAATCTTGATTTTGCTTTCTAATAATTTAAGTTAGATGTGGGCAGACAAAAATAAGTGCGCAAAGTGCCCGTATACTGTATTCCCTTCTGACATTATGCACGTAAGCACATTAAAGACTCAGGGAAAAAAGCCACTGAATTTAATACTTTCTTTCTCATTGCCATTATTAGCATCCTGAACAATTTTTCCTTCAACGTAATTTATGAAGTGCAAAGTAGGATGAGTACCTAAGTCTCTTGTAGGTCTTTTATCATCAATTCTAACTTTTTCAGTTTAACAAAGTCCTCTAAAAGCAAAGGGAACAAAACAAATCAAACAAGACAAGCCAAACAAGTGTAGGACAGGACCAACTTCATCCAAGCCTTGCTAGGGCGGTGACAATAATAATAGTAATAATAATAATACCGAACCAAGAAGAAGATCCAGGTGTCACAACAGATTCAATGTAATGATGCAGTAAGGTGGACTCAGACCTGAATTCTGATCCTGAACTGTCTACATGTTAAATAGCAGACAAAGTACTTACTCCAGCTCAGTGGGAATATCGAGGCCTGCGCTGAGGGATGCTAATTGGGGTCAAATGAGAACACAAGAAAGCACCTCCACAGTGCCTGGTCTGGCCACACTGCAGGCATCTCACCCCTTCCCTTCCCAGTTTTCTATAGGACAGAGGCGCCAAGAGGCACGGGGAGAGTGAGAGAACAGAGCAGAAATCAAAGCAAGGTCACCTTGATCCTGCCTTACAAGGTAATAAGTAAGTATGCTTAGTTTATAGTCCTAACACAGAAAGAGGAGATGAGGAAGAGCATGGGGGAACCAAGAGAAGCAATTCAAGGGCATGGTCTTGTAAGGGGAGCTCAAACCGAATGAAATCTTGTGTAAGGTCTGCATGGAGGGTATATGAATGCAACAGGAAGAGCCCCCATGTGACAGGACCCAAAACAAAGTGACATTTGCATTCTGAGGATTTTCCGAGGTAGTATTAACAGCAGTCGCTTCCCACGGAGAACGCAATCACAACTAACTGAACAAGATTCAGGCACGTGCTTCTTTGCTCACATGTATGTGCTAATCACAACCTTCCCCAACATTCACTGAGGTAAATGCAGTGGGGATGTCTACTTGAAAACCCACAGGTGTGGAAAGAGCCCAAGACAGAAGACAGGACAGAAGTGGCTCCGTTCACACAAAGCCGGGGTACTCGGGACACAGCAGACCCCTTCTCAGACGCTCAGATGCTGCACCCACATGGTTTTCAGATGATCATCTCAGATGTGTGCTAGCAACAGTGTGATGTAATCCTGACCACACAAAATGTCCATTTTCTCCCTTAGGAACAGACATTTTCTCTGTCCATCTCGCGGATCAAAGAAATAGCCTAAATTATCCAGGAAAGTAATATGGCTCTTAAGTATTGGTGGCTTCTACTCAGGATGGAAGCCCCAGCATAGATAAAATAGAAAGGACACTGATGTTCCTGTTACTTCTGTTATTAACCAGGTAATGTTATTAGCCAGGTACTGCATTAAGCACCTGACATTTGCATGGGTATGTCCATGAGGTAGATGTCCCCACTTCATATAGGAAAAAATGCATGATTCTAGCCAATTCCTTGATGAAGGCCCATAGCTGGTAAGTGGTAGAGGTCAGATTCAAAGCCAGGAGTGTTTCACTTCAAAATCTTGTTCCTTTTCATCACTATAGTTTCAAAGTTTGTTCACATCAGGAATTTAGATATTGTGAAATTCTAAATAAGAAATTATTAGTGATTAATTAATAAATAGGTTAAATAAATTAATAAATAAGAAATAGTATTCCACGTTTTGATGTTTCATAAAGACGGTAAAAACAGGTTTTCGTCTTAACGAAATCCAGCATGTGGTTCTATTACAGCTGACCTAAGAGCAGGAAAGAGCCTTGTGGATGACCAAGCCCTCATCACGCCCTGGGGACAGAACTGCAAGGCACAGGAAGCCACGCTTGGCGAGCAGGC
Organism: Callorhinus ursinus; assembly: GCF_003265705.2. Classification (NCBI taxonomy): domain Eukaryota; kingdom Metazoa; phylum Chordata; class Mammalia; order Carnivora; family Otariidae; genus Callorhinus; species Callorhinus ursinus. Next base: position 70,829,212 of record NW_027397069.1, read on the forward strand.
CACACATACTACGGGTGGGCCTCAATGCTGGACCAGAGCACAGAGGTCTCAACTCCAGATTCAGGGTCTGGCCAATTTAAGATTTCCGTCTGGGGCAGTTTCCCATACACAGACTTTGCAGAGTTAATGTTCTATCCATAACTGGGGCAAATCGGTAGGAAATTACAAAGGGGAGCATATTCCCAGTGCTTTGTCATACTTGAGGAAATGAAAGGATTTAAGCATATCTGGCTTGAATAAATATTTTCTCTATAAAAGTTAATCTACAATTACACTTAATGTGAAATATTATATAGAAAAACATCCCACGTGTTTTTGTTGCTGGAGGACTCTTTATAGTTTGTGTTTTATTAGCGGTCCCCCATGTAAGTCTGAAGAATTCCCTCTGGGGAAGTTTATTCCGGATAATGGCTGACTCTAGCCATAAGCATTTCCAATCAGCCAGGACACAGTTGTCTAAGGCCTGTGCTATTTGCTTTTCAGTGTTGCATATACAGCTCTTACCATGTTGTGGATGCTTTGGCTTTGACAAGAGAGAATATAAATAATGACAATGACAAAATCACTTCCTTGGTTGTCCACAGCACTGTGTAGTGACTAATGTTTCTGCAAAACTAAACATAACCAAAAACAAACAAAAACAAAAACAAAAAACTCCAAAGTTCTTCCTGTAACGTTCCAATAAACAATGTTTCTCAGACTACAGAAGTTTGTCATGTAAGGGTTAAGCTTGAATATTTTCCAAGTTTAATGGCTTATCTTGAGAATTCGGGTGACCTTTACACTCTCCATCACACCACAGAGTTAGGCTAATTGAGGTATAAATGCTTTTCTCTGAGATCTGAGGGGAAGATGTGCCCCAGATTTCGTGGCTTTGCTTACCCCAGGTCTGCACACATGTATTGTACTCACTGTGCCCCAGCTGGAGGAGGATGGGGGTGACATGTTAAAGATACCAGTTTACTGCACTGAAAATCAACACAAAGAGAAAGAAAATCAAGATACACACATGAAGCCATGCCACCCTCCTCCACCTCAGGGCCATTCTCCATGGCTTTTCCTTGGAGAGCCTCCCAACACTCCTGCCTGGTGGCTGGGATGTCCTCCAGACCCCTGAAGCCCTTGCTTTCCCATGAAAAGGACTCCTTGCAAGTGATCAATTGCTACGTGCTCTCAAGCTGAAGAGTAGCCTCCTAAATATGTCCACATCCGAAACCCCAGAACCTGTAAATGTTACCTTATCCAGCAAAAAGGAATTTTGCGGATATAACTAAGGATCTTGAGACAGAGAGATTTTCTGGGGTTATCTGAGTGGCTCTAAATGTCATCACAAATGTCCATAGAGGGTAATTTTACTTCAGAAGAGGAGGTGACATGACGACAGAAGCAGAGGGTGGAGTGATATATTGTGAAGGTGGAAGAAGGGGCCACAAGTCAAGGAATTTATTATTTAGAGAAATCCTTTAGAATTCAGCATCTACCAGAACCTGCAAAAGGCACGGAAATGGATTCTCTCCCCTGGAGCCTCCGGGACTGTAAGAGAATAGATTTGTGTTGTTTCCAGCTACTCGGTTTGTGGCAGTTGGCAACTGTGACCACCTCCCAGGCGTCGCTCTGCCTGTCCCCCAGCCCCCCAGCCCCCCAGCCCCCAAGCCCCGTTTCATACACCAAGTTCCAGAGACACCCTCTGCTGTTCTCGTCTACCTTCTCAAGCACAAGGGTATTTCTGCTTATGTACACAAAACATTATAATCTATTTTACACAAATCTGAAAATTATTCTCTTTGGAAAATAATTCTCATTGAAGGATTTAAGTAATAAACACCACTGATGACATTGAGATAAATAAGGCTACAATATTTTACCTTAGCTTTCTAGTAAGTGTATTTCTATCTATACCCCAAGGGTAAACATGTTCAGCAATAGTATTTGCTTGTCAAGTTATTCTTCCTGAGTTTCAGTTTTCTTACCAGAAAATTGGTGTTGCCATGTGAATGAAATAAACACCACATATAAAACTCCTAGTATAATTCCTGGTACATAATAAGCGCCAATATGTGCACAGCAAGTGACATTTAGCCATGAGGTCCTCGGGCTTATCTTCTGTGCTCTTTATGGAGATAGGACTTAAGTCAGAAAGCAAATCAGTCTGATTTCTTTCTAGTGTTACCACACATGGACTTATGCTCTTTTCCCCCTTGGGCTAGTTACTTCTTTGTGCCATGAGAAACAAAAAAGTCATTTACGATGCAGGAACTCAAACAGGAATGAGGACCTGTGGGTATTGTGAACATCAGGAGTAAAACCAGGGTGGAGTGAATGATAGTGAGACAAAGATAAAGCGAGGTTGGGAGCAGTGTCCAGAAGTTAACTGAGCAGAAGCACAACATGCCAGTAATAAACTCAGAAAAGCATTCAACGAGGCAGGTCCAGAATGTCCAGAGCTAGGGCCAGCTAAAGCACCAGGCCGTTTGACAGTTCTGGTCAAGCCAAAGGTCACCAGACTGGTCGACCCAGATTTGTCTGGGAGTCATTCCCAGGAGGAGCCTGGCTGCCTCAGTCAGACCCTCAGTTGTCTGCCCACAGCACAAAGAGACAAGAGGTGTTGAGATCTGGCTCGCTTTTCCTCCCTCTCTCACACCCATGTGAGAGAAAGTTCACTGGTGGCCTTGCCACTGGTCTTCGGTCCCTTGGGTCTGGGATTGCCCACCTCAAGCATCAGCGTCTACACAGATTGAACCTTGGGCCTAAAAAGGAACTGAGATTCCCATCCTGATCAACTGTCACTCTCACCCTGGTCTGTAAGATCGGCTTGTAGCTCCTCACTCAGAGTTTGCTGCACACATCTGGGTCCATCCTCTGCATCAAGGGCAGAGCCTTGCGGGATGATCTCCCAGACGCGTCCAAGGATGACAAGAAGTAGAGCGCAAAATAGTTAAGAAAAATTCGAGGGTTTTAGGCAGAGGTTTTGTTCCTGTGTTTTCTCCTGTTCGCAGAAGAGGAGTGTTTCTCCAGGGGGACAATGGCCCTCCAAGAAGTGGCATAACACAGAAGGCAGCACATTGCATGGCTTCTGCTAGAAACTGGTATGTACAACTGCCCAGCCTGAGAGATGCTGCGCTCGGGGAGGGCAGGGGAACTGCCTGTATTGGGTGACACTTAACCTCCAGGTGCTAGCACAAAGGCTGCTGGATAATTAGTACTTCCATCATTTGTTCATTCTGAGAACACCTATTTATTTAAGACAACTAGAAATCAGGACAGTTGATTATTTCCTGGGCTTGGTATAGGATGAAATTCATCTGAACTTTACATCAATGGTCCTTATGTTGGTTACCTGACTGTCCAGACCCTTTGTATACCCGCCCTCCCATCATCATCCTAGGATACCAAAGGGCACAGGTCTGGTTTTCCTACTTTTGTCCATTCTTAACATAAGATATTCCTGCCAAAGGGAGATCAATAACAGGCATTTGTTTCTCTTCCCACTCCCAGGAAATGACCTGTGGACAAGGCAGCAGTCTGTATCTGCTGTGGGACCATAAGAAACCAATGTGAATTTTTTAAATGGAGAAATGACAGCAGGTGAGATCACCTTGTATTTCTGAAAGTGGTTAATACATATGTGCTCAGCTCATAAGGCCATTACAACTTACCAACAAGACAAAGCTTACACAGGTTTTGTAACTTACATTGCTCTGAGCTCTACCTCTTCACCCAACAGACCCTCATTCACAATTCAACAGTGGGAAATGAGAGTGCTGCCCAAGGTGCTCTGTTCAGCCACTCTTTACCTATTCACTGTCTTTCCGACTGACCACATTTACCCTCACATTTCTATAGCAACAGTTGTAAATCTATCCCCAGGCTAAATCTTTCTCTCAAATACAGGTTGATTCCCAATTACCTTCTGGAAATGCCTGAACACTGTTCCGAAGCTCTCTCAAATGCAACATGACTGTATTAGTTTTCTACTGCTGTATAACAAATCCTTACAAACTTAGCTGCTTACAAGAGCACCCGTTTAGTAACTCACAGTTGTATAGGTCAGAAGTCCAGGTCCACCATGACTGGATTCTCTGTGCAGGGTCTCCTAAGGCTAAAATCAAGAGATCAGCCAGGCTGGGTTCTCCTTTGGAGCTCAGGATCTTCTTCTAAGCTCATGTGTCTGTGGCAAACTCAGTTCCTTGCAGTTGTGGGAATGAGGTCCACATCTCTCCACTGGCTGCATCTGGGGCTACTCCCAGCTCCTGGAGGTTTCCTATATTCCTTGCTAGGTGGTCCCCCTCTAACTACAAGCAAATGCCCATCAAATCCTACTCAGATTTTAAACTTCTCTGACTGCCCCATCTCTGACATTTAGAACCACATGTAAAATGCACACATGATATAGGTCAGCCCCACTCAGATAATCTCTGTCTTAAAGTTGACTGTGACACAGCAAAAGAAACAGTCAACAAAACCAAAAGACAACCGACAGAATGGGAGAAGATATTTGCAAATGACATATCAGATAAAGGGCTAATATCCAAAATCTATAAAGAACTTACTAAACTCAACACCCAAAGAACAAATGATCCAATCAAGAAATGGGCAGAAGACATGAACAGACATTGTTCCAAAGAAGACATCCCAATGGCCAACAGACACATGAAAAAGTGCTCAGCATTACTTAGCATCAGGGAAATCCAAATCAAAACCTCAATGAGATATCACCTCACACCAGTCAGAATGGCTAACATTAACAAGTCAGGAAATGATAGATGTTGGCAGGGATGCAGAGAAAGGGAAACCCTCCTACACTGTTGGTGGGAATGCAAGCTGGGGCAGCCACTCTGGAAAACAGTATGGATGTTCCTCAGAAAGTTGAAAATAGAGCTACCATACAATCCAGCAATTGCACTACTGGGTGTTTACCCCAAAGATACAAATGTAGGGATCCGAAGGGGTACATGTACCCCAATGTTTATAGCAGCAATGTCCACAATAGCCAAACTGTGGAAAGAGCCAAGATGTCCATCAACAGATGAATGGATAAAGAAGATGTGGTATATATACACAATGGAATATTATGCAGCCTTCAAAAGGAATGAGATCTTGCCATTTGCAACGACGTGGATGGAACTGGAGGGTATTATGCTGAGCAAAATAAGTCAATCAGAGAAAGACATGTATCATATGACCTCACTGATATGAGGAATTCTTAATCTCAGGAAATAAACTGAAGGTTGCTGGAGTGGTGGGGGTGGGAGGGATGGGGTGGCTGGGTGATAGACATTGGGGAGGGTACGTGCTATGGTGAGTGCTGTGAATTGTGTAAGACTGTTGAATCATAGACCTGTACCTCATAAACAAATAATACATTAAAAAAAAAAGTAGAAGATAGCAGGAGGGGAAGAACGAAGGGGGGGAATTAGAGGGGGGGATGAACCATGAGAGACTATGGACTCTGAAAAACAAAGTGAGGGTTCTAGAGGGGAGGGGCTGGGGGGATGGGTTAGCCTGGTGATGGGTATTAAGGAGGGCACGTTCTGTGTGGAGCACTGGCTGTTATACACAAACAATGAATCATGGATCACTACATCAAAAACTAATGATGTAATCTATGGTGATTAACATAATAATAAAAAAAAAGTTGACTGTGCCAAAAAGTATAACCGAATCATGGAAATAAAACCGTTATATTCCCAGTCTTGGGCACGGGTGTCCACCAGAGGGTGGAGAATCCTGGGGCCATCTTGGAATGCTGCCTTGTACAATGGCCACATGCAAACTCATTTCTCCCGTTATTCATGAACCCCAAACAACAATCAATCACCACAGCCTCTGTGGAAATGGGACAAAATTCTCGAGCTACACAGACCCTCCAACTGGAATTAGAAACAAAAAACTAACAAAACTCAGCTAGATGATGTTTTTAAAAGAATACAGAAAAGCCAAAAGTAAAAAGACAGAAAAAGATATACTAGGCCAATGTTAACTAAAAGAAACACATCATAGCCAAATTAATTCAAAAAGAGACTAAGGCAAAAAAGCATGACTAACAATAAAGTCCTCTCATTAGCAAGTGAGAAACTATGAAAATGAAACAAGGAGATAAGCCATTTCACATTTGCAAGGTTGGTAAGATTAAAATACCTTAAAAATAGAGGTCTTGGTCAAGATGTAGATCAGGGAAGACTTTTATAAACTGTTAGCAGTTCACTTAAGAATATAATTTTGCATTATTTAGTGAAGTTGAAAATGCACATTTCCCAGTACCAAGCAATTCTACTCCCATGTATTATACCCTAGAAAAATATTTGCACATGTGCACAAGTAGACATTTACTATTTTCTCAGCCACATTGTGGGTAGTAGTAAAAATCTGGCCATAAGCCAAATGCCTATTGACATGAGAATAATAAAATAAGTTGTGGTAATATTCATACAATGGAACTTCATGTAGCAGTGAGAATGAACACACTAAGGCCACATGAATTAACGTGGATTAAATTTAAACAGCCTTGAACAAACTAAACAATATCGCAGGACACTTCCATTTGCTCTATATTCAAATACATGTATAGGAAAACAATATGAATCACAGATGGGTAGAAACTATGAAAGAAAGCAAGTGAATGACAAAACAAAATTGATGAGAGTAATCACCTCTGTGGGATAGAAGAGGTGACATGATCCCAGGTATAGAGGAGTCTTCAACGGTTTGGTTTCTCAACCAGGGAGTGAAATAGTGGCATTTATTGTGGCTGTTATATGTGATATGCATTTTTGGTATGTACAGACAAAAACCCAAATAGTTAACAAATGCCAAGCAATAAATTAGTGCAAGTGTATGTTGGTAATAATAAATGCTGAAGGGACCTGGAAGAAATCCATTCCATCTGGCAGAGGCAGAGGGGGTCTCATGGAAGAGAAGAATTACAGGAACAAAGGATCAGAAGTATGAACATACTTAGCACCGGCAGGTTATAATAAATACACCAGCCTCATTAGTTAGACAGTCTCCACTCTGCCTAAAAGAAGAGTGGAATGCAAGGCTGAGGTCAACAACGGTGTGTTTGCAACCCCCAAAGAAACGCAGACAGCACCCTGGTCCGGGAAGCTTTTAGGACCAAACGGTACTTAGTAAGGCTCTGGGAGGGCAGTCTGGATGGAGCGCTGGGAGGCAAAAGGGACGCCCGTGACCATCGTGGAAGAAGGGGACGTGAGCACTGCCGGGGGTTCAGAGCCCATGGCCCCCACAGGGCCGCACCACTCATGCCCGCTGGGTTGGCTGCAGCAACAAAGTCAAAGTGGAAGCACACGGCTGGCAGGGATGTCAAATGGTGTGGCCACTATGGAGAGCATTCTGACATAGGCTTGAAGAGGTTACCACACAGTGACTCCACCAGTACAATCCCAGAGAAGCGACAAGAGATATCCACATAAGAGCTTGTATATGGATAGCAGCATTATCCGTCATAGCAAAAAAGGTGGAAACAGCCCAAATATCCGTCCACCGACGAATGGATAAACAAAACGGGGTGTATCCATCCAATGCACTATGACTGCACCATACAAAGTACACAGTGATATGTGTTCTGACATGATAAACCTTGAAAGCATTCTAGGTGAACGGAGCCAGTCACAAAAGACCTCGTGTTGTACAATTCTGTCTACATGAAATGTCTAGAATAGGCAAATCTAGAGGGACAGAGAGTAGACTAGTGGCTGCTTAGGCAGGGGCTGGGGTTTCAAGTATACAGGATTTCTTTTTGAGGGTTTGAAAATGTTTGCAAATTGGCTGTAATGATGGTTTGTATGTATCTGTGAATACATCCACTGAACAATGCGCCTACAAGGCTGAATTGTTTGGTACAGAAGTCAGAGCTGGGCTCCTGCTCCCAGCTCCAGGACCAGGGCCAGGCCTGGAACTCCACAGGGTTAGGATGAGGATTTTGTAAGAGAAGGTCCATACGCTTCTGAGGGGAGGCCGTGGCACAGTTTGCTGAAGCCTGAATGAATAGAGAAGAAAAGTTAGATTTAAAAGGAAAAACTTAACAAGAATCAAGAATTGCTAATGCGGAATTGTTAAGGAGCATGAGAAGAAGGAGAAACACAAAACACTGAGGACTCACATGGCGGACGGGGAAAATGAGACTGTCGTCAGCAACATCTTAAAACTACAACAGCTAAAATCAGTGAGGTGGTAGATGTTCTTAGAGTGCTTTCCCAGGAATTCTTTATCTGTCCGTCTCTCTACCTATGTAACCTACCAGTTTTTTTCCAACCGAAGAGGCATGTCCATCTCACCCTCAGAGCTGCTCGGCCAGTTCCTCTCACTGACTGTCCACATAGACCCAGGCAGGCTGGGGCCCCCTAGGAAAACCCACTTCCTGGGTTTGAGAAAGTCAATCATGCCAAACAAACAAACAACAACAACAACAAACAGTTCATCTGATTTTCCTTCTCCTGCATGAATGGACTAATTAAAATGTTTGTGGCCAACTCTGAAGGAGAACGAGCAGCTGTCCAACCAGCACAGCACTGCTTTCTTTTGGAAGAAACGAAATGGGAGGACATTCGAAATTAAAGCTTAGAGCCAAATCATGAAGCCTTTCTCTGGCACTGAATTGGATTCACAAAATAAGTGCTTAGCTGAGGAAGTCCAGGCTGAAAAGCATTCACAGAAACTGACCTCTGAGCTTTACACACAAGTTCAAATTCAAAAAGGCAGAACAAGGCGAAAGTCTTTTAAAACCCTGCAATATACAGCAAATGTCACTGGGCATTCGTGTGCAGGCACGTATGTTTTACGTGCATCATGGCCCATTCCCTTGGAGTCCCACTGCCATTTTGCACCAACTTTGTCCATCTGTTCATTTGTTCATTCATTCATTCATTCAGTGAGTTCTAACCAATGCCAAAAGCGAGTTAAAACAGAACAAACAATGCCAAATTTCATTTGTCACTAGATAAAATGGTACATATTTGTAAGGCTTCACTTCCAAACAACTTTCAAAAAGTCAATTTAAACCAATTTGCTGGTGTTCTGATCTTTCATTGTTATTCTTGGCTTTAAAAAACAAAACCAAACCTGGTTTTCTTTTTCTGCTTCATATTGTCTCAGGAGGCTGAGCCTATGTATTGGTGTTCTTGGCAGATGTTTCCTAAATGGTTGCTGGACTTTTAGCAGTATCTCTCTCTCTCTCTCTCTTTCTTAGTACATATCAATTTTTGTAGCTCATTGGGCAAAGAAAAATCCATATTCCAGACATAACAGATTGGCATAAAAATAACAAATAGGCTCTCAGTTTTGTGCACCAGCTGGCATCCATAACCACAAAAGTGATAAACAGGGGTGCCTGGGTGGCTCAGCTGTTAAGCGTCTGCCTTCAGCTCAGGTCATGATCCCAGGGTCCTAGGATCGAGCCCTGCATCCGGCTCCCTGCTCCATGGGAAGCCTGCTTCTCCCTCTCCCACTCCCCCTGCTTGTGTTCCCTCTCTCGCTGTGTCTCTCTCTGTCAAATAAATAAATAAAATCTTTTTTTAAAAAAGTGATAAACAGATAAGAACCACAAGATTCAGAATAATAGGTCAATAAAAAAGAGACAAAAGTTTAAAAAATTGTAAAGGAAAGACTCTTATTTATATGTCTAGTCATTTATAATTTTTCTGACCCTAGTCTCAGATATTAAAATGTTTCTTAATATATTTTATAATTTGAGACTAACTCCAACTCAAGGAATTACACAAATGTCAGTTTTAAAAATAGTTGCTGTCTTTCACTATTATGACAAAAGAGTGATCTCGATCCAACTTTCCTAATGTCATTATCCTGCTCTAAAAAATAGCACAACACCACATAAATTAAAATCCAACGACCTAACTAGTTCCAACTTCAAGGGAGTAAAGTGACGGGACACATGTGACAAAATTTACGAATAGGCAGCATGCACCACACCCCAGAGTCCTCCTGTTGTCTATCGCACACAAACCCAGGTATTACTGATGATACTGTCTCCTTTTTCTCGTTACCCTGGACTTTTAAGCACTATAATAAAAAACATACACCATGTACTAAGAAAAAGGAATTAAAATGCGAAAGATAAGCAAGGTTAAGCTCAATTCTTAAATCCAACTTGTGTGTATCAGGCACTCGCCACACCGTAAGGACCTGTCCATCGAGCACATGCTACAAGACTAGGATCAATTATACAAAGAGTAGTGTTCAGATTAGGGTTTCTCTCTCAAAAAGGAAGTATATCCACCAAAAGATAGTCATTCATGTATAAAGTCAGTGAGATTATGGGAAATTTAAGTTCTTTGATCAGTTTTTCCTTGGAATTTTCTTTGTTAAATATTTAATTAGGACTATTGCATATTTTTTCATTCAATCTTCAGATACTTTTTGAAAAGAGCTTGACTAAGAGTATGCGATAGTAGTAAAAGGCACCATTATTTCCCAAGTTTCATAGTTTTGTGATCCCAGGCAAGTGACTTTATCTCCCTAAACCTTGGTTTCGTCTTCCGGTGATAGTAGTAGGTACCTAACTTGGAAGGGGTTTTTGAGCACCACATGAAACAATGCCTGGAAAGTGCTTAATAGCCAGTCCGTTCTCAGCATTCAGTAGCTATCATCACCATGAAAATACTGAATCCCTGATCCCGTTCTTGACAATTCCCTCTTCTTCACTCTTGTCTTCCAGACTTGATTACAAAGTCCTCTCCATTTACATCTAGACCTTCCTCAGATGTGTCTGTTTCTCTTCACCTCCTTAATCCCAGCTACCCTGATCTAATATAGATGAATGAATGAATGAAAGAGTGGTCATTCTTTCAGTCTGTCAGTCTGGCAATGCCGCCAGCAGTTGGATACACACATTAAGTAAAACTCAGAGGGGAAAGTAGCACGCAGGCTGCAATCACACTAAAGACATCTTTCTTTCCACAGGAGACTATTCACCCAACTCCATTCTACCCGACTTGCGTGACTTGGCATGTTCAACCCAAGTGTTCTCAAACATCTGAAATTGAAGGGAAAAAAACAAACAAGAAATTCACATTTTATGAATTCAATAGCCACATAATTTGTGTGTACAACATCCCTGTTTCTTCTTTCACAATTTATCATCATCTCATTTGCTTTAGTCTTTTTCCTGTTAGATTTGCATCCTTGTCCTCAGTACCAGCACGAGGCTGGGCTACATCTGATCACTTGTTTATCACCACAGTTCCAGTGCCTAGAAAGAATGTTTAACACAGAATAAGAGCTAAACAAGTATTTGTCCAGTTGATCTCCCTTCCTCTACTCTTACCCCTCCTTTAAACCATACTGCTGCCATTTTGAGTGTACTTCTAAAAGTAGAAATCTGGCCCAGACCATTCAGTGGGGAACAGTCTGTCCAATATGTGATGCTGGAAGAACTGGATAGCCGTGTGAGAAAGAAAGAAACTGGACCTTACCTCACACCATATACAAAAACTAACTCAAATGGATCAAAGACTTAAATGTAACAGCTAAACTGTAGCTCTTACTAGACAACATAGGTGTAAATATTCATGACCTTGGATCAGGCCATACCTTCTCAGACATGACCAAAAGCATTCGTGACAAGAGATGAAGTTGAACAATTGGGCTTCATCAAATTTATAAATGTTTATGCTGCAAACAATGCCATCCAGAAAGTGAAAAGACAACATACAGAGTGGTAGAAAATATCTGCAAATCATATATCTCATAAGATACTTGTATCCAGACTATATAAAGAATACTTACAACTCAATAATAAAAAGACAACCCAATTTAAAAGTGGGGAAAGGATTGAAATAGATATTTCTCAAGGAAGACATCAACATCACTCATCATCATGGAAATACAAAGCAAAACCACAATGAGATACCACCTCACATCTACTAGGATGGCTATAATTAAAAAGCCTGATAACAATTTTGGCAAAGATGTGGTGAAATTGAAGTCTCATACATTGCTAGTGGGAATATAAAATGATATAGTCACCTGAGAAAACAATCTGGAAGTTCCTTTATTTTAGGAAACAGATTTACCATATGACCCAGCAATTCCGCTCATAGGTATATATTCAAGACTACTGGAAACATACATTCATACAAAAACTTGTAGATCAATGTCCACAGAAGCATTATTCATAACATAACCCAAATGTCCACCAACTAATGAATGGATAAACAACATGTGATATATCCATCCTAAGAAGTAAAATGCCACAGCATAGATGACCCTTGAAAACTTTATGCTTAGTAATAGAAGCCAGTCACAAAAGACCACATATTATATAATTCCATTTATATGGAACATCCAGAATAGGCAAATATATAGAGATGGAAAGTAGACTAGCAGTTGCCTAAGGCTAAGGGTGGAGGGGAATTGAGAGTGATGAACAGGTGATGAACATTTTGGGGGTGGTGATAATGTCTTAAAATGGACCCTGGTGATAGCTGCACAATTCTGAATATTCCAAAAGGATTAAATTGTATGCTTCAAATGTGTGAATTGTACCGCATGTGAATTATATCTTAGTAAAGCGGTTATTTAAAAGTACATATCAGAGCACCTGGGTGGCTCAGTCAGTTAAATGTCCAACTCCTGATTTTGGCTCAGGTCATGATCTCAGGATGGTGAGATTGAGCCCCACATCGAGCTCAGTCCTGGGCATGGAGCCTGCTTAAGATTTTCTCTTTGGATCTCCCTCTGCCCCTTCCCCACTCCCGCTCTAAAAACAAAAACAACAACAACAAAAAAAACCCATATCTGACCACATCATTCCTTAGTTAAAAATTTTCAAGGTTGCACACTGTGCTGAGGATCAAGTACAAATCCCGACGTGATTGACAGATCCATGTGACTGTGTCCCGATTTGCTTCTCCAGCCTCATCTTGCCTCACTTTTCTCAACAGTGCAGGCACCTAATAGCTGCTCAATAAACTTTAGCCTAAAGAACCAATTTTATGGTAGCAGTCAGTGGTACCAGCTGTCAATGAAGTCAACTTTGCCCTTAAGAAGTCACATGAACATGAGGAAGGGAAAAATAAGGTATGTAATTTCCAAAGAAGCATTTATTCACATGTCCAGTCAATGCTTTTTTTTTCTATTTCTAGTGCCCAAGTGGAGATCCTATGAGCATGCTGAACTCAGAACTACATGCTAATTCAGATACAAAGGCTCTTTGTTTTCTCCAAGGGCTTTTACATTCTCTTATGTTGACATCTTTTTTCTGTACTCACGTAGGTGGACCAGCTAAGCAGGCGCCCCTGAATTGGAAAACTAATGGAAGGAGAAGAGAGTTGACTCTGACACCGTAAATATTTTCTTTTCATTGTTACATTATCAGTGTTCTCAATGTCACTTCAGCAACTGTTAGGAGGAGGGAGTCGGCTGCCTCCCAGAAAATAAAGGTTTAGGGAGGGTATCACACTGTTCATTCATTCACAAATATCTACTGGGCACTCACTATGTGCTGGGCATTGTTTGAGGCGCTGTGGAACGGAGGGCAAAAGACAAAAGAAAAAAAAAATCCTGGCTTTAAGGGAACTTACATTCTGTTGGGTGGAGAGAGAGTATCGATAATTAAAAGTACAGTCAGGTAGCGATAAATGCTATCTAGCAAAATAAAGCTAAGGAAAGAGGGAGGGGCACTAATTTAGCCAGGTATTCAAGGACACCCTCACAGAAAAGCTAGTATTTGGGTGGACACCTGAATCAAGGGAGTGTGTTTGCCATGTGGCATCTGGGGTGAGGGCTTTACAAGCAAAGAGAACAGAGCCCGTAACGGTCGTGAGCCAGCGGCCTGCTCAGACTGCAGACGGACAGAAAGGAGTCCAACATGGCTGGGCCATGGTAAGCAAGGGGGAAGCAGTATCCCATTGAGGCCTTTTATTCTCAGAGATGAGAAACCTCTTGAAGGTTTTGTTTTAGCAGGAGCATATAGCTTTTCTTTTCACCACACTTCGGGCCAATCAAAGCTGATCATTAAGGGTAGCCACAGAGTCTACGTTGGCCTACAGCATTAGAGAAGCTGGTATATTTAAGAATTCAATCTACCGGGGCGCCTGGGTGGCTCAGTCGATTAAGCAACTGCCTTCAGCTCAGGTCATGATCCCATGGTCCTGGGATCGAGCACCATATCGGGCTCCCTGCTCAGCAGAGAGCCTGCTTCTCCCTCTCCCTCTGCCTGCCACTCTGCCTACTTGTGCTCTCTCTCTCTGGGTCAAATAAAAAAAAAAAAAGAATTCAATCTACCTAAGATCTAAAGCTGCTCTATACTGAAATACAAGAGACAAAGTAATAAATTCAGAATTGTACAATCCGCACAGTTTTTACTGTCCAGCCCTTCTTCCTCTAGACCGTGAGTGCCACAGAGACAGGGGGCTATGCTCTTCTCATTCCCCATGGTATAATTATATCCCCAGGACAAACCAGGAGCTCACGCAAGTATCTGACAGGAAACATTTTTGTCACACATACCTTTAATTCATTCAGCATATATGCAGATTTCATTTTGATTTTCATTTCAAGAAGCACAATGTGACCTACATTTGAAATAATCCTTAGGAGACTTTGCAATTTGCTGGAATGGCAGCAGAGAAAGTACCAAGGCCTAAACAGGAAAATACAAATCGCCAACAGCTACTAGGTTCAGGTTGGGCTTTTCTAGAATCGTGACTGAGAATCTCCATTTAGGGCAATGAGGACCTTTAATTTTTTCTACAGAATATCTACATGAAAGCTGTAGCCCTCACAGTAATACTGGTTAAATTCAGGATTTTCAGCAGTGGGTTAATATGAATGTGTTCTAAATCACTCTCCTTTCATATATAAAGACACGCTTAAACAGCACAATGCATGAACACTGGTAAATATTTCTAAGCTAATAAAACTTGCCTCTTCGTCTTATCTGAAACAACAGACTTAGTGAGAATGATGAAATTTGTTACACGTAATTGTAAAAATGGCTTTCAAGTTGAAAAAAGAAGCAATGTCTGCTTTTTAAAACTTACATCAAAACTGAAATATGCAATGAACAAGGCTGGGAAGTTAATGAAAGAGAAGCAGACATCATTTTGGAAAAAGGGAATTCTGTACAATGGTCACCATCTATATTTTTAGGGATTAATTTGCTAAACTTACCTTAAAACAAAATGAGGCTAATCCTACGATAGTTTTAGGGGAAGATTGGTGTAGTAAACTCAACACAATATTACACTTGTAGCTCCGCGAAGATATTCCTTATTTTTGCTTTTACCATGTAAAATGACTCATCCTTTGTGGGAAGGGCATAATTGTAAATACAGAGCATTCCCAAGCTTATTTTGCGAGGAAATAGTCTTAAGCCCATCATCTCCTACTCATGCAATTCTTCCCACCTGTCACTCGCTGCCCCCCTTTCCAATCCTTTCGGATTCCAAGCTCAGCATTCATTAAGACAATTCCAGCTGATTAAAAAGAAGTGAAGATTTTATTAATTAGCTTGGGCAATGTAGAAACAAACCTAAGCTTGTGTATTAGTCAGCTCAGGCAGGCATAACAAAGTAGCACAGCCTGGGGGGCTTAAATAAGAGAAATTTATTTTCTCAGCTCTGGAGGCTGGAGATCCAAGACCAAGATGCTGGTCAATTTGGTTTCTGGTTTCTCCTTTTTGGCTTATAGATGGCTGCCTTCTTACTGTGTATTCACATGGCAGAGAGCTCTCTGGTGTCTTTTATTATAAGGACAATGATCCTATAGGATTGGGACCCCATCATTAAGACCTCATTTTATTTTAATTACCCTCTTAAAGGCTCTATTTCTAAATACAGCCACATTGGGGGTTAGGACTTCATATAAATTTGGGGAGGACACAATTAAGTCTATAGCACTTAGTATCAGGTTTGCTTTCACTGTGTTTTTTGTCTTGGGCAAGCACTAAGGGAGTCACTTAGATCCTTTCTTTCAGTATCATCTAGACCCTTTGAGTCCTCAGAGCTTTAGCAAACAAATGGGATTGGCCTTGCTATGGGTAGCATATGGATCCTACCCGATACTACTCAAGCAAGTCTGACCTCACCCAAAGCCCCGCCTCTCAGTCACCGTGACTGAGGGACTAAGTTAATGCAGAAACCTTCACCTTCCTCAACATTTTTTTTTTCCTGTTCTGAATGTGTCCCTAGAAAGAGGGATTTCCTACAAGGCCAGTAGTCCTCCCGGCTCTGGAGTTCTAGAAGCCACAGTGCTAACCAATGAAGATCATCTCAACACGCTGAAGGTGAAGACCTACATGGTCTGTCCAAACCAAGAGGAGTTCAAGAATCATGTTCTCATGGGGGAACTGCTCACAAAACCCTGGCTCAGAAACTTAATATTAAACAGCAGCCTAGTCTACACATCCTATTGAAGCAAAATAAGCTGACAGAGGAGGGCATGTATTTTGAGTGGCTGCTTGAAGGTACCATTTCATACCTCATGAAAATTAACACGGAAAGGAAGTGCCTCCTCAAAATCAACCACAAAACATTCACATTTTCCTTTTGTGGTTTAGAAAAAGGGGGGGAACAAATGTGTTCTATGAATGAAGATGACCACTTCGTCTAGTGTCCCAAAAGGACATGTTATCCAGTCTCCTAGATTGCTGCAGTTGTGATAGTTACATTCTTCTAAAGTCTTGCCCTTCTCAAATCCAGCCTGGTTCATCTACGAGGCAAGGGTTTGCCTCGTCCAAGGTTTGAAAGGTTCTATCCCATCTGCAAAAGGCAAAGAGAGCTCGCCTTCATTGGAAAATGTCCCCTGATTAGACAAATTCCGATAATAAATAATGGAACTTACAGCTTTATAGTATCTAACTTTCAATCAGTTCTTGTCTTCTGCATGTGTGGTTTTATGTAGTTTCTAAAGGCATATTACTTTCTTCCACAAGAACCATAAGCTAAGGGAGACCATAAGCTAAGTATCTCCGACTCTTTCTCATTTTCCCCCCGCAGCAGCACAAACTATAGTGACTGATCATGGAATGGTCATTCCATAAATGCTGGCTAGAAAGCAAATAGCCAAGAAGGCATTTTCTATAGCTTTGGACAGATCAACAGACTGTCACCGCGGGGATCCGGACTTGGCGGACACCCACCTGCACTAGACCTGAACCCTCGACAGCTGCTGGAGATTATACAGCACCTTGAAATGCTGGAAATTAATTCCTCCTCTGGTATCCCCTCTAATGTGGCCTGTCTTACAGCAGGTCTTAATGTTTCCCCATCCTTCCAGCCCCAACTACATTCACCCGCTCACTAGGAGTTACTGATTCTAATTCCTTAATGACTGTTAATATGGATCACAGTCCCTTCCAGAAAATCTAGAAATTTAGTCCCACAGTTGGTTGAATGCCTACTTTGTGTCAGAGACATAGGCTACCACCCCCCTGTTTGAGGTCCCCACTATCGCCAAGTTGAAGAATTGAAAGGGCCTCCTGCCTCGCATCCACAGTCTCCATTGGCCTTTGTATTGTTGTCTTCCCTAAACACATGTGAGCTCTGCTCATCTGCACAAAACACTTCAGCTCCTCACCATCATCTTTAGAGTAGTTTTCCAGCATCGACTCTGGAGTGAGGTTGCCGGGGTTCAACCTCGGACTGACTGGTTATAGCTATGGGATTCAGGCTAAGGTGCTCAGCCCCCTGTGTCTGTGTTCTCCAAGCTATAAGGGAAGGATCCTAAGTTTCCTCCCTGTGGGACTGCTTTAAGGATGCTCCAAGGTAGATGTTAAATGCTTCCAGACAATCTGGACACAGTGACAACTTGAGTGCTAGCACCAACAATCATCAGTATTTCCCACCAGATAGCCAGCCCTTGAGCTAATGATGCCCCCTCGTCTTCCTAGATTTGACTTTTACAGCACCTCACACTGTGATCTGTGCTACCATTTGTCCTTTACAGGCTGCCCCCCCCCATACTGAGTCCCCTTGGCAGGCAGAGGTTGTGCTATTTGCATTTACTCATCCATCTTCATCAGTGGACACATCCTCGGTCAGGCCACAGTGCGGAGCGTGGGCAGGCAGCGAGCTGATTGGGGGCAATGCAGTTACCTAGGCCATCACCCTGAAACCAGCTTATTCCCCCCAAATAATGGGATCCAATACATCAAAATAAATCTTAAAATAGGCCTGGAAGATGTGGGAAAAGTCCTCTTTTTCTCCACAATTTATCTAAACACGCTCAACGCTTAATCTGAAGAAATCTTTGACTTGAGGCAGTCTTGAGCATAAATGGAGAAAGGCAAGATACCCAACAATGGACTCACACCCGAGACTCTCTGCAGCAGTATTCCAACAAAGGAAACACGAGCAGAACCACAGCAAACCCGTACCTTATTTCTTTCACTTCCCTGATTATAAATATTTTCAGACTTGATGAGACGTTGGTATTAGCACTAAAGCATCCATCATTTATTATTCTTTAAGTAGCTATGTTTATACTTACATGTGTTAACATACAATTACAGCCACATAAAATATAAACTCAGATCCCGAGTGTTGTTTAAGTAAATGAACATCACTCAGCACTTATTTGTTTTCCATTTCTAAAAAGGCTTCATGTTAATCTTATATTTGTTCCCAGATTTGATCATTCAAAATTCATAGTTTGATGTGAGCGAAGAGTTTGAAAAAACACTGAACATATCCCTATACCCAGATACTCAAATTATCTACAGGTAAACATGGATGCCTCTTGTTATTTTCTGCTTGAGAAAAAAAAATTCAATGTATATTCATCATGATTTTACAAAGAGAAAACACAAACCCAAGGTTCAGTTATCTGTGAACTGGCAAAATACTGTGATAACAGAGGCCTGCTAATTTCTCAAGCTCCAATATTTTCAAACAACACCTACCCACTAAAACAAATAAAAGTAAGGAAAAAATGCACAAATGATTGACAGATGGTTTTAAGTTGGCACTTGTATATTTGAGAAAGGATTATCTTAAGCTGGTATATTTACTCTGGTCTTTAAAGACTGCTATGTCCAAGTGGTGAAAGGACACTGCTATGAATACTTGCTTAGCAGGAGAAAAATGCTGGCTCTGTGTTTCTCAAGTGACCCAGGTGTCAAGATTTTGATGGAATAGTGGGGGAGGGGGTAGCTGTCTGTTTGTCCCTCCATCTGCTTGCCTCTTCTCATTTGCTGGCCTATCAGGGACGAAGCCACTGAAGCCTGCTCGGCCCCAGAACTGCAACAGAGCTCAGTTAGCTGATTAACAAGAAACAACAGAAACCATATCTTTCAGCAGAAGCTCTTAGTCTCTGCTGACCCAGCAAAGCTGTGCTGATGACAGTGGTAATAAAGTTCAGGAATCGCCAACGATAAAACTCAAATCAAGCCCAGCTTCTAAAATTTGGCAACTTCAGTTGGCTCCATCATTCTGACATATATCTTGCTGTTGACAATTTACCTGTTGCCCTAAATGGGGCTAAATATAAAATTTAAGGATTCAGAGAAACAAAAGATGGAAGCATTCCTCTCTTGTCATTTGTTTTCTCTTTAAAGTTAAACAAGTGAGAAGCTGAATCAGAGACATTTCGAGCACAGCAGCCCTCCTACAATTGTGACAGCATGGATGGACCTGGAAGACATTATGCTGAGTGAACTAAGTCAGTCACAGGAAGACAAATACTTCATGATTCCATTTATACGGCCAAAGGAATAGAAGTAGACAAATGGTGGTCACCGGGGCAGGGGGGAGGAGAACTGGGGAGCTGCTGCTCAATGGGTAGAAGTGTACAGTGACACCAGAGTAAGTTCCAGAGATCTGCTGTGCAACACACTGCCTACTGTTGATACTAGAGTGTTGTGCCCTTAAAAAGTTAAGAGGGTGGATCTCATGCTGAGTGTTCTTACTGCATCCAAACACAAAACAAAGCAAAACAAAACCCAAAAACAAAAACGCAAAACACTACCCAAACCAAAGGGACACAAGGGAACTTTTGGAGGTGATGGCTATGGTCATTACCTGGATTGTGGTGATGGTAACAAGAGTGTATATATACATTCAAACTCAAATTGTATATGTTAATTATATGCAATTTTTTGTATACCAATTCTACCTCAATACAGCTGGAAAAACAAACAAACAAAAAAAACCAGAGAAGGCTTCGGTCTGTGTGTAGTTGCTAACTATAATCCCGGGGCTCCCTGTTCAAACTGGAGGACAGCAAAGCTTCCGGGGTGGAGGATTCCTGATGGTCTTCAAAGTCATAGGGGGAATCCTCGGATGGTCGAAATCAGGAAAGGGAAAGCATCGATAATTCAGCAGGTACTAATGAGGGAAAGTGTCAGATGTATAGACAGGAAACTGGAAAACATAATTTTCTTTGGGACCAATTAACGCAAGAGCTACTTTGCATACTCTCAATCAGAAAGATGTCAACGTTGTCAGAAGTGAGTTTTTTCCTAATGAAAGTTAACGTGACACTTGTATTAATGAAACACGTTCTGAACTACTTCACAGGAAAAAGAAAAAAAGCACCTTAAGTACAAATACTATCACAAGGCAAGACTTGGGGATATAAATATTCATGACATATTCCATATGTTTAGTTAGGCTCTATTCTTGACTTCTTTTTTCATGGTTTGTTTTTCTAGTAGGAAAGATGCCAAATATTATGAGCTTCTACTTCAGAATTTTGGACCCCAGTTTGACCTAACATCACCTTGTTTCATTTGGCAAGCACTATTGTCAAAAATTACACGCACTTATGAATTAATCATTCACAAAAAGAGGAAGAGGAAGAGGCACAGGAAAAAACTTGAAAAGTGATGTGTCTATGAGCTCTTCTGGCATCTCATGTGGGTTCCAGTGTGTTGAAAGCAGCTGAGTGGATGGATGGGAGATCACGCAGACCCTATTACCGTAATTCCTAGACTACTGCCTTCCAAAGAGAAAGGGCCTTATTACTTCTGTTGTCCATTTTGTATCTGGGCTTCTGTATCAACCACACACTAGTGTGAAGATCATCAACCCAAGGGAACTTCTACCACAGAAACCACTTCTCCGCATTGTACAGAATGACAGCTCTACTACGGGAGAAAAGTGGTATGATAACACCAATTTTATAACCAAAAAAACATTTCCTAAGAGATGTGTTCCCAATTATACAACATATTATTATATATCAAACCATATTACAAAATTCCCCTGGTAGAGATTTCTGTCTTGCTAACATGCCACAAGTGCTAGCTTTTAATTTGGATTACTTAACAATGGATTTTCTTAAAGAAGAGCTTTCTTATTCTCAATCTTACACTAAAATATGTGCCCGCATTTTATCACATGTACAGTATTCCCCGCCAAAGTATTTTGCTAGTTTGTGGCACAAGCAACAAAGGTGACAGGTTAATTTATTTTTCTATTTCTCACCTGCAGGAGTTATATACAAATAGTGATAATATGTAACTTTTAAAAGGCTGGAGAAAAAACAAAAATATCAGAAATCCTTAATAGTCAAGCATTGATATTCTAGAGTGATTGGTATAAATTATTTCCTGCAAGAGTTATTTAAGATGAAAATAGTCCTCCATGTCTAAACATAAGTCATCATCAAAATTGGCTTTGATTCCAAAAAGCTTAATAAAATGTTTTTTTCTAAGCTAAGATGAATTACTTAGAAAGAGATCCCTTGTTCTACTTTGTATTAATACTGCAAAGCCTCTAAATATGCCACTCTATACAATGATTAAGTAAGCTCTTTCTACACAGTACAGAATCTACATCAATCTAATTTTCATTCTGAATAAATAGTGGTCGAACCTGTGGATGGAAAAACACTTTTTAAACTGTGGGCTTTTGGATATTGTTTTTACTCAACACAATGCTGAGGAGCCATTACTTCTGAGCATGCTGACTTTTAGCAAAGAAACAACAAGGCCAGTTAGGTCCAAATAAAATTGCTGCAATCATTTAAATAATAGCATTCATTTTAGAGCTAAATGAAAGAAAAAGAAAAAAAACTCTTAAGACTGAATTCTACCTTAATTGCATTTAATCAACAAATGGGCAAACATGCTAAGCTGTAATCCAAATAACCCACGGATAGGTTTACAACCTCAACAAGTTAATAATGTTCTCTGGAATAAAACGTCAATGGAGGAAGCTGACTTATAACTAAACATGTATGATGCGGAGAAATCATATCATGAAAGAAACTGAAGTTTTATTTTTGCAAGCATATGATTGGACCCCTTACCAATGCAGAGGCCAACCAAAACACAATTGGTGGTACAATTCTAATTAGTGTGTCTGAACTCTGTTTTGATACCATTCTTGTGTGTGGTTCACAGGCTGAAAGATACCACACACAAAATGCATAATGTTCTAAGATTTCTTATTATCCATCATGCCTCATTAATGTAAAAAGCTAAGCTAGAGAGGAGAACAAATTAGAAGAGCCAGTTCTTTTCTACTCTAAGTTGTCTGAAGGTAAGACTGATGTACAGGTTTTTGGATGCAGGCTAAGTGAGTCACCAGCTTAAGAGAGTCCAGAAAATGAGTATAGGAGTGAGCAAGCTATGGAAATGATATACCGTCAGTGTATAAAAATGCTGTGATTTCTTTTCAGATTGTACTCCTATACGTATCCTGTCACAAAGTAATCTCTTAACTGCTCCCTCTTCTTAGTGAAGATAATAAACCCCAGACTTTGCTGACTAAATGGAGGAGAACACATTTGTCCCTGCAGGGAGTGAGCTACTGACCACAGCTCTCTCACTCCAAATCAAATAACTTCACTTTTTTAGGTAAAGGGTACAAACACTTCTGCCAATTTCTACGTGGCTTGCTCTTGAATCCATTATTATTTTAAGGAAATCATCAAATGTCTTTGCAAAGATTTAGCTATAAAAATCTTATTATAGTGATATTTTATTTTTTATTATGTTATGGTAATCACCATACATTACATCATTAGTTTTTGATGTAGTGTTCCATGATTCACTGTTTGTGTATAACACCCAGTGCTCCATTCAGTACGTGCCCTCCCCAATACCCATCAGCGGGCTAACCCATCCCCCCACCCTCCTTCCCTCTAGAACCCTCAGTTTGTTTCTCAGAGTCCACAGTCTCTCATGGTTTGTCTCCCC
Source organism: Callorhinus ursinus (assembly GCF_003265705.2). Classification (NCBI taxonomy): domain Eukaryota; kingdom Metazoa; phylum Chordata; class Mammalia; order Carnivora; family Otariidae; genus Callorhinus; species Callorhinus ursinus. The sequence goes on from NW_027397069.1 coordinate 70,852,331, forward strand.
CTCCGAATCCCCCCCTTCATTTTTTAGTGATATTTATAATAGTAAAAAAATAACCTGTTAACCCAAATATCCAACAACTAGGAATAGATTAATCATTGTGTTTTTAAATAACAGAATACTAGCAAGCTTTTTAAAAACATTTTATATTGCTCTTTGACATAGAAAGTAAACCTTTATAACCTTTTTTTTCAAGATGTATTTATTTGAGAGAGAGCGAGTGAGCGAGAGCATGAGCTTGAGTGGAGGGGATGGCAGAGGGAGAGAGAGAATCTCAAGCAGATTCCCTGCTGAGCATGGAGCCTGGTGTGGGGCTTGATCCCATGACCCTAGCCCTAAGATCATGATCTGAGCCAAAATCAAGAGTCAGATCTTAACTGGCTTAACTACCCAGGCTCCCCCTATAACCTCTTTAAAGGTTTATACCCTTTTTCATTTCACATATTGTGAATAAGCTAACCCATTTCCAATAAAAAGTATTTTAACTGAAAGAGATCTAGATTTAAATACCAATTAAGTCATGAACTCTAGTTGGTGGGATTGTGAATTCTGTTTTCTTTCTTCTTGCTTATCTGAATTTTCTAATTTTTTCTACAAGAAATATAAATCACTCTTAAAGTTAGAAAAATAAGCCCAAAAAGTTTTTAGAAACATTCATTGTGTCCATTCTGTTTTCTTCTCTTGACTGTATTTCTATCATATTACAGTAGGTTCACACATGTTTATCTTTGAATCTGCCCTGAAAGACAGAAGTCAAAACACATCCAAGAAAATAAATGATGTCTTCTGAAACCCTTCATTTGCACAGCCAGTGGAAATCCCTGCTGTGGTGTTTTCCTCCCATTCCATCTCCTGCCCAGAGACAAACAGCCATAAATCATGTCTGCTAATATGGCGGCACTGGGGACAATGAGCATCACCTGTGTTTGCAGGGAACTGTGGCAGGGCCCTCAACCAACTTCCTCACAAGGGGAACCCTGATGATTCTTTGATGACTCTTTTCCTGACGATACACCTTAACTTTTAAAATTTCTGAATGTTCTCAAGAGGTCAAAGACAGCCCCCTCCAGCCCCTGCCATCCCAAGTCTGTGCCTATAAAATTTATCTCCATTTTGACAAAACTAAAGAACTTCAAAGAAAAAGGAAAAATGAGAAAACATGAAAGATGGTAGTTCCAAGGATACAGGGAAGAGAGAACAGAGAATCCCTTCTTGAACATATAAAAATGGTTTACACATTTTCTACATGACTTCTTAGAGAAAGGCAGATCCTAGATACTAAACAGGTTTAACCAAAATCTACAGTTTGAAAATAAGTTAAAAGCAAAAACTTCACATAAAACTCAAGTACTAACAGTAATAAACACGTGACTATAAATTAGCTGCCGCGGCCTGGTACTGCTCCTATCTAGGATAAACTGATTACTAGGTGAGACAATGTAATCTTACTGAGGCCTTTATTTCTTCATTTATAAAAACAAAGACAACATTTACCAAGGATCAATAAATTAAGAGAGTGCAATTTCTGACTCAATATAATAATTTACTCATATGATTTAGTCTCTTACAGGCTCCTTAAATACAAAATCATGCCTATTACGCTACCAAAAGGCTCTGGCAGCTGTGTGGTGCATGCTACCATCATCTGAGACAGTAAACTAACGGAGAAGACCAGAAGGAATGAAGAGGTGCCCAGATGAGGGCACTGTGACTAATTCAGTTTATACATTTTGAATTTAAGGTGTCAAAAGAATGTCACTGTGAAAAAGTCTCAGATGTAGGTGGGGCTACAGATCTGTGGCTCATTCAATTGTCCTGGGAATCAGAGGGTTTTTTTGTTTCTTTCCACAAAGACTTCATTCAAATGAATGAAGCTTTCATTCAACCTTCCGTTTTGTTCATTCAACAAACATTTCATTTACATGGATGAACTCTTTTATTCACTTTGTTTTTAAGATTTTATTTATGGGATACCTGGGTGGCTCAGTCGGTTAAGCGTCTGCCTTCAGCTCAGATCATGTCAGAATTAAGCCCCGCATCAGCATCAGGCTCCTTGCTCAGTAGGGAGTCTGCTTCTCCCTCTGCCTCTGCCCCCAACTCATGCTCACTCTCTCTCTCACAAAAATAAATAAATAAAATCTTTAAAAATTCTTTTTCATTTATTTATTTGAGAGAAAGAGAGAGCACAAGCAGGGGGAGTGGCAGAGGGATAGGGAGAAGCAGGCTCCCCACATCACATAAAACTAGCCATTTTTAAGTGTATCAGCTCAGTGCCATCTAGTATATTCACAATGTTGTGCAACCACCATCTTTATCTACTTCCAAATCATTTCCATCATCCCAGAAGGAAACCCAGTACCCATTAAACAGTCACTCCCCATTCCTCCTCCCTTAGCCCCTGGAAACCACTAATCTGCCTTCTGTCTGTATGGATTTACTTATTCTGATTATTTTATGAATGGAATAATTTAATATGTGATCTTCTGTGACAGTTTCTTTCACTAAGTATGTGTCTGAGCTTCATCCATCCATATTGTTGCATGTGTGTCTCTGTGCTTTTTCCTCTTTGTGTCCAAATAATATCCCACTGTATGGATATACCACACTTTATTCATCCATTCATCCATTAATGGACACTTGGGTTGCTTCTGCCTTTTTGCTGTTGTGAATAGTGCTGCTATGAACATGAACATGCAAGTATTTGTCTGATTACCCGTTTTTAATTCTGTGGGTTATACATCTAGCAGTGGGATTGCTGGGTCATATGACAATCCCATATTTAAATATTTGAAGAAAACAAGTTGTTTAAGTTCTCTAGATGATTCAGTGTAAACCTAGAGTCGAGAATCACTAATGCAGAAGGTGAATGAAGCCATGAAGATAAATGGAAGGCACCAGGAAGAAGATATGGGTGGGACTATGATAAGGCCAAAGGCAAAACCTTGGAAATATATTTCAAAGGTTGTTGAAAAGATCCCATAAAGAAGACACATCTGTAGGAGGAAAAAGAAGTGTCACAGAAATAGATGAGAATCCAGTGGGGGGAGCCACTGACATCAGCTGCTGAGGAGGAATCAAGAAAGAAATTGAGAGTCTATCACGTACAGCAAGATGGAGGTCCCTGGAGTCTGGGGATGTGCTAGCTTCCCTGAAGCCCTGCTTTCAAGGAGTTGAGGCCCACATGAGACGCAAAGTAGAAAAGAGGGGAGTACTGTAATACGCTCTTATTCACTATTCCATGACACCCAGGAACATACAGGACAAATATCAAGCCTACCACAAAAATGTTATTAGGTCAATCAGTTTATACCTCAACAAATAATGTGGCACTGTCCCTGGCAGCTACAGCAGTAAGCCAAGTAGAGTACAGACCTGTACATGTTTTGCTGACCTTTTTATGACCTTTCTAGGATTTTAACTACATGGAAAATATTTGGGTATAATAATATATAATTAGCTAAATTGTTTGAGTCTAACATCAGCAAAATATTTAACAAATTCTTACATTATTTCCATTTTCTGCCTAAAACATTGTTTTAGCTTAAAAGTATTTCAGTTTTTATAAAACATTCACCAGTCTCTGAATCAATATTGATGGCCAACAGAGCTTCATGATTTCACTTAAGTTATTTTCCAAAAGAAATTATTTTCTTCTATTATTAGAGAAGAGGGTAAACTTTATAATGATTGCATTTTAAAGAGGAAAAGTGAGAATTAAGGTCAACCTTATGTTTGAAGTCACATTAAATGTAACTTAGGTTTAAATTCTCAATGAGTAGTAAGCAACATCTGAAGTACACGAGTGCTTTTATTAAAAAAAGAAAAAAAGGTATGTGTTGATTTTTTTTTTTTTAAATCTTGAGTGTGAGACCAGCCAAGAAATCTCCTGGAGTGGTAAAGTAGTACACTATCCTAGATTCCTTTTTTCAATTAGTGCTTCTATTCTGTAGACAGTAACAGTATTTAATTTGAAATTTCCTCTTTCTGGGCCAATTCCAGTTTGCACTCCTTCCTGGGAAGCCTTTGAGTGTACAGCTTTATGTGACACACAAAGCTCTCTGAAAGCAGCCAAAGAAAGAAGGGGAAAAAGATGTTTTTCTTTAGTATCAAGCACCTGGCAAGCAAAGAACTTGTTCCTGTAAAGCCTTGAAGGCATTCCTGCTCTCCCAGGAGAATCCAGACAGACTCGTTTGGATTTCCCTTTGAAAAACCATGAAGTGAGAGCACGTTTGCTTTGATTTACAGTTTACCAGACTTTTCCATGTTGTTTCTTGTTGCTTGTTTCTGTTCACCAACAAGTCAGGCTGATGGCCTCTTGACCAACTCACAGTTGGCAGGGAGAGGGACTCCTTTACCTTGACTTCTGGCCCTGGCCCTGGCCCACAACCTCGAGTGCTGAGGACCTCACAGAAATCAGGGACCTACTCAGCGGCGTTATAACACAGACACAAAGAGGAAATTACGGGAAAAGAGCATTTCACCACAACTCCTCCCCTTATTGCCATTTGCATGTCTCTGAGCTAAACTACCCAAATGGAGCCCAGGAAAGAAAGCATAGTATCAGCTACTTAAAAAAGGGAGCCACTGGCTAGGACACCAAAGCACAGGATGAAAGAATAAACAGACACATCGGACTTGATCAAAATTAAAATCTTTTGTGCTGTCAACAATACTTCCAAGAAGATGAAAAGACAGCCAACAGAATGGGAGAAAATATTTGTAAACCACATATTTTTTTTTTAAGATTTTATTTATTTGGCAGAGAGAGACACAGCGAGAGAGGGGACACAAGCAGAGGGAGAAGCAGAATCCCCGCGGAGCAGGGAGCCCAATGAGGGGCTCGATCCCAGGACCCTGGGATCATGACCCGAGCCGAAGGCAGACGCCCAACAAATGAGCCACCAGGCGCCCCATGTAAACCATATTTCTGATAAGATACTTGTATCCAGCATACATAAAGAACACCTACAGTTCAATAATAAAAACACAAACAATCCAATTTAAAATGGACTTGAACAGACATTTCTCCAAAGAATATATACAAATGTGGGCACCCGGGTGGCTCAGTCAGTTAAGCATCTGCCTTCAGCTCATGTCATGATCTGAGGGTTCTGGGATCGAGCCCTGAGTCGGGCTCCTTGCTCAGTGGGGAGTCTGCCTCTCCCTCTTCCTCTGTGCGCTATCGCACTCTCTCTCTCTCTCACTCTTTCTCAAGTAAATAAATAAAATCTTTTTTTAAAAAACGAATATATATAAAAGGCCAGTAAGGACATGAAAGGATGCTCAACATCATTAACCATCAGGGAAATGCAATCAAAACTATGAGATACCACTTTACAACTACTAGGCTAAACAATGAAAAAGACAGATAATAATCAATGGATAGATGTGGCCAAGCTAGAACACTCACAAACTGCTGGTGGGAATATAAAAGGGTATAGCCACTTTGGAAACCAGTCTGACAGTTCTTCAAGACATTAAACATAGACTTACCAGCTGACCCAGCATTTCTACTCCTTGGTATATACCCAAAAGAAATGAAAACGGATGTCCATACAAAAATTTGTATGTGAATCCTCACAGTGGCATTACTCATAATGGTCAAAAACTATAAACAATCCAAATGCTAACCAAGATGGATGACTAACAATGGTATATCCATACCATTGGAATATTATTCAGCTGGGAAAAGGAATGAGGTACTGATATATTCTACAACATGGATGAACCTTGTAAACATTATGCTGAGTGAAAGAAATCAGAAAAAGACCACATCTTATATAACTGCATTCATATGAAATGTCCCTAATGGGTAAATCTGTACAGATAAGAAAGCAGATTCGTGGCTGTTTAGTACTGAGGGAGGTTAGGGGAGGGTGAAGGAGGATGGGGATTGATTAATAATAGATAAGAGGGTTTCTTTTGGGGGTGATTAAAATATTCTAAAATTGGTTGTGGTGATGGTTACAAAACTCTCTGAATATACTAAAAGCTATTGAACTATACACTCTAAATGGGTGAATTGTATGATATGTGAATTATATCTCAATAAAGTTGTTTAAAAAAGAAAAGAAAGGACGGGAGATCATCATAAAACCAAGAAGCATGGCCGTTCATTTCCAAATGCTCTGGTCATCCCTCACTATCTCAGGTCCCTTTCAGCTGCACCGAGTTTCCTGACTTAGAGGCAACACCAAGTTCTCATTCACTGTTTCAGACACATTTGAACTCTTCCTCCCCCAGCATCCTGGGGCCCTTGAACAGCCTACAACCACAGCACAACAGCTACATTCTCTTCCACCATGGAACCTCCACCAGCCGCCACCCCAGTCCTCCTTGGCCTTTGAGGCCATGTTCCAAATTACAGAAAGGGACCGAGAGAGCAGGATAAAGCGAGAGAGAGCTACCATCGTGGGGAGACGGTTCAGGGTGCTGAGCAGGGACGTGTACTCACGGGGGAATGGCAATAAACTCTTGGTCTCAGGTAAGAACCCCTGGGAGTGGGGAGCAAGGCTGGGGAGACAAGGGAGAGATTTTCCTAATAGCTTTCTCCCAGACTTACTGGCCATCCCAAACATGAGAGGTCCGGGTGGAGAGGACTGGCAGATGATCTCACCAGGGGCTTTCAGTAAGGCAGAAACAGCAAGACCATCTTGTCAGTGTGACAACCATGATCAAAGCCCCAACTGGCGTTCTTCAAGGAGTATTGCAGTGAGGAATTTAAAAGCATCCCGATAACTGACTTCTGACAAAATACCCAAGAAAACAATGTACAAAACTATGTAACCATAAAATATAAGAGCAAGCATAAATGAGATTATTAATCCAATGATATGGATTATGCCTTTAACCGTGTACCAGGTACTGCCCACGCACAGTGTTTTCAGAAGAGAGAAGCTCTCCTCTCACCTTTCAAGTCGTTGGCTGCACAATCATGGTGGTGCTGCTCATCTTTCTAGCAGCTCATTTTCTTTATCATTCTGACTCTCAAATCTCTATCAGAACTGGACCTCACATGGCCAGTAGTCAGTGGAATGTAGCAAAGCCCACCCTCAAAAACCTTGCCAGATTTCATGAAAAAACAACAAGAGTCCTTCACCTGAAACTAATATAACATTGTATGTTAAGTAGCTGGAATTAAAAACAAAAACAAAAACAAAAAAAACGAACAAAGTTATCTGGTTAGATCCTAACACAAAAATTGGTATGGCATGGACCCAACCAAAGCTCCTTACTGACTGAATAGAAATATCCACTATATATCCCACAGGTCTTGGAAGTTGAGCTCAGATATCCAGAACCAAGGACCCACGTACATAGGGCTCTTCTAACTTATTCCAGTTAATCTCCCAGGAGAGAGGCTCTGGCTCTTCTTTTATCTTCTCAGAAGACAATAAACAAAATTGTAAAAACCACTAACTGTTTCCCCCCAAATCTGTGAACGGACAGTTAAACTAGTATTTTTGTTTTGCTTGTTTTTTAAATGAAACTTTACCCCTATAATTTCTATGCATAATCTTTTTTAATAAAAGCACAGGAGATAGCCACGTTGGAATGTGAACCACGCACAGCCTGCGCATGCCTACCTGCAGCATATGACCGCTTTACAGGAGAGCGCCAAATCCAGGAAGCTTCTCCTGACTTCAAAGGAGAGCGCATATTTCAGGGTATGGCCATCGATGATGAGGGCCACGTCATTCTCCTTGCCCAACAGATTCCCAAGGTCAGTGCAGTGCTGCGTAATGGCTGCCCTTGTTGCCTGAAACAAGAGTGGGGGGGGGTGTTATGTTTTTATGTGTTCAATATATCAAAAACAGAACTTAAGAAAAAAATCAAAAGTTCCTGAAAGTGAGGACAGGCCCATTCTAATATAAAACATACAGAGTTTAATTTGATGTGAGTATACATAAATGTACATTAAAATTCCATTGAACTGCCTGCTAGGTCTGTTTTATGGGTGAAAACATCCCCTTTAATGATATTTACATTTGATATTTACAATAACCTACTCTGGTTGCAGTCTAGGCTGAACCAGAGCATCCAAATTCTTCTCCATTGGAACTTTAATTGTTAAGGTTCTTATGACTGTTTTTCTCCCTCCTCCTTTATAATACATATATATTATTCTTGGTGCCTCTAGAATGGGAAACTCCATATAAACCAAAGTGTGATGTTGTTTTTTTGGTTTTTTTTTTTTTTCAAAAGATAAAGTTGCTAAAACTTAAATGGCAAACATTTCTCAGTTTGCACAGATAATCTCTAAAGCCTCCAAAAGGTATTAGGGGATATACATAAAAGATTAATTTCTATCCTCTGCTGAAATCTTCAAATTAAAATTTCTCCCCATGGGTCATTAGAAGAAGACACAAACTGATCATTTTTTCATGTTACAGAAAATATCTAATCAAATTAAACATTTTAAAACAGTACTTTTTAAGACATCACTACCAGCCGAAATAAGTGCCTTGGTGTGATGTCTTAATCAGATGCAATTAAAGCACAGCATCTTTCTTCAGATTTAAAAAAAAAAAAGTATGTCTGACTTCCCAGTTGAATTTATGACTATGATTAGGATATCTGGTTCAAATATAAGAATGAAATCTTTAGCTCATAATAAAAAATATGGTTTAAGTTAATGAGGGGAGCACAAAAGTCTGCTGAAATTATCTGTCTGGACAACTGTCCTTTGGCTATTAAACTACATTTATATATAATTTATCCACCTGATAACATAAATTACCACCTTAAAGAAATATGTCGAATGGACAGGAATCTTTCTACCTCTAGTTAAACTGAGGATCAGCTACCATCACAAAGGGCGGCACAAGTTCTATTGTCTCACTGCTCCGTTTTCATTCTTGACAAGAGACTTGAGACAACACTTATCAGAAAGATGTATTTGAGGCATAACTGTGGTCTAGAGTCCCGTTCTGTGCTCAGATGGCTCAGGGTCTGGTCTCAACTCTCTACTTATTACCTCTGTGACCTTGGGCAAGTTACTTGGCCTCTTTAAACGGCAATTCTTTAGTGTAAAACAGAGCTAATAGGTAACCTCATAGCACTTTTGTTACAAACAAATGAGCTAATTGGTGCCACCTGCTTAACACTGGGCTTGGCACATTATAAGCACTCAACGAAGCCCATTCTTCCTCTGGTTACTATTTATGCACTAAGAATTTCCTACATCTAGGAAAATACACAGTGGTACTACTTGAGGCGGGGAATAAATGCCATCACTGACAATGCCTTCTTTGTCAAGGTAATAACAGAAGCATAATTGATAGAAGAGTATCCTAAGAATAAAAGTTGACTTTTAGTAAAAATAAAGGAAACTTTATACTTTTTCACTCTTCATTAGTTGCATAATTCTGAATCTCAGAAAAAACATCTATGTTTACCTTATCTGTGCAAACAGCCTGCCCTTTAGAATCTGGGTAGAAAAACTCCCACCCACTCAGGGAAATCCCGGTGTGGCGGCCTGGGTGTGCTCACCGGGGAGCTCAGACAAGTCTGGGCAATTCTGAGGAGTGTGCTTGCCAGGGGTCGATGCATGGTGGACAGAAAAACCTCCTGGGAAATATTTTACTCAAAGGGATGAGGCAAGCTCTGCAGATCTGGTCTGTGGCCAACATGCCAATACTACCGTGGAGGCACAGTCTAGCCCAGTGCCCTTTCCTCCCATTGCCACCCCCTCCCCATGGATTTATGGAGGAAAAGGTTGAAAAATACAAACCCCTGAGATAAGGAGACCCTGCCTGTGGCATTTTTGTAAGGGGGCACGTACAAATGAAGATATGCAGCGGTAGTAGTATTATAAAGGGTACTTTCTCCACGTGGGAGTATTTCTGGCCCACTCAGGAAGACAGACTGGACCCTTCTTCCTCAGCCTGAGTGTCGGCAGCTGACCACCTGTCGGGGTGTGAGGCTCTGGGCCATGAGCAGGGAGGGTGCCCAACACTGGGACTGTGAATGGCAGAAAGGTGGTTACTGCATGTAAATCTTCCCCTTCCTCCCACAGTCAGTCAATCCATCAACTGTGTAGGGAAGGACCTGAAAGGGAGCTGGAGTTTCAACATCGGCAGGCAGGGACACAGAGTCGCCCACGTGGCCCCTCTTCCTGAGGGCCTCCTATGCCACAGCCTGCAGTGGCCTGGGGAACACAGATGATACTAAATTGAAATGTTTTCAGGTTGAACCACGCAAAGTGCTATGGACTTTGGTATCCCCTGAAATGGAGTTGGTATCCCCTGAAAATTGAGACATTGAAACCCTAATCCCCAGTGTGATGGTATTTGAAGGTGGGGGCCTTTGGGAGGTCATTAGGTCACAGGGGCAAGCACTCACAATGAGATTAGTGCCCTTAAGAAGCTACAAGAGAGTTTCTTCCTTCTCTCCCTTTCTCTCTCCCCGCCCCACCCCACTTTGCCCCTTTGGCCACAGGAGGACACAGCATGAAGGCAGCCAGTCCATAAACCAGGAAGAGGGCCACTGTCAGACAATGGATCTGCGGGCACCTTGATCTTAGACTTCCCAGCCTTCAGAACCACGAGGAATGGATTTGTGTTGTGGAAGCCACCCAGGCTATGGTATTTTTAGTACAGCAGACTGAGCAAAGACAAAGACAACTCCCTGAGCCCACTGGTAATGCAGCACTACTACACTTGGCATAATGGATAAGAGATGAAAAGACATGGCTTGTGACCAAGACAACGTGAGGGCACACAGACTGAGCACGCAACAACTGCTCTCATGCTTCTTGTCTAATAAAATGTAGTAACTGCACAACAGATACGTGCGTAGTACCGAACATGGAAGAGAAGGCTACTAGTACACAGACGGGGTGGGAGGGCAGCCCCTGGCGTCCTGGAGCAGGAGATGCCCAATGGGAGTGAATGATGCCCCCGAGGCTGTGCCAAACTGCAGACTGTTAGAAACATGGCAGCCATGCTCTCCGGGCGTAGAGAGAGTGCCAAACATTACTGTTGCTATGTGGGCCATTCTGTCTTCCTGGTACATTTTGCATTATATTTTCCTTTCCTTTTTTCTTTTTTTCAAGTTTTTATTTAAATTCCAGTTAGTTAACATACAGTGTAATATTAACTCAGGCATAGAACCGGGTGATTCATCACTTCCATACAACAGCCGGTGCTCATCACATGCCCTCCTTAATCCCCATCACCCATTTCCCCCACCCCCCACCTCCCCTCCAGCAGCCCTCAGTTTGTTCTCCAGAGTTAAGAGTCTATTTTCTGGTTGATCCTTCTTTTCTTTGCATCTTACTCCTTTTGCTTGCAATGTTCTCTACTTCTCACCTCCGTTTCTACCTGAACCGTTCTGTTCTCTCACTTCATCTGTGCAGAATCACACCTTTGCCTGTGAGACTGAACACCTTCCTTACCACTAAAACCTCTCCAGATGCATCCTCCTACTCCACCCTTGACTTGTCTCCAGCCTCTACTTTTGTTTTAATTCCTCAGCTTTCAGTGCCCACTCGCAATAATCTCTGATCAAACCCAGACTAGCTGGGTTCACTGCACATGTGTGGCAGAATATAGGTCCCTTCTGTGCAGTTCTCAAGCAAGCCAATTGAAGGTATTACTATCACAAACAGTTCCTTATTCTCAAATGGACTATGATTCAAAAGTCTATTTGTAAGTTAGTTATTGGGCACTTAGAATCTATTTTCCCAAAGGAACGATGTTACAAATTGTGGTTGGATCCCAGGGCCTGTTAATGCCTATTTAGCCTAGTCGCTAAAATTTATACTGCAGTCTCTTATTTTAATAAAAAACCAATTACTGAAAGTTACAATGGACTTAGCTGTTATGAGGGGCATAGGGAGTTGGTACCAGGAGTTTCATTCCCAGAAAGATACAGAACATTCCAAACTCCTTCATGAGAATTTGCCTATTAGGCATTAATATAAAAAAATCTATTTCCAGGTTTTCATATGTGTTCTACAATTTTATTTTCCTTCACAATTAAAAACATGCACAATTTACAGCCAAAGCAAGCAAGTGCAACTACAGATTGTTCCCGTAGGCACGCCAAACACTCTCTCCTCTCCCTTGCTTGTGCTGTACTGGGAACCCTGCATTTCTTACCAGCAAGCTCAGCACTTGCCTTTGCATTCCCAGCTTTTTAAACAAAATCATGTAAACACCATAGACAGTGCCACCCTTGAGCTTGGGAAATGGCTGTCTGTCTGGTCACAGATCAGAGGTTCACCTGAGGTACAGTTGAAATTCAACCTGCTCAACTTACGCGCAGATGGGATCTGCAAGATGGTTCTACCGTGAGTTACTCTGGATTTAATAAACTGGGAAAGATGAAGATCTCTAGAATCTGGATGCCTGTCTACCAATTTGCAGGTAGCAGGAATCTTTCCTCAAAATAAAACCATTCCAGCAACACTGAAATCTGTCAAGGCAGGTAACCCTCCCTCTCCACGAGCTTGGCAGTGTCATAAGGAATTTCTTAGACACTGAGCTAGCAGCAGCTGCCTCAGAGCCCACTTTGATGTTCTGCAAATTCCAACGGGCTCAGAGCTGATGATGCTGAAAGCTGGACGGTTCAAGTTTCATGAGTGGCAATTCAGCCAAATCTTACTTCGCCTTCAGGAGCAAACTCCTCTCTCCTGAATTAACCATAAGCTAATGAGTATTTAACCATAATGCCCATCCTCTAGACCATGGGTTCAAAATGGTTTTGTTGTTCTTCCATTCCAGCCAGCCATCTATTTTTCTTGTCCCTTGCCAACCATCAGATGCGCCTTCTCTCACCACTGCGTCCTACCACTCTTCCTGTCATTCCCACTGCCCAGCCTCCCAGACCAGCCACGGTGGCATTCTCCTTATTCCAGCCACTTCCATTTTTGTACTATCATTTTCCTTTCCAATACAATTACTCCTGTTTCCTGACAGCATTAACACTCTCAATACTTTTGCCCTTATAAACTCTAATGGATGCAAAATTTGTGAAGCTAAAGACAAAGCACAAATCTAGCAAACCCATTATAGGCAAATAAAGGTAAAGGCTGAAAACAAGATAATTCCTCATGGCCCCTACTGGCAGCTGTAGGGGCTGCTCTAGACATTGCTTTGTTCTAATCTATGAATATCTCTAAACTTAAGTTCATTAGAAAGAAGAATCTGTTAAATGTGTGATGTTTCAAAGATTTCCTGTGATACTAATAATTTCAAGGAAAATGGGATGCTATCTCACAGGCATGGAGCAAACATTCTTAAGAGATAATCTGGCCTCTTGCCACCAAGCACCCATGTAACTTGTTTGGTACCCTCAGGTCACCTTTCCCTGCCACCCCCATCAGGCACTCTCTACACTGGCTGTCTCCACCTCCCACAAAATGTTTCTATTTCTGATTTAAAAAAAAAATTGTTTATCTTCTCAGATTGCCAATTTACTGAGTTCTCAGTAACATATAAGACTCTACAGAAGTTATGTTTTTGTTAATCACCTTGAGTTATAGCTAACGTACAATAAAGTTGAGCCATTTTAAGTGTGCAATTCAATGCATTTTGGTAAAGATATGCAGTCACATAACCTCCTGCATAACCAAAACACAGAACATTTCCATTGCCTCCAAACATTCCTTCCTGCCATCCAGCATGCAATCCTATCCCCCCCACCCCCCCAGACCTGGCCCCTGGCAATCATCGATCCACTCTGCCACTATAGTTTTGCCTTTTCTAGACTGCCATATAAATAGAATCAGACTTTACAGTCTTTTCTGTCTGGCCTATTCCCTTAGCCTAAGGCTTTGAGATCTGTCGGGTGTTTCTGTGCCCAATTCCCTTTTGTTCCTGACTGGTAGTCCACTGTATGAGTATACCACAATTTGTTTAATTCACTCACTCATTATCACACATCTGGGTTGTTTCCAGTTTTAGGATATTATGAATAATTCTATAAATATTTATATACTGGTCTTTGCGTGGACATATGCTCCTATATCTCCTGGGTAGACACCTAAGATTGGAATTACTCTGTCATGCCTCCAACAGACACGCAGAGCAAGTGTACGTCTAACTTTACAGAGACAGTGAGGCTGTTTCCAACAGAAAGACATGGTTGTGGCATTTTGCTTTCTTACCAGTCCTGTGTGCACACTTTGGTTGCTCCTCATCCTTGTCAACACTGGCAAACCGTCAGTCTTTTCAATTCTAGCCATCCCCATGGGTGTGCAGTGTTAGATTTGGTAGTTTGCATTTGCATTTCCCAAGTGACTAATGGTGTTGAGTATTTCCTAATGCTTATAAATTAAATGAATTTGTTTGCTGGGATTTTAAGACATACAAGTAAGCAAAGTAAAATAATGCAGATAGTATACAGGGGGCATTCTTGTGCAGGGTGATAACCACTGTGTACATAGGCGAGCCCCAAGATCCTCTCCTCAGGAGAGCTGCGGTATCCTATTTTTCAACTTCTTTTTAACATCTCATATCTCTAAAAGATCTACGTTTTCCTGAAAAGGCATCCCAGCAGTGTGAGAAGAGTGATTCAGGAGGTGGGGAATATGGAAGAAAACTGGCAGCAGCTGTTAATGAGCAAGTATCATTTATTGGAAAAAAAGAAAAGAGAGAGAGAGACCTATTTATTCACATAGCCTTCAGAGCCCAGAAAAAGTCTGAAAACATGCAATCACTGTTATCTATTGAAAGACAATCTGACTAACAGTTGTGACTGAGCTCAAGTCATTAAGGTCAAAAAATTCCCTGAAAATATGTACTTTCCTTTTCATGAAGGATATTAAATAGCAAAGCTACTAGGCTTACTTTATTTTTTCCTTAAAAACTAGATTTTTATTTTAGCACTAGGAATCCTCTTACATGCTAAACAAATATATTCTTGAATAGCTGTATACAAGATCTCAAAAATAATTTATATGCTTTAAGAAGCATTGCTATTCCAATCTTGACTGGGAATCTTTTTTTTTTTTTTTGCAATTTTTTAAAAATGTGGAATTCTTCTTAAAGTACATAACCCTTTTTCTATAAGAAAATGATTTTGCAGTGTAACCTTCCTGCAAGAAGAAAGCAAAATCAACATTTGTAAGTGATCAGTCAGCTGCTGTATAAAGTGACCCTCTGTAATTCCACGGAACAGTTGCTGGTCACACATTTGTCCAGACTGGAGCTCTGGGAGTCACCGTATACTTCAGAGGCACAAGGAATCATAGCCACGGTTGATATCACACTAACTAGGAATAATGTGACTATGAACATAACCACTTTAGCTTAATTAATTTTCTGACCTTTTGGGATTTAAATTTTTAACTTCGGACGTATCAATGAGATAGCCACTGCACTATTTTTAAAATCTGCTTGGTTCCTGGAGTTATTACAAAGTGCCAGACCAAACACAATGGTGACCAAGTTTATAAATTTAAAAAGAAACAACTGCAGAAAATAATCTCTAGACAATTAAAATTTGCTGAGTGTTTTTAACGCACTACGTGATGAGGTATGTCATATAAACTTTAGCAAAGGAATATAGAGTGCTACTGATCTCACAGAGAAAGAACTACCAGCTGCAAATCAAAGATCTACATTTGGCTCACAGTGACAAATGCTGGTATCTGTCATGTCAGCATAGAAAGCATAGCATAAGTAATGCAAAGTCATTGCAATTCCTGAACTACTTATTTGCTTAATGATAAAACCAGTTTCTTAAAAAACATGCTCACTTTTTGAACAAACCCTTACAGATGCCATGTAAAAAAATAAACATAGTAACCTTAATTAGTTAATTTCCTGCCCTTAAGGACTTAAAGTTTTAACTTTAATATTTCAATAATACAGCCACTGCACTGACTCCTAAAGTTTTCTCGACTCTTAGAGGAATTAAAACATGCCTAGACTGTGTTTAACTTCTGCAAACAACAAATGAAAAAAAAAAAAGTTCTAGGGGCACATGGATGGCTCAGTCAGTTAAGCGTCTGCTTTTGGCTCCGGTCATGATCTAAGGTCCTGGGATTGAGCCCCGCATTGAGCTCCCTGCTCAGCGGGAAGCCTGCTTCTCCCTCTCCCACTCCCTCTGCTTGTGTTCCCTCTCTCGCTGTGTTTCTCTCTATCAAATAAATAAATAAAATCTTTTAAAAAACGTTCTAAAAGAGACAGTGAAGGCAGATCATTAAAAAAAAAAAAAAAATCCCAAACCCATGTGTGGCAGCTGCAGGCTGTGTGAGGGAGTAACAAGGCATAGGGAAGGTTGTAGCCACGAGAAGAAATTGCGATCTTGGGCTCCCCACTAGTACCTACTGAAGCAAAAAGACTGCACACGAAGGGCTGAGACTGGCCGCCACCCACAGCTCCCAGGCTGCAGCTGAGCCACCATGGGCAGGTTCTGGAAAGCACCTGCCAGTGGGACCTTCTCAATTATCCTTGAATCAGTAGGGGTTGGGGGTACAGAAAGAGTTATGTGAGAGGAAAAGAACAGCTGTATACAAATCCTCTGCTATGTTAGGAAAAAATGTCATGTTTATGTGGAACACTGTTAGTACATTTAAAACTGGGAATACTTTCTAAATGACAGTCTCTAGTCAGTAAAGCCAGTGGCATACGTTATTACATAGATAAAGATTTTAAAAATAAAACCAAATAAATAAGCAAGAAGTGTAGAAAAAGTTCCATTTCCACCGGAAACCACCACACTGATGGATGAGCAAGGAGGAACTCTCAGCACATACAACCAGCCAGAAGTCTCCCCCAAATGTGCAGAATCCATAACCAACTAGGATAGGAGAGGGCAGGCTGGGGGTCAGGCCGGAATGCACCTCACAATTCTCTTCTCTACACAGACTGGCAAGGATTCAAGGTTATGGAGATAGAGGTTTACATCAAAATATAGAGCCAAAAAAAAAAAAAAATCCTTTACTTAATCTTTAGCCATTAAGAGCCTATTATGTGCAGAGGTTTCTAGGGGTGGAGAGGCCCCCAGGGAAGGAAAGAGCTCCAGGGAGAAGAGCACACAGTAGCCCGAGGCCTGGCACACAGCGGTGATACCTTAGCGGGTGCTGATGCCGCCCGGAAGGCGTGAGGAAGCCCAGGCACAGTTCGGAAAGTGCTGGGGGTGGGGAGGCTGGGCGGACAGCAGACAGGACAGAAAGCATTTGCACGTCCTGCCAGAGCTCAGAGGGAGCCAGCAGAAGCTTCCATGTATACAAATACCGCACTCAGGTGTTCATATGTGGAAGCTCACCCACCAACAGCAGAGATGATGAATTGGACAGGGAAACAGACCAGCAAGAAGCCTTCAGATGATGAGAGTCTACCCTTTGACTGGCACAAGAGAGACAAAACCAAGAAATGCATTTCAGAAGAAGGAGACGCAGTGCCTGGTGAGCGTTCAGAGGGTGAGGGAGGGTACGGGGATAAGTGGTGTCGGGCCTGGGAGGTAAAGGAGGCCAGCTGCTGGGAAAGAGACAGAGGAGGACTGGGGGACGGGCGGGAGCCTGTGTTTGGGGGGGTCACAAGAGATTTCATTTGGACTTTGTGCTACAGAGCGTTGGCTCTGTGGTTCAAGAGCAACCTACCATTCCCTGCGACACTAGTGAGGAGACCTGGAGGGACAGTAGGGGATTAGGGGCCCCGGACCACCTGGCGCTGCTCTCTAGGGACACTGCTCCTCAGAAGTCCCTCTGCCTCCTGCGCCCCCATCAACGTCTGCAGAGCTCTGAGTGAACATCCGGCAGCCATCCCTTGTCCTTTGTGGATCATATAACCTCTCAATCAATGCTGCTTAAAGAATGGAAAAAGAAACCATTTGGGTAGTTTCCTTACCACTCCCTCTGGGTGAAAAAAGCAAACAAACAAATCACTCAGCATACAGCAGGTGCTGAGAAAATGCTTGCCACCCCTTGTTTGGGGAATATTTGCTGCTTCCTGAACTCCTGACCCTGGCCAGAACAATCGTTCACTGTCTGTGGTGAGTCATCTCTTCTCTGCTTCTGCTGGTCCCTTCTGCACATCACTGTACTCGCCTTGTGACAAGGTCCTTCTATTCATATTTTGTAAAGTGTCTGAGGCCTCAGCGTGGTGGACCACTCACACAGTAAGTAGCCGTGGGACGCCAACGGCAAGGATGCAGCCATGCACAGAACGGCAAAGGCCCTCTCTCAAGCAGCTTACGTGTTAGTGAGGAGACAGGCAGGAAGCAAACAGACACCCAACAGGTGCCGTGTGGTATGTGCCATGGAGGAAAGGCAGATAGGGTTTAGCAGGAGTCCGTCAGGACCTGGACAGGACGGCTCTCAGAGAGGAAGACCAAGACTGGCTTTCGGGCAGAAGTATTAACAGTTTATGCTTAAGCAGAAAAAAGTTCCCAACAGTCGATTTGAGCGGCCAGGAAATAAAATCAATAGGTTGAGTTTAGGTAATTCATCCCATATTTAAAAAAAAAAAAAATTTTTTTTTTGAAGCCAAAATTGAAAAGCCAGATGATTTCACATGAAAACTTTGATACCCAGCTTCTCTTAAAAAGTTACAGTACCTGGGAACCTTAGACCCGTGTTCCTGCAAAGCAACACCCAGCTACCCCTAACAAATACATGTTGGCCATAGCATCCCTATCCCCTCGCCAGTACTGGAAGGCCAAGCATCACTGGTCACCGGGTATGTGCTGCTCTGTGGCCCTGATCCACCCATCCATTAAAGTGGGGGAAAAAATTACTAGGGCAGGCCAGAGCTTCCTGGTGAGGGGGACACAGAGCTCCATTAGCATTCCCACCCTGTCCCTGGTCCTGCAGGTCTGTGCCATAGCCTCCCAGCTTGGTGAGCGCAGCATTCCTAAATTTCTAATGGGACATAAATCGGAGTCCCACCAGGGCTCTGCCCAGATTCTCATTAGGGTTGTCATGGACTGTTGCTAATACAGGCATGGTGCCAGACCCTTTATTTTACCTAGCTGATGAGGGTTCAGTCCCTAAAATTAAACTCCTAATACTGAGAAAACATACAGATTCCTAGATTTAAGACCCAAAAGCTATCCAGAGGAATGAGGATTTCCCGAAGCCTCTTAAATTGCTTTCTGTAGAGATTTCACCTTTAACGCGCACACACACACACACACATACACACACAATTTTCCAGACGGCTAGCATTTCTAACGGGAAAAATAAGTGTCAGCTTTAGTATTGAAAATGTTGAATAAGATGGCACATTGGATGGAGTTAAAAACTTTGAATGTGCCTATGAGAACCTCTTTCTTCATATACATATTTTTGGGCTCCTAAGCCTCAGTGCTAAATGCTTGAGAGAAGAAATGAAAAGTTATTGAGGAAAAAAATACGTATGTACACACACGCACATATATATACATACACATACACACACTATATATTTGACATACTAGAGAAAAGGCATAAAATATGCAAAATATTTATTATAAAATATGTATTATATACTTTACCAAATATGTGAATATGTGTGTATACCTATATATATAATACATACATATATATATGCATGTGTATAATATAAAACAGAAGCCAATTTGTGAACCTTAAGAAACCATACTCAATTCTACAAACTCTATGCTGTTATATGCAGGTGATATTCAAAGTACTGGGGACAAAAAGATGGAGAACCCCCTTGCCTTCCACCCCAGGCACACATGAACAAAAACCATACTAAGTACTATTATGGAGGACTGTGAAGAAAAGAACAATACAAGATGGAGAGCAGGGAAAACTACCAAAATGCTTAGCGGAGGTTAGGGATGGACCAAAGGGCACTCTGTCAAAGAAGACAACTCTGAAAATTAAAAAAAAAAAACAACTCTGCAAAAGAACTGCAGCTTGACAATTGTTCTCACCTGTCGGTATATGTAAGCGGAACACCTAGAGACGCTCAGGACAGCTGGGCTGGGGCCAAGGGGGAAATCCTGCATTAAGAAAGCTGAATTTCTGAATCCTATAAGAAAAATGATTCAGGGCTCAGTCCAAGGACGTTTCCTACCTGTATCTTTGGGGATCTCAGCTGGTCTTATGTCCTTAAATATGTTAGATTCACAAATGTATATCTCCAGGTAGAACCTCCCCGTCAAATTCCAAACCCAAATATTCACCACCTAAGTTGGTATCTCCAGTTGGTTGTCTTATAAGGCACTGCAAACACATCATCACTGGCATCTTGGTGTTACTCAAACACGCCCTCCTGCTACCTTCCAGCCCTTAATACTGGAATGTTTATCGGAAGCAACAGATTTCCAGTGGCTCCTCCCCTCTTCCCGATGAGATCCTTCTCAGTGACCCTACTTAAAATAACACTCCCCTGGGCACACGCATTTCCCTCTCCTGCTTTATTTCCCTCAGGGCACCTATTTGTCCAAATCTTTCTTGAGGAAAAGGCCACGGGGAGCTGAGGGACAAGTTCAGACACCATGCCAATACCCACATCTACGGTGAGGCCTGCACTAATGAAGCGACAGGATTGAAGACTTTTCAGGGGTAGAATGTACAGGGGGTTCGGTAACAACGTGAGGGCCGTGGGTGGGGGCTAGTAATATGGGCAAAGCTTGACAACCTTCATGAAGATGGACAAGGCCAGAGGGATGAGGGAAGGGGACGGAGAGCAAGGGTAGACACAGCAGTTCAATTTCTGAGCATGTTAATTAAATAAGGCACATTAACATATGCATTAATATATCCTTCTCGATACAGCTCAAAGCCTAATAAACTCCTCCAAGACAACTGCTAAGGTTTAAGTTACTCCTAAATTTCATAAGCCCAAAGACTCACAAGGGCTCAAAGTCACTAGGTATAAAGGCTCCATCCTCCAGAACAAAAAAAAATTTACAAACACCAGAAAAATGTGGGAAATGATGATTTGCAGAAGACCAGAGTATCCCTAGTGCTTGAAACTATGTAGAGAATAAAAAAAGAAGTGGCTCTGTTCTCCAGACTTATATTTAATAGGTTCTAAATCCAGCACAGATTTGACCTTTGCTTTAAATAGATTTTCTTAGAGAAGAGGGAAGAAAACATTGATTCATCCGAGACTCCTGAACGACCTACTGTTCACGTTACTTGAAATAAAGTCTGCTTTAAATCAGAATTCTTGAGACACAGAAATAAATATACCAAAAGGTTTCTAATTCTATGCTTTCGCCAGCTGATTATTTTCATTCACAACAGTGGACGAACTCGATATGGTCTTTCCAGAAGAAGGCCCATGGCCACAGAGAGAGTACACAGAGGAATCAATCAGATCAATGCCATCCAGGCTCAGACTTCAGCTTGTCTTGCGATCAACACTTTCAATAGAGCAAATACGAGAAGTATGTGAAATGGAGATGAATTTTCGGGGGTTTCTAAAGCCCATGTTAATTTAGCAACATTTGAGGAGTAAGGGAAACCTAGGAGCAAAAATGTTTCCAGTGAGACTGAAAAAGGTTAAACCAAAATCATTCAATACCAGGATTGTTCACTCAGGAAACTGGAAACATGCAAGCTTTCCCACACTGCTAAACTCAGTCATCAAGATCAATGCCACAGATTTAAGGGCTAATTAGGCAGCTAATATATAATCCTGGTCCTAAACCTTCTTAATCTATTTGTTAGCAAATCTGAGTGTTTCCTTGCTCATTTTAAGCCATTACCAGAAGACAGTTGGAGAGACAAAACACAAATCTACATCAAATAGAGGTATGCCTTACTATCTATTTGCTTCTGTTTGAGGAAGAATTTGAAAATGTGCTTTGGGTACCAGGTAGATAAATGACCTCAGGGCACCAGACAGGTAATAAAGGTACATCAACAACATTAAGGAGTGGTGGGGTCTGTAGCCAACGGGGAAGTGTCTGTCCCACCTACCAATATTCACAGTGCTCTCCAAGCTCAACACTAACTGCAGGCTGCGTTTGGCCCACCGACTATCAATTTGACACAAAATTCAAGCATGATCAGAGACTCACAATTTAAAGAGGAAATGATGATTCATATAGCATTTTCCCAAAATGGTGACCATTTCTTTTTTTTCCTCCTACGAAAGCTAGTGTGTCTTATTTTTTAAGTTTTAAATTTTAATTCTAGTAAAGCTAACACACAGAGCTATATTAGTTTTAGGTGTACAGTATAGTGACTCAACAATTCTACACATTAGTCAGTGCTCATCATAATAAGTGTATTCGTTTTTTTCTGAACAGTGAACATCAAAGCATGCTTTCCCAGATGCCACCACTTGTGATCGCATGTCACCCTCTTACCGATTATAGGAAAGGAATGCTTTCTGGGCAATTCATTTGGGGTGAGGACTCATGCCTACAGTCATTTCAAAGCTCTAATGACAAGAATCAAATACAAATCTGTAGACTGAAACAATGAGTAAACACACAAACTGACACACACACACATACACACAAAAGTACACACTAAATCCAGCAGAAGTATATTATTCTCCTACCAAATCAAACATTTTGAGAATCTTATGTGTAGAGAAGCCAACACAAGGACCAACTGTGGCCCATACACCCAGGCCTGATGTAGAGAAGTAGAAATCACTCACGTACTCTCTCAACCAGAGCCTCACCTTGGACGTTGCAGTGCCCACAAGCTTCATGCCAAAGGGCAATGTGTTCACACAGAGCCTCCCTCCTTATCTTTTCTTTGTCTACTTCACCCTACACACATTACTAAAATAACCTCAAATTGCACCATTAGCACATCATTTTTCTGTTTGTGGTCTTTTGCTCTCAATTTATGTCCTATCAAATGAAATTATTTGGAGATCAATTTAGTGTTTCCTCCTCTTGCTTGTTTTATGGTTTATAGTATTAGAGCTTCCAACATTTTACAGCAAATAACCACACAATCTTTCTCTCATTGCATTAAGAATTTCTCCTTTAAAACCAAGGAAAGACTATTAGGTATAAAAGAAAGTCATAAATGCATGTGAAACCAGCCAGAAGGGACCCAGCCCGTACCACCGGCCAGTGCTAAGCTCCTGGCCCCATGAGAGCACTACCTCATATTCCTTAAGTAACTTACCCATCTACTGTGGGGAGAAAGCTTTAATGTTGCTGAAAACCAATACACACATGTGAATCCTCAAAGCAGGCCTCGCAGTACAAGAACTTTCGTGAAAGACATCCTGCAGCTGAGAACCAAGTTCCACATTCCTTAGAGTGTAACTCAATCGGTCAGCCTGCACAAACTCACCAAAGGACTGCTTGCTGAAGCAAGCAAGCAGAGGAGCGTACCAGAGGGCACAGGCCTAATCACCCGCAGTGTGCCCCACGGAGAGAAAATAACCCGCAATAAAGAAGGTGGGGAAAATTACTCTTGTATGAGTTTTAAGAGTTTGCATGACAGATGAAGAGAACTGTGGCCAATTAAAGCAGCAATACAACTAAGAAAAACAACTGCTGGCCGGCGTGCCAGGCTGCTCCAGTCACTCCTTCTGGAAGGTGATGAGGGTCCCAGAGCCAGACTATGGGAAAGGATTTTGTTCCTGATCACCGCCTTTCAAAACCATAAGGTGTTTGGAGAAAACTATGGAGGAAGGATCCAACTGACAATAAGGGCCCACAGGAGGGTTGAGAAGAAACAGACTCTGGAAATGGAGTGTGACTGATACCAACTCTTCACTAAATCTTCTAGCATCTTCACTAAAGCTCTATGGCATGTCTTACTAATAGAGTTTAAGTTACAAAGAGTGGCAATCATTTTTTTTTCAAATTTCACTTTCCTTTAGCTATAGTTACACACATATAGCTTCACACGGCAACTGGTATGTGGTAATTTTGCTTCATTTTGATGTCTTTCTTCTACAGGCTAGCCAAAGAGTGTTCTTTTGGTCCTGGATTATATCCAAACAGCACTTGGTAAAGACCCATTCTTCTATCAGAAGGTGAACCAGATCACATCCCAAGCAGTCAGTCCAGGGTTTTCCTCCATTCCCATCTGTTTTAAAAGGTATACAAGAATGCAACTACTGAGGTTTCCTTTTTCCAACCTCTTAGATCACTGTTTTCATACATCTTCAGCAAATAAATAATTTTGAGTTGTTCTCAAAGACTTGTTTGCTTTGTTTTGATAAGGGGTAGGAGGGAGGTAAAAAGCAAAAAATTAAATACTTGTATCCAAGGAGGAGGAGGAAACAAACCCGTCCACAAGTTCACATTGGCACTATTGCTCTTTTCCTCTAGGAGCCAACTGCCATTCCTATAACACCACTGGAAACTGCACGAAGGGCTCCCTGTAGGCTTCCTTCCCTGGCAATGGGCTGAGCAACAGGAACCACTGCCCTGAACCCCACAGCAGTCAGGACTCGAGGAATACATACAGGTCATGCCACTACCCAAAATTATGTACCTGTCAATCTCTGCAAAAATTAGGAGTGTGGAAATACCAAAGTAAACACTAAGTGAGTGTTTGGAGAACAGTAGAGAGAGATGTTACTGTTCTCCAAAGTAAACACAAACATTTCATTCTGCCTCCAATATGGGAAAAGTCTTCTAAAACATTAGCACTAATCCCAAATTCATTTCTGATGCAAGAGCTCTAGGATAACAGATTAAAGACATTCATTTTCCTTGTACCCAAACTGTTCAAAGTCTTGGGAGACAAAGGCAACTGAACCCTGCAGGGCCTTCTGCCACCCCTCTGCCCTCAATATTTGTTAAGTTTGGCACAGCTTTTTTTTTCTTTTTAAAATTTTTCCCCAGTTTCCCAATCTTCAAAGACTCTTTTCTCCAGAAATCAGTCCAGCATTCCCAGTTTTCATGGACACCCTTGCAAAAGGAGTCAGTCACTTCAATACCAACTGTTTCCTTCTCTTCAGAAATATGTACTAGGGCATACTGCTTGATTGCATTCTCTGCAATGAGAATTTAGGCAAAGAGTGGTTGGCACATTGAACCCATTCAACCTGAAGACCGCAGTCCTATTTAGATGCACAGAGCCCCTTTTATAATACCTGCAAAAGAAATCAAATGTCCATACCAAGTGCAGCATAAACCCAAATGGCCAGGAAATAACAGACCTAGACTGAGATGAATAAAACCTGGAATGTAGATGGTGCCTCATGATGATGGTGAAAGTCTCTTACTTTACTTCAAAGAAACTGAGGTACAGAGAGCTCATTGTGACATGACCAGTTAGCTGTGGAGGCTACAGAACACTCCCCTTATCTAGAGGCTTTTAGCGTTCAACACTGTTTTTTTTCAGTCCATCTCTCTCTACTGTTCTCCAAATCATGAGCACTGCAACCATATCTGATACCACCTTGGTTTCCATGACCTTCATTTTCACTTCCCTTTAGCCACTATCAGTCTCCCAGGGCTGCCATAACTGACTATAAATGAGGTGGCTGAAAAGAACAACAATAAAATCATCTCAGTTCTCAGGGCTAGAAGTCTGAATGGAAGGTGTCAGCAGGGCCATGTTCTCTCTGAAACCTGTAGGGAAGAATAATTCCTAGCCCCAGCCCCTTCCTACCTTCTGGTGGGTTGCAATTCGGGCTTGCAGCTATGGTGACTTCTGTCTCTGCCACTACTCCCTCCCTTATGTGCATGTATCTTGTCTCTTCTTTTAAGGATACCAGTCATTGCACAGGGCCTGCTTGACTCTAACATGACCTCATTTTAACTAATTACATCTGCAATGAACCTGTTTACAAACAAAGTCACATTCTAAGGCCCGGGGGATTAAGACTTCAACATATCTTTTGGGGTGGACACAACTTAAACCATTAAAGCCACAAAATTAGCACAGTCATACCCAAGAAACTGTACATGAAATTTCCCTTGTCTTCCCTCTTACTCAATTTCTTCTACCCCCTTCAACACTGCCTGCCTTGTTTTCAAAATGAGTTTTGTTCCATAAACCACTGAGGACTCACTCAGGTCTTTTCTGGCTTGGCCTACCTGTCCAGCTACCCTGGATTTCACAGATACTGATGCTGTCCTGATACCCTTGACCTTCTGTTATTCCTACATTTCCTGATCTACCATCAACAATCTATATTCTCAACTCACATTGTCAATCCACAGAGCATCAAAGGAGAAAGACACTAGCAACATCAACTGGTCCTGTTGAATATCACTTGACCTGGAATGGGCCCAGGATGGTAACCTTGAGCCAGGCCTCCCGTGATCTTCCTTCACAATGACCTTAGTTTCAGAACATTCATTCATTCAAAAGAATATTTACAAATACTTACTGTATGCATCTAGGCATTTAAACTTATGTTCAAGGCCGATAGTACACAAGATAAATACAATCCCTCCCTCCCAGAATTAAGTGTATATCAGGAATATGAACAAGTAAACATGCAGTGCTAAGTGCCATGATACAGGCAGGTAAGAAAGCTACAGATGCCTCAAGGAAGACCTGACACCAAAGGAAGTTAAATCCCATTATCTCCCCGAATTATCTGGCCTTCTTCTGATACTTCTGCCTTGGTGATGGCATTCAATTCCAAAACTGCCAACACTTCTAGTGGTCAGCACCCAACTCCAGCCTCCATTTTTCCTCTGTGCTTCCAACTAGACTTCTCCTGGCTGTTTCTAGCAGGATGCTCCAGCAGCACCTGGAATTCAGTAAGCATAACACAAAGACCATCCCCTCGATTGTCAGTCTTTCCCTGCACTACTATCTCACTAGCACTATGGTCTCAGTCATTCAAACTCAGAATCCTGGTACCCTCCTTCTCTTTCATCCTGCTGCCTCACCCCAGTGCTTAACTGGCTTCCAAGTGCAAGTTTTAAATTCTTACTATAAAATTTTACATCCAGGAACACCTGGGTGGGTCGGTCAGTTAAGGGTCTGCCTCTGGCTCAGGTCATGATCCCAGAGTCCTGGGATTGAGCCCCGCATCGGGCTCCCTGCTCAGCGGGGAGCCTGCTTCTCCCTCTCCCTCTGCCACTCCCCCTACTTGTGCTCTCTCTCTCTCACAAATAAATATGTTTTAAAAAAAGAAAACTTTACATCCTTTTTTTGTGTTTCTTTTTACTTTTTTTTAATTTTATTATGTTAATCACCATACATTACATCATTAGTTTTTGATGTAGTGATCCATGATACATTGTTTGCATGTAACACCCAGTGCTCCATGCAGTACGTGCCCTCTTTAATACCGTTTTCTTTTTCTTTCTTTCTTCCTCTCTCTCTCTCTTTCTTTCTTTTTCATTGCCATAGCCTGGGCTCATGTTCTCATTAATTCATTGTAATTATTGCAAAGATAGCTTCACCAGATTTCCTTTGCTCAGATCTCTACCCAATGCAATCCAATTTACAAGTACCTTGATGTTAGAGCTTATAAAATGCTTTCACAAAACTTGCTTTTCATCCCCACTTCAGCCTACACTGATAGACAGTGTAAGAATTACTTCTCTCAGAAATGACCAGAGAGGTTAAGCAACTTGCCCAAGAGCAAGCAGTGGCAGCGCAATCAGTCATTCAATACTGATTCCAAATGCAGAGCTCACCAGCCACAGTGATGCCAAAGTCATTTTCCTAAAGATATTTCTGATACTCTCCATAAAGCATGTGCTCAAAAGCCAGCCACCCCCGGGAGATGTCTTCCAGAAATGGCTACAGCGGCCCTCATCTCTACTTGGTTCCACCAGTCCTGGCCTCCTGCCTCAGGAGAACCCCTTCCACTGGAGCTGCTCTCGGGCCAGAGCCAGGGCTGGGACGGAAGTGCCAATAGCTGAACCAGCAATGTTTACTTTGGCACCTTGGGTCTAGGTAACTCAATAAACTCAGCCACTCTCCAGTGGGGCCTTTTAATTCTATAAACTCAGCAGTGCTGCCAGCCACATACTCGCCCTGCTGTCAGCCCAATCACTAAGGACCTCTACCTTTCTCCCCGACCTCCTTCATTGGTTGCTGAAATTACCATCATGGCATGGATATCTGTTTTGCACCATACTCCACGACTACTCAGTTTGGTGACACCAACCTTCCCCACACAGGTAACAAACATTTAAGAGCAATCCAGTAATCATCAAGTGCTTTGCAGGTGCTAGGGACACAAAATTGAGGGCCAAGTTCTTGACACCATGAACTACCTGTTCCTCCATTTCCCTATCCACCGCAACCTGTGGAACCTGGGCTGCTGTAGGTAATCTTCCACTCACCCAAAATTTCTTAAATCCCTGCATTATGGTCATGATTAAAATCTGACTTTCCCTCAAGGCATCACTTGCCTCATACCCTTGTATCATTTTCTGTCTCTCCTGCACGTCCTCTCTCCTTTGCAACAGATCAGCGTAGGGATCCTTCCAGAATGGATCTCTAAACTCCCATCATCATCTGTCCTTTTCAAGCACACGTTTGTCCACTAACACCCTTGTCCCCCATCTTCTTTGCAATTATTGAATCAACTGTTTCATGTTCTCTCTTTGAAGACAGAGGAAATTAAAGATGGTTCAATTCAAACACTGGCCAAAGACCATGGGAAGACACTTTCCTATATAAATCCCTAACAGAGGATACAGGCCACCTGTCTCTCACTTGCTTCCTTATATTCACCTTATCCTTCACCAGACAGAGATCCTCTACACTTCCCAAATGACCTTCACATTCACATTATTTTCCCAGAACCTTCTGCCACCTCTTGCCTGTTGGAGCACCATTCATTCTTCAAAAAGGAATAAAATGTCTCTCCTCTTCCACCAAGCCTCCCCTGAGCACAAGGATTTTTCTAACAACCTTCCAATCAATTATATTCAATCTGTACAGAAAAGCAAGATTTGGGGAAGCTTGGAAGCCAGGCTAAGGGGTTTACATTTAAGCCTTAAGAAAGAGGAAACTCTTAGTGGTATTAGACCAGCACTGCCCAATAGAACTTTCTGTGATGATGCAAATGTTCCTCTGTACTGTCCACATGTGGCTCCAGAGCACTTGAAATGTGGCTAGTGCAACAAAGAAACAAAAATTTTAATTTTATTTAAATTAATTTAAATAGCCACATGTGGCTAGTGGCAACCATAGTGAGCAGATTTCTAGACTAAGTTGATGCCATTATAGTAGAGTTTTTAGAAAGGTGAGTCTGATGTAGTAGGGCTGGAAGAGAGTGTGCTGAGGGCACAGCAAGGGAAACTAGCTAGGAATCCCTGGCAGCAATCTGGGTGGGAGACTTCCCTTTCACTAGAAAGGAGAAGAAATACATGACTTTGCCCTATCACCAGAGCAGGGATCTGGGTGGGAGACTTCCCTTTCACTAGAAAGGAGAAGAAATACATGACTCAGCCCTATCATCAAAGCATTAGGAAAAAAAAAGCACCAAAAAAAAAAAAAAAAAAGTTAGAGGCTTTCTAAATCCCATTAAAAAAATAAAACTACAGAAGGCCCTTTTTTTTTTTGCAAGTTTTAACTTGTCAAATTGGGTTTCCTATTGAATATTTACCAATAAGAAGTTCACAGTTTCATCAAGTCAAATACAAAAATAATTATTTTCTAGAGAAAAACACATAAAATGTAAAAATAATCACTTCATGTGCTATCTACTTTTTCCTTTTTACCTTGGCAAAATTCAAACTTTTTGTTCAGGTACACATAAAACAATAGGTATCTGATGAAGCACAGTGAGGTTGGGGAGAGATGGTAGGCTGTTAAGATATGCTCACATTAAATAAACCTGTTGCCAGGGAAATGATTAGAATGTCCTAAGGTAGAATTCACGTGTGGTCTCTGAACAAGATTAGATCTCACACTTCTGAACAGAGCCCTGAAATGACTTGCTGATTTCCTTTCCATCCTCCACCTCACACAGAGGTCCACACCTTTCCAACACAACTCAACTCAGAGGGAGAGCTACTGAGTAGAGCCAATTTAGAAGTAGCTAAGCCAGGAAAAAAAAAAAAAAAAAAACTTGCTCATCCTTCCTCAGATACCTGTGAAACTTCAGGACATTTTAAGATATGTTTAATTTCTCAAGTTAGAAACATGTTCTTTAATTTGAAATTTCAATCCTCTGATCTGTACTGCCAATCAGATTATCTTGTAATCGTTACCTACTTGTCAGAATACTTATCATCCAAGGCACTACTGATTTTTTAAATACATAGGTAGGTTAATTAATCATATCAATTTGCTTTATATAATATAAATCAAAGGGAAAAAGCACTAATTGGGGGATTTCCACTTAAAATGTTCTTTTTTTTGATGAAAGATTCAGCATAGGGAATACAGTCAATGGTATTATAATAGTGTTATATGATGACAGATGGGAGTGTAACATAAGGTGTAGACTTGTCCAATTGCTATGTTGTATACCTGAAACTAATGCAGCATTGTGTGTCAACTACACTTTAATGAAATAAAAATAAATGACAAAATAAAATAAAATGTTCTTTTCTGAGGCCTATCGATCCACTGGAAGCACCTGGCCCACCTGCCTCCTAGAGGTGAGCTTATCCAACTCATAAACTGCAGCAGAGCCTGGGCAACTATTTCCAATACTCTTCCAAACACCTTCACTCTCTCAAATATACTCATCAGAACAAAATTATTGCCCACATCTTCTATAATTTGTGTGTATGATATTCTTCTTCCATAATCCTGCCCTCCTGAGAGGGGAATGATTTCACATTCTATCAAAAACACACAAGATGTTAACTAGAAAAGGTTGTGTCATCATATTTCCCAAAATATTAAAATGAGAAAGCTACTTCATAAGACACATAGCTTCCACATAGTTGCCAGCATCTGAAAATAATTGGAGGTATTTCCCAAGGTACTGCTCTGCACCTGGTCTGATTTGTTTCTGTCTGTCCTGTTCTACAACTCTCCTATCGACCAGGCTTGATTTCAACAGCATAAACGTGTAAACACAGGATGCCCTCTGGAAAGGAAGAATGTTAGACATTTTTAAGCATTTGAGATTGACAACTGCGGTACAGTGGCCCCGGAGAAATTTAACTTGGCTCCTGCTCAGCCACCTGGCACCACAGGTCACACAGTGCAAATCCTAAGGACAAAGCCAACATGACAGACATGTACATTGTTGCCATTCCCAAAATTCTGTCCCACTAGGGCCTCTCTGTCACCTCAAGAGGACCGTGTCTCCCCTTCATACATTCACCTTTTCTTATAAAACCTGAAAGCTAACAAGCTGGCAAGCACATTTCAGGGGAACGATCAGAATTTAGGGACAGAGAAATGAGAAAAACAGGATCACACCATTTAGTTACAGAATACTCCCATGAAAACTGAGAACTAAGAGAAAAGAGAAAGAATAAAGCATCCTTTAAGGCTGCCTTGTATTCACTTGGTGACTGCAATTTGCTTTTCAGTTACTCAGAAGAATAATTTGTGAATCTGGTATGTTCAAAGCTCACTAGTGGGGCGCCTGGGTGGTTCAGTCAGTTAAGCATCCAACTCTTGATTTTGGCTCAAGTCATGATCTCAGGGTTGTGGGATCAAGCCCCGCATCAGGCTCTGAGCTCAGCAGAGTCTGCTTGAGATTCTCTCTCTCCCTCTGCCCCTGCCCAACCCCCAGTCCCTGCCTACCCCCTGCCCCCCACTCACGTGCACACACACACACACACACACACACACTCTCTCTCTCTCTCTCTAGAATGAATGAATGAATGAATGAATAAATAACTTAAAAAAAAAAAAGCTCACAAGTATGATTACCTTCTGGAGGCCAGAGGGAAACAATGTAGACATGATTTAAGCCCACAACCAACTGTTGGCTTCACCAGGGCTCCCAGCTCAATTCTATTTGCTATTGTAGTCACACTGTAATTTTGAAAAATTATTCAAGTTTCACTTTCTTGAAAGCCAATACATGGGAAGAAATGAGGACTTGGGGGTGGGGAGAACAGGTCAATCAACACTCTTCCTCATGAAGTTTCACTCTTGTTTTGCTCGCCAAGTCTGTTGGGAATTTTATAATTTTGGAGACATAACAAATAAGAAACTCAAGTCTGTTGCAGGGATTGTAAAGTGACAAATACACTACCTACTCAGGGAGAAAGAAACGAGAGGACAACTGTGGCAGGGAGCCCATTCCAATCTTCACATGCTGCAAAATGTGGGCCAAGAGGCATCAGAGATACTTCAAAACCAATTTGTTTCAAACAGTTCGGGACCTAATGACTTGATTTGGGGGCATAAAACTGACTGCAATGGAAACAACATACTATTTGAGGTGGCTTCATTTGTAAAAATGCCAAATTTGCATGCTTTATCCCATGCATGACTAAAGACAGAAGAAAGTGCCCTAGGTCCTCATAAACAGATAGTTTCTTGGGGGCACGAATCTGGACGCTCAGTGGGAACCCTGGCAAGACACCATGAGCAGGACAAACTTGTTCACACTAACCCAAAAAGAGACAGAGGTCTGGTGGCTTCTCTGAGTGCAGAAATATTACTTTAGGCAGAAAATGGAGATGTTCTAATGGCTGGGTTGTAACTTAAGACATCAACATCACAAAAATTTCTAAACCATTCCTAAGATCCATTCTTATGGGGGGATATGGCTGCGGTGGAACCAAAGCCAAATGTGATTCCGTACTGCAGTCAAGCTCCTGACTATTATCTGCTGAACTGCAGAAAAACAAGTTGTTTCAAAAACGTAAGCTTAATGATGACACAACAGCATATGGACTATATCATTTTCAACCAAATGTTCTGTACCATCTTTTACTTTTTTCCCCTAAAATCCTCTTCATCTTTTTCTCCTGTCCCTGTGTGAAACCAAATATAACTAGGACCACACGAGCAAATAAATATACATTTTGGATTATGGGGTTTTTTTCTAAGTTAGTTCAGTAGCCATTTTTCTTTTTCTAAACTCCACTGTGTGAGTCATCCTTTATCAGACTAAACCATTCTCTCTACTCACTGACAGCTGTTTTGATGAGGTAGACGGAGGGGCATGATTAAATTAGTGTCTGGGGTAAGAAGTGAACTTACTAGTGGAACAAGCAGTGTAGACAGGGAGCAATAAATGCTAATTTGTAAAATATCACGAAATTAGGGTAAATTAGTCAGTAAGGTTGCAGGACTTTCGGTATCACGTTTGTTGGATTTTTTTTTTACTTTGAGCCCTGTAATTACATCGGTATTATGCAAGACAGGATTAGAGTAATGACACTCGATTTCCTGTGTGGAATATGGAAACCAGAGTCACTGTTTTGCAGCTACAGCAATTGGTCTCACTGGCCACATCATGGTAATCTTGTAACCCATCCAGAATCTGTGTGAAGTTAAACAACAATTATCACGTAGAATCCCATGCAAATGGATAGAAGGCCATCAGCGCATACCTGGGAATAACTCCTACCGAACTCTGCTAACAGGGCAGCCTGGAAGCCACGGGGCAGCCAGAGAGAGAGAGAAGAATGCCTTCTGCCCCTTCTCCCTCTCCTTGCCTCTTCCGTCCTGGTGGCAGAGGCAGGACTGGGATGGAAAGGCTGTACTAATGCAGGAATTCTGGGCTTTTTCAATCTAAAACACTCTTCATATTTTCATTCTGAAGAAGGAACCTGCAGAAATTATTTTCAGAGAATACTGATCATAAAAACTACCAGATGAACAAACATTTTTTGCTCTGCCCTGCTCCTTTCATCTTTTCCAGCAATGCCTTCTATTATCTGCGTCTCCCAGAGTCTCCCAAACCACTCAAGTCTGTCCACTCCTACTCTGTAATTGCCTCCTTCTTCCTCTGTGACCTGGGCTTTTCCGGTCTTAAATAAGCATGTTCACAGTCTTGAAATGTTTTAATAGCTATCATATGCAAGGGAAATTAGATTGAATATATTAGCTTAAAGAGGCAGAACCGAGACCTACTGGTACAGATTTTGACCCTGTCCTAGAGTCAACTTTATCTTGAATAAAACCAGTGCCTAGCACCCACTATAGGCAGCTCCAGAACTGCCACAAAACAAACTTAGAAAATGAAGAAAATAAATGGGAGCCAGAGGTAAAAGTTTGGGAGTGAGGAAAACAAAGGCATACATTAAAAAAAATGAATTTCTTATACTTTTGGATTTAACTTCCCTTGCTAAAGGTGTTAGAGAAAACCATCTTCCTACCCTCAATTTCATCCTCAAAGAGAAATGGAAAGACTTTGCTAGCACAGCAACACATAAAGGCGATGCCATGAGAGGTATCCAATACTTAAGAAAAAGGTTTATGATGCTACAGTCTGAAAAACAAAAGACCTAAGATGCCTTTTCTAGGGTGTCTTGTAAGAACAGCTGAAATGGAATCAGTATTCTTGGATATCTTGTATTACCTCTCTAGGAAAAAACTAGAATCCTCAAACAAGACAAAAGCATGCAAAGAAGCAAAGAAAGAGATGAGAGACAGACAGACAGGCAGACACTAGCTCCTAGTACATACCCATGCAAGGTGGATGCTATGGCTTACAAGGTCCCCCAGTGGACAACACTGCACCATGCTCCTTGGTACCTCTCCAGAGGCTGAAGCACAGCTAAGGCATGACATGTGATAGAATGGTGAATAAGAAATGAAGTTAAAAAAAAAAAAAAACTTTCAGTAATGAAATGGACAAGGCAACAGCACCATGATTTCACATATGGTCCAAGCCTTCAGTGTTAGGGACCCAATGCAAGTTGGCAAACCATCAGGTTGTGATTCCAGGTAAATCCTTTAGATAAAATAATGCATCTAAGCACAGAGC
The DNA here is from genome assembly GCF_003265705.2 of Callorhinus ursinus. Classification (NCBI taxonomy): domain Eukaryota; kingdom Metazoa; phylum Chordata; class Mammalia; order Carnivora; family Otariidae; genus Callorhinus; species Callorhinus ursinus. The sequence goes on from NW_027397069.1 coordinate 70,886,950, forward strand.
TAGACTGTGAGGAAATCTATAAGTTTCTAATTAAAGTATCAGTAGGAACATCCCTGAAAACACTGAGAGTTGCTACCTACCAGGTTTTTCCCTCAGGAAGTCAAAGAAACCAAACTAAGAGCTCTCCCAGTGAGGCTCAGCAAATTTATTTAAATTTGAAATCACACCATTGGCCAGATTGGTTTAACAGCTGAAAAATGGTAACACAATCTGCCAAAAGTAGTTTCTTTTTATATAGCTAAACTAAAATACTCATCTATTTGTCAAATAATAGTAAACCTTTAAAACAGTAGGGCACTATGCCAAGATTTTCAGAGAATGTCAAATGAACCAATATATGCTATCTTCATATATCTTAAAGTCTAAGAGAAGAGTTAGAATATATGCCAAAAATAACTATAATACAAGGTACTAAAGTATTAAGGGCCAAAAAGTAGTAAAGGTAAGTAATAAGGATTTTTTAAAAATAGATATTAACTTTAACAAAGTCTTTGCATCTGGGCTACGTTTTAAGAGAGAGGTAGATCATGGGCACACGAAGAAAAGGAGGTGAGGAAGGGGGAAAATGGCATAAAAGAAACCACAAAATGAGCATCCTCTATTTCTATACCAGGAATGGTCACTCTCTTCATTTATAGGGAATAGAAAGAAATATAAAGGGAATTGGTGGGCAAATAAGACCAGGCTAGAATATTGGAGCATCTTGAAGGTGAGCCCCAGAAGTTGAAGCTTCCTTCTGAAGTTATTAAAATGTATCTAAAAAGTCACCAGATTGAAGTAGTGCTTAAAAAATATTAGATGGATCAAAACACTGAACAGTAGAATCGAAGAATGGAGAAGCCAGGGGCCTGAAGCTACAGTGACAACACAGGAGAGGCTGAGGGAAGCTAAGGAACCAGCAGCAAGAGGGAAGGAAAAGAGCACATTTCCTCTCCAACTCAATCCAGACAGCTGTGGGGCCTTGACAGTGGGGTAAGAGGCTGCTGTGCAGAAAAGCTTATTTAATAACTCCCAGGCAGGAAAAGATTCCCAGGCTCTGAAAGGCTGCTTTAATAACAGCATGTTTAGATAAAAATATTACTATTCAGATTTGTATGAAGTGGGAATATCATCCTTCAAAAAGTAATTACATGCACTTATTAGAATGGCCAAAATCTGGAATGCTGACAACAACAACTGCTGGTGAGAATTTAGAGCAACAGGAACTCTCGTTTATTGCTGGTAGGAATACAAAATGGTGCAGCCAATTTGGAAGACAGTTTGGCAGTTTCTTATAAAACTAAACATACTTCTACATAAAATCCAGCAATTGCATTCCTGGGTATTTACCCAATAAGAACTGAAAACTTATGTCCACACAGAAACCTGCACCTGGATGTTTATAGTAGCTTTATTTGTAACTGCTAAAGCAGTTATGGAAGCAACCAAGATGTCCTTCAGTAGGTAAATGGATAAATTGATACCTTCAGACAAAGGAATATTATGTGGTGATAAAAAGAAATTAGTTACTGGCCATGAAAAGACATGGAGGAACCTTAAGTGAAAGAAGGCAATCTGAGAATCCTACATACTATGTGATTCCAACTATATGACATCCAGAAAGATTGAAAACTAAGGAGACAAGAAAACAAACCAACAAACAAACAACAGTGTTTACCAGGGTTTGGGGAAGGCAGGGAATAGGTGGAACACAAAGCACCTTTAGGGCAGCAAAACTATATGATCCTGTAAAGGTGGATACCTGACATTATACATTGGTCCAAACCCACAGAATGTACACCAAGAGTGAACCCTAACATAACTATGGGCTTTGGTGACAAGGATGAATCACTGTGGATTCACTGACTGTAACAAATTCAGCGCTCTGGTGGGAGATGGTGAGAGTGGGGGAGACTTTGCACGTGTAGGACTAGGGGATATATAGGAAATCTGTACCTTTCCCTCAATTCACCTGTGAACCACAAACTGCTCTAAAAGAAATTAAGTATCAGTTTTAAAAAATGACCAAAGAAGAAAGTAAGTCCCAAGTTATCTACCAGAAAAACGTGGAATAGGGTGTTCAGAGAAACAGTTCCTCCACTGAAGCAATGATTAAAATGAAAATACTGACACAATCAACTTTTTGGAACTCTGGGATTTAATTTAAAAACCAACAATAACTAAGGGAGTGCTTAGTGAAGAGCCCACATGGGGTAAGGGACAGCAAAGGAGGCAAGCAGCAGACAGACCCAAAAGCCTGGGAAGCAAAAAGCTAAGGAGGAAGTCTCTTGAATAAGTAAGGGCTTGGAAGGGCCACCCGGGACTGATGCACATTCAGAAAAGACCTTAGAGGGCCTAGACTTGTACTTCTAGCAGTTCTGTCAGTGCTGCACAAACAGGAGGTACAGGTTAAAGCAGAGTTGTAGATAACCTAGCTTCCACATCAAAGGAGTACCCCAGCTCATGGCTAAGCTAGAAAGACAGGGAAAATATTTATTTTCTTTTTGGCTCCAGACATTCAAGGAAATCTGACAGGTCACTGGATGACCAGTGAGAAAACAGAGCAGAGACTTCAGTAACCACACATCAACAGAAGAGAGACTTCGGTGATGACACATGAGAAGGAATACAGTCTTTGAAAAATGGGTTGGCAAACTCACTAAACAAATGGCAGTACTCAACAGTTAACAACTAACCCCAGTTATGCAGAGAATCTGATTTCCAGTCTATCACATTATAATATTTAAAATAACCAGTTGTAGATAACAACAGCAACAAAAATTACAAGGCACACAAAGAAACAAGAGAGAATGTCCCATTCAGAGGGAAAAAGTAAATTGAAAGAAATCATCCCAGAGGAAGCCCAAACACTGAACTTACTAGACAAAGACTTTAATTCAACTGTCTTTTTTTTTTAAGATTTTATTTATTTATTTGACAGAGAGAGACACAGCAGAAGAGGGAACACAAGCAGAGGGAGTGGGAGAGGGAGAAGCAGGCTTCCTGCAGAGCAGGGAGCCTGATGTGGGACTCGATCCCAGGACCCTGGGATCATGACCTGAGCCGAAGGCAGACGCTTAAGGACTGAGCCACCCAGGCGCCCCTAATTCAACTGTCTTAAATATGCTCAAACTACTAAAGGAAACATGGACAAAAAAGTAGAGGAAATCAGGAAAGAGTATGACAAATGGAGAATATCAGTAAAGAGATAGGAATTACAATAAGAAACCAAATAGAAACTGGAGCTGAAAAGTATAGTAGCTGAAATTAAAAATTCACTAAAAGGGTTTGACAGTAGATTTGAACAAGCAGGAAAAAGATTCAGCAATCCTGAAAATAGGTCAACTGAAATTACACGGACTGAGGAACAAAAAGAAAAAAGAATGAATAAAAATAGAGCCAGGGGACATGCAGGATACCACCAAGCATAGCAGCATACACTTTTGAGAGTCTCAGGAGAAGAGAGGAATAAAGAAGAAAAAAAATATTTGAAGAAAAATGACTGAAAACTCCCAATGTCCATAAAGCTCAACAAACTCCAAACAGGATAAACTCAGATATGTACATTAACACACATTATAATCAAACTGTCAAAGACAAAAAAAAAAAAAAGAGAGAGAGAGAGAGAGAGAGAATCTTGAGAACAGCAAAGAGAAGCTACTCATCATGTAAAATGCATCTTCAGTAAAACTGCCAATTGTTTATTGGAAACTATGGATGCCAAAAGGCAGTAGAATGACTGTATTTAAAGTGCTGAAAGAAAGAACCTGACAAACCAAGAATCCTATATTCGGCAAAAGTACCATTAAAAAATGCAGGGAAAGGGGTGCCTGGTGGGCTCAGTTGGTAAAGCATGCAACTGTTGATCTTGGGGTTGTGAGTTCAAGCCCCACTTTGGGTGTAGAGATTACTGAAAACAAACAGAAAACCAGAAAAATGAAGACATCCCCAGATAAACAAAATGTGAATTCATCACTAGACCTGTCCCAAAAGAAATACTAACGAAGAGTGCTTCAAGCTGAAATGAAAGGACACTAGACAATAACTTGAAGCTCTAGGAAGAAGAGCTCCAACAAAGACAACTACACAGGTAAAACATAAAATCCAATATTAGTGTATTTTTGATTTGCAGCTTTTTGTTTCCTAATAAAAGATAAATGCAGAAAATAATTATCAACCTGTATTAATGGGTATACAGTGTCCAGAGATGAAATGTGTGATAAGAACAATATAAATGGGAGGCAGAACTATAGAGGAACAATTTTTATATGCTATTGAATTTAAATTGCTATCAATTTAAATTGGACTGTTATAAATTTATGATGTTGGTTGTAATCCCCACAGTAGTCACTAAGTAAATAAGAAATATACGGAAAAGGAAATGAGACATGCCTTTGTCTGCTCAGGCTGTTGTAACAAAATATAATAGACTGAGCAGCTTATTAAATAGCAGAATTTATTTCTCAGAGTTCTGGAGGCTGAAAGCCCAAGATCAGGGTGCCCACATGGTTAGCTGAAGGCCTTTGGGTCCAATGGTGAGGGCTCCACCCTCAGGACCAAATCACCTCCCAAAGGCCCACCTTTTTATACCATTACCTTGAGAATTAGGATTTCAACATATCCTATGGTGGGGAGGCCTGGGGTGGGGGGAGGGAAGGAGGACACAAACATGCAGACCAAAGCAGGGATATGATCAAAAAGGTACACTAGAAAAAATCAAACACAAAAGAAGGCAGCACTGGTTACTAAGAAAAAGAGAGACAGAAAGCCAACTTACCACAGGCAGGGGATGGGGGGGTAGTAGATCCTTAATGAGCACAAGGTTTTATTTTGGGGTGATAAAAATAATTTGGATCTGGACAGAGGTAACAGTTGCACAACACTGTGAATATACTAAATACTACTGAATTATTCACATTAAAATGGTTAATTTTGTGTGAATTTCACCTCAATGGGAAAAAAGTCAGCAGGAAAAAGAAAAATACCTCTAATTTTGTTTTCATTCTGCCAGTACTAAAAAGCAACCAACCAAAGTTTATCCCTTGTAAGAACAGACTGAACAAAATGGTGTCTCTAAAGAATGAGACACCAGTAGTAATTTTAGAGTAATCTCAGCCTTGTCTCTACCCAGAGAACCTTAATCTAGTTGCAAATCCATTTGGAAGTTTTACCCCTTTGCCCTCATCTCCCTGAAAGCAACGTTAAAATGCATGTTTCTTTGTCATATTGAAGCTTACTGTCATCAAAAGCTGAGAGTTTCACATACACAACAATGGAAAGAGGGAAAATACCAAAAATACCCCCTCTTAAGCCTCCAAATTCAAATAATTACTATAAAAAAAACCAATATTTCAGATAGCAAAATTTAACCTGAAGTCATTAATTTAAAAACCGTTTTTAAAGATTCAACAATTAAAATGTGCCAAGAAAAAGCTTCTTCCCGTTACGTTTAAAACCAATGTCATACCATGTAAATATTTAGAAACATAAAGGCAAAGAAGCCTTGGCCGGGATAAACATTTTATAAGTTTGGCTTGCAATCCCTTGATGCCTTTCCCATTGGCCAATAAAAAGAAAAGGACAGAAACACCCATTTATAATCTTAAAACCTCTGGCACACATTTTATGAATATATAAGGCTTAAAAACCTAGCTTTGGATTAAAGAACCTAGTCAACATTGTTATTGTGTGCAACTTTAAAATCCATGATTTCTGGAATTCAAGACTGAATGACAGGAGGTATGAATGGATTCAGATTAAGCCCTTACCTGGCATGAGCACGACTGTGCAAACACATTAGTGTTCTTCCCCATGAGCCCCATAACGCTGTCCACGTTTCACACATACGGCTAAGGTCAGAATCAAAGTTAAGCACCAGCAAATGAAAGTTTGCACGTAGCATCTCTACGACTGATAAAAACAATAAATTGTCCCAATTCTGACCTATGTATCCTAAAATACTCAAAAGAGTTGAATGAGCTATCACAATTTCTAGGTATAATGACAATCCTGAAGAGCTGAATATTAATTTGGAAAAGTCAATGCTTACCAGAAAACAGTTGCCCTGCCCTGAGAGGGAAAATGCTGTTTCTCACGAGGCTGTCCCTCACTGAGCACAGGGACTTCTGCCACCCAGGACTCTGCCGGAGCCAGAAACGGGGGGGCAGCAACAGGAATGTGGATAAACCTTTCGCTGCTTTTTGATGGTATTTCTAGTTCTCTCTGGAGGTCTTTCTGTATCTACCTGATCAACTGGTTCTCTCCACCCTCCCCCACCAACCCACCCAGTTTTGGCTTCACGGGACCCATCATAGCCAAACTGATCCACACTTTATTTGGCTTTCCAGCTCCACCAACCCCTGCCCCCTGGCAACTGCACTCTCTGTTTTGAACAGTTTCTTGGGGCATTCTTTTCTTTCCCTCTCAACTTTACTGAGGAATGATTGACAAATATAACTGCATACGTTTAAAGTGTACAACATGATTTGATATACATACACATGTGAAGTGATTACCAAGATCAAGATAGCGAACACATCCATCACCTCACACAGTTAACTTTTTAATTTATTTTTGTGTGTACAGATGCTTAAGATCTCAGCAACCTTCAAGTATATAACACCATCTTAACTACAGTCGCCATGCTATACATTAGATCCTCGGGAAGTTACTCTTGTAACTGAAAAGTCTGTATCTTGGGGCATTCTTGTTGGTATAGCCCATTCTTGAGTCAGTCCACGTCAGAACCCATAAGGCAGGACTCCAGACACCTCCTGACAGTGACGTCCAAGATCCCACCGGCTATGAGGACAGAGTCATGCGACTCACTGCCACACTGGGAGAGGTGAGGGTGGGGAAGGCAGCAATAGAATCTCAAATATTACCACCATCCTAATTTCATAGTCTCTCCTATTACCTAATCAGTATTTCAGGCCTTTCACTCAGCATGCAAGAAAGTAAATTCTATTTTAATCATTCATCTTGTAACTTCTACAGTTTCTAATTAAATTTCAGAATTTCCAGGGCGCCTGGGTGGCTCAGTTGTTAAGCATCTGCCTTCGGCTCAGGTCATGATCCCAGGGTTCTGGGCTCGAGCCCCGCATCGGGCTCCCTGCTTGGCGGGAGCATGTGATTTATAATATAATATTATATTATAATTTATAATATATTTATAATATTTATAAAATTTATAATATATTATAAATAAATAAATAAAAAATCTTAAAATAAATAAACTTCAGAATTTCCAACTCCCCCCCTTCTGCTATGGAAATTCCCAAAAGTTACAGGTTTGACAAAGGTTTTCAATCGTCTGTGGTTAGCAAAGATTCCTATTTCAGGAGACCTCCAAAAATGTCTTCGACCTTGAGCAAAGGGCTAGAATAGAGGCAAAATTCATATTAGTTCTGTACATAATGCGTTGCAATAAAGTCCTATTGCCAGATACTAACCAGGTCAAACATGCTTTATCTCTTTATATTGTCAAATAATGGGTCTAGAACAAGGAGGATTCTAGTCCTGAAAAAGAAGCTTGTCTGCAATCCTTGAAATAGAGAATTTAGGACGCAACTCTGGAGATTAAGGGATAAAAGCCAGTAGCCCAATTTGTCTTCAGTGAAACATAAAAGAAAGTGGATTACAAGGCTATTTGAATATTACATCAGAAAATGAGGTTAAATTGAGACATTCTTCCTCTACTCCATTTCTACTGCAAAGGTGACTTGAAGAATACCGCTCCCTATCTACAAACTCATAAATGAGACTTGCTCAGTAATAGAAAAAAATGTTCAATCCAAATTTTATGAATATAATGAACCTGAAATAATGCATAAGAAAAAACTGAATTAATATTGATGTAAAAGTCCCATCTGCACCAAATTAACTTTTGGAGGCATTAGTCGACTATTATTAAACCCACATATTCAGGAACTTCATCAACTTTGGAGTTGAATTTGAATCCTGACTCTGCCACTTACTGCTTGTTATCTTGACCAAGAGACTTATCTCCTCTGAGCCTCAATTTCTTCAATAGGCCAAACAGAGACAGCACGTCCTATTTTGGATGCTGTGCACGTTCACTGGGATGACCACCTACACCCAGCACAAAGCACAAGCCAGCGCAAGTAGTTAAATGCCCACCTGGCTCCCTGCCTAAGTTCTTAGAGGATATCTTTTCCTTTGTATTTGGTCTGCTGCCCTCTGTTCCCTGACATGGTGCTTAGAAGTAAGTTAATATCTGTGCCTGAGGATTTTCTTCTGTATTATAAGAGGATGTTGCATGCAAATATTACACTGTACCAGAATACAACCTTAGCACAGACCCAGATTTCTTTAAGATTTTCAAGTGCACCTAGTTTAATCCACTAGCTAATAGTTTTAAGGGACAGTTGCAGCCTAAGCCTAAACACAACTACACATAAATATCTTGATGCGTAAGGTCTATTTGTTGCCAAGGGCTCATTTTCTTTTTCTAGTGATTAGATTAATCACTAATTCACTTTATTTGTGAACTCGTGCTTCCCAGAATAATTGTTTCAGTCTGCAGTGGCTCACTGTTAATTTCCAGTCAGGTTTTTGTCAGTTACACAGAGCATCTCAAGAACGTTCTTATTTTTATACCCAAGAAGCTAAAAATTAGTTAAGTCCTCTCTCCTGTTCAATAAAATTAAGAAAAAAAAATTTAGTAGGTAAAGCTAGAAAACAATGAAGTTAATCAGGGAATCAGAATCCCGAATAGAGGTGGTCAGAATTGTGGCTTACATCAATCATATGCTAGGCCTATAAATTCTTTCTTTCTAAAAAACAAGGAACCATTTTGGGGCACTTACTAAACTTTGCCAAGGATGTAGCCCCAAAATAACTTCATCTCTGATGCTGTGAGCCTCCTCTGTGTCCTAGTAAACTTTTGTTCATTAATCCTAGCAAGTGATGGTAAACAACATCTACGGTTTTTACAATATTCTATGCATTCTTTTAATGTGGGTATCTTAACTCACTTTAATCCTCACGATAATCCTATGAGATAGATGTTATTATTAACACCATTTTATAGTCAGGAAAGCCGAGACACAGAGTTTAATGATTTGCCCCAGGTCACAGAGAGAGGAAGCAGAAGAACCAAGATTCAAATCCAGGCATTCAAACTTCAGAATGCTTGTGTTAAACACAGCCCTGTGCTGCCTCAAGTGTCCTGGAAACAAAGATGCTCAAGGCACATATCCTCATTGTTTGCACTCCTTGTCACCACCCACCAAAGAAATGATTCCATGCATGTAAATCACAGCTTCACACAATCACTCAGTTAATATCTGATCCTTCCTTTTTACTTTAAAATCTGATGCCTTATTTTCTTTAAATTATCTTTATACAAACAACAAAATGACTCATCACCCCTAAAGAATGTGCTTACTCAACTTCCAGTGCCCATGAGGGTGTTAGAAATAGGTACTGGAGGGAGGCCCCACTATTCGCAATTTAGATATTAGGTCTCACATCTTTTAAATTTTGCTTTACACAAATGACACAGGGAAAGATGATCTCTCCAGAGCTATGCAAATTGATTTAATCCTGCTTAAGCTCCTAATCATTTTTCCACTGTTTTCTTAAGGCAAAGTTCACTTATTTAGTATATAATTGATATATCACAAGCTAATGAGCAAGAGAAAAGATAAATCTTGTGTTCCACTCAATGATCGATATGAGTAATTATTCAAAACCAAAAATTGTGTATCTATCCTAACCAGGACCAAAAGACCAATCAATGAAAATGAAACAAACAAACAAACCAAACCAAACAAACAAATAAAAAAAACAGAGAGGAAGGCAAACCAAGAAATAGACTCTTAACCACAGAGAACAAACTGCTGGTTACCAGAGGGGAGGCGGGCTGGGGGAATGGGGGAAACAGGTGATGGGGATTAAGGAGTACATTTGTTGTGATGAGCACCGGGCTTATTATTGAAGTGTTGAATCACTATACTGTACACCTGAAACTAATATTACGCTGTATGATAGCTCACTGGAACTTAAATGATGAAATTTAAAAACACAGAAATATATATAAATAAAAAATGAATGCATATCATCTGAATCACAGAAGATACTGGTAGAAAAATAATTTTAACCCTTAATGCCATGCATTCTTTTCAGCCTCTATAGCTACCTCGACTAGGTGGGGGTAGCCCTAGGCAGCAGCAGATTTTTTCAGAAAGAGTAAAACACATGGTTCCTATAGTCAGTATCTGATAGGTAGGCCAGGTTATACTCTCCTGTCAGAGAACCTGAGTACCATAATATTCTTAAACTTCCAGGAACTCACATTCCAGCAAAGGAATGTAAACACTATACATATATATAAAGTTAACTCTCCCCATATCTCCCAGACCCATGTATGCACACAAATTTGCTAACACTACAAATCTCTTGTTAACATATATTCAAAAATGCAACATCGCATACATTTGCAATGAGGAAAGATAATTCTTTTTAAAAGTACCCAGCATGCTGTAAGCACTCAACAAATGACATCCATTATTATAACAGGGTCATTACCATCAACCTGAGAAATACATAGAGTAATACACTTATTGCTGGGGTCAAAGACTTTCTATTGGTTAAAATGTATGTCTAATCATATATTATAAGTCTACTGTTTGCCCCAATTTGCTGAAAATATGCTGAAGGGATTTTTCTTTAAAAGCATCCATAAGGGGCACCTGGGTGGCTCAGTCCTTAGCATCTGCCTTCGGCTCAGGTCATGATCCCGGGATCCTGGGATCAAGCCCCGTGTCGGGCTCCCTGCTCATCGGGAGGCCTGCTTCTCCCTCTCCCACTCCCCCTGCTTGTGTTCCCTCTCTCACTGTGTCTCTCTCTCTGTCAAATAAATAAATAAAATCTTTAAAAAAATAAAAATAAAAAAAGCATCCATAATGTAATCACCCTAGCACATTAAAAAAAAAATTGTACATTTTCTTACACATCCACACAGGCTAGTTCATACACTGCCACTTACATTTATAGCAATCATTAACCTACCTTAGCAAATGTGTGGGCTTTTACTAAGTAGGTATGTTAGGTGCCAGAAATCAAAAGACGACCTGACAGGCTCAGCTCTCCAAGAGGCCTTGTTACAATAAGGGAATATTTCTGGATTTTGTGACTTGACGTATTGCTTCAACCTGAGCGTACTATCTTTTTATTTTCTACTATGTTTCCTACAGTTTGAGCATTTGTCATCTTTAATCTGGAGCACGCTTTTTATTTGTTTTAGGTTTATAGTGTGGGATCTAAATGTTGGCTCCAAATTGCCCTTTATCTATGCCAACACCATTCATGAACAATTCTGGGGTCTTACTCAGGAGCATTATTGGAAGTAAACTAGACCCACTTTGCTAGCTAGTGATTCTCCACTGCCCTCTGGGTTTCTATTATTTTACATCAGCCCCAGCACTGTATCACCGTAAGGACTAATGTTTTAAGTTGAGTTCTAGTATCTGATGGGCTCAACCCTTTCCCCAGATCTGCTGCTACAGCATATGCTATTGGACTTCTTGGCCCACTTATTTTCTGCATCAATTTTAGAATCATGTCATTTCAATGAAGATTTAGGTTTCATTTTAGGGAAGAAAACTCAAGCATGTGGAGTCACCCAGACATAAAGGTAGTAACATAACGGATTTTCCCAGTCAACACTAAGAACATAAAGAACTGGATACCTTGCAGAAGCCTTAAAATGCCAACATTTAGAAGAGCAAAACGAGTCTAAAATAAAGGGCCTGATAGTAAAAGATGCTGAGCTCCTTTCTTACTGCATACTGTGAAACAACTGGCTCTGACTTGTTCTAGTTCATTAAAAATAAAAGGGAAAAAATGGCTAATAGCAAATTCAAGAGGGTAGCTTGGCTCTTGGTAATTTAATTCTAAATGTAATAACATGCTTATTAAAAATGGAAGGTCACTCTTCCAAAAATTTCCCTAAAGGCACAGCTGCCAAATTGACTTCTGATCTAGTCTTTACAACATTAATTCAATGACATAATCAAACTGGCAAGGGAAAGCTTCATGTCTGCCTCACAAAGGGAGAGTGCAGCGCCTGAGAGACACCTTTGCATGTTTCCTAGAAAAGTGACCTGAAAAAATAAGTCAGCTTACATTGTTGTTGTTGTTTTAACTGTCCTGATAAAGGATGGAAAATGTTTTTTCTCTCACTTTTAGGAAAAGCCTAGCAAACTGGAACCCCTACTTCTCCTGCCTTATATGCTTTGTGTTGCGTTAATGTGTTAGCAGCAAAGCAGTCTGTACCCAGTGGCATAGAGATAGCTTATCCCAGGGCAAGCCCCAGGGATTTGGTCTAATAAGTCAGCTGGCCTGGAGAAAAAGCAGAGCCTCCTTGCGGGTTCTCCACAGCTCAGGCTGAAGACCGTAGAAAGGCACCTGGCTTGGAAGTCGGACTCCAAACCATGACTTGGCAGCAAACTCCAATTAAATGAAACTTGACCGCAAAATGCTTGTTGATCTTAAATCATCTAAAGTTCCAGACTTGGTCGGACAGCAGGTTGAAGCCTGCTAGCATCATAATCAGCACAATCTATAGCTTTTGGAAAGAGCTTATTCTAACTAGGTTTCAAAGGGTCATGTCCTCCTATCTGCAACATGAATCATACTTTGTCTGCCCATAGACACTGGCGGGCTTTCCCACATGCCTTAGCAGTATCATACACCCCACCTTGAAAGGGAGACAATTTGTGAAACAGCTTTTATTCAAGTGGATCAGTCAGTCTTTAACATTAACCCTCCTTTATAAACTATCCTATGTCTTCTGCCTTTAATTTTTATAAGTACCAGAAAGTAAATAACTGTGTAATATTATCATGAAATCTTACATAGGTATCAATACCCTTCATCCACAGGTCACCAGGATGGACTGCCAGCCCACGCTGGGTTTACTGGCTTGCTGCAATCAGGGAACCAGGCTGTGGGGGACTGTGGGCTGGCTTGTTACCAATTTGGGTTCTGTTAGGTGATCTTAAGAAAGGTTCACTGAAGCATCATTTGCTCTGGGTTAGGAACTGTCAGAACGCAGGGTAAAACCTGTGGTTGGGCATCTTGGTAATTTTATCTGGAAGCTGGGAAGACCACACAAAAGTTCAGTTGTTGATGGGTAAAGAAGCAGCAGTCATCAGATCATCTGGGAAAGGAGGATGTCCAGTCATTTCTGTGGTTTGGACATAGGTAACTCTAGAAGTATATCTGCCTATATGGTAAACTTGCAAATTCGCAGAACTTCTGCAAGTACTACGACTTAAGGAATCTGCTACAAACACCAAAGAGTTGTCACTGAAGCAGCCGCTCAGCAGTTGGACACAGAAGACAACAGGCACGTCCATCCCAGCAGGCGAGATGCCAGGGGTCCAACAGATTCTGCTGTCTCTATTAGTTCCTAAAGCTTCCTGAACTCCAGACTGAGCCACAAACCCAACGTTGTTTAGGAGATGACACTACCATTTGAAAGTGAAAGAACAGAAGAACCAGAAGTAGTGTTTCCTTTATGAAACTAACAGCCCCTAAAAGGCAAAAGATGACCATTCCAAATATTTTACGGGATGGCAACCTGCAGCTTCTGGGGACAAGTTAGACCTGCAGCAACTGTTCACTCTAAAGTAGGTAGGGACTCGAACAGTACGTATGCCCTGAATAGCTGAAACCAGGCATTGTACAGCAATCTTAATTAGTCCACCAGATATCATCTTACTCAGAGATGCCAGTAAAATTACCTGTTATCTTCAATACTGGTGTGCTACATGTATCACAAACATTTTCTTCTCATTTCAGAGATTGAAAGCTAGGGGCCGTAAGCCTGGATCTAATCTAAGGACAGGACTTATTTGGGCCACACAGAACTCTTAAAACACTGGTTTCCAACGTGTCAAAATCTGAGATTTTATATAAAAATCTGGATTTCTGTCTTCTCTTGTCCCAGCCCACTGCAGGCATGTAGTTTGCCCGTCTCGCTCTGGATGCCCTCTGAACATGTGAACTCCCACTTTGCAGAAAGGGACACGGAGGTACAAAGTCAGTTTCTAGGATGGGAGGGAGAAGATTCTCCAGTGTGTTGCAGTTGTGCTCATTAAATCATGCTGCTTCTAGGACTTCCCTGTTCTCAGCACCCCACATGTCTCCAGATCAAGCATCTGGAAGAGAAGTATTTCTTCCTCCTGTGTTCACACCTTGCTTTCCTGACCTGAATGCCAAGGATCAATCCCCAATTCACTTTATATGGCTCTCTGGAGTTAAAAGCAAGTACAGCTCCTATGTCAAAGCTTTTCCCCAACCTCCTTGGACACTTGATATCCTAAATTAATGAATAAAACCTACTTAAATAACAGATTATGGATTTTAGAGATCTGAATCCACTAGAACTTTTAAGGAAAACATAATCAAAATTTAAATAGTATAATTCACTAAGAATCACTTCATTTAAGTTAGCATTCTGGTCATTAAGTGAGAGCTACATTTTAGGAATGACTTCATAATAATGTAAGTTAACATTTCAGTGTTCATGCTTTGTCAGATACAATTCTTCATGCTTTTCCATGCATGAACTTATGTAGTCCTCATAACTTTCCTGGGGTACCATTATTATCCCCATTTTACAAAAAAAGGAAACTGAGGCACAGAACATTAGAGTAATGGGCCCCAAGTTACACAGGATGGAGTCAGGATTTCAGCCTAGGCACTGACTCTGCCTGCAATTTCCTGCTATTTGCTATTCCATTTGTCGAAAGACTCTTAGAAATTAGCAAGTGGTGTGGCACTTGGAAGAAGGGCCTGTTTATAACATTCCTTGAAATCAAGTGACCTAAACAGTGACATCTGATGAGCTGGCAAAATGGCCAGCACTCCCAATTCATCCTGCATGTTTGTATACAAGTATTTCCAGAACAAAATATAAATCCTACAGGGTGCATACCACATTGACTACAATAAAGTTTAACATTTAAACTACAAAAAAAATGGATAGTCAAATAATTATGTTGCAAGTTCTAATACAGTTGATTATTTCCTTTAGTGATATGTTTGGGGCCATCAAGTTGGGAAGCAACACGCTGATGCTTTGGTTTGGCTCTAAGGAACCTAAGGGGTCTTTTTCAAGTCAGAAGTATTTGACAGCTGCTCAGCCACGCCCCAGCCGTGCCTCACCTGTCTACCATTAGGGATAATTGCAGCGGGGGAGCATTTCAACTGTAGAACATCACTATCTCCCACCCCCTCTAGGCCTGCTGGCGTGAGCTGCAACAGTAATACTGTAATGAGGTTGGGAACTCCACTGAGGAAGCAAGGAAATTAGACACATCACTGGTAATAGCACATTTCACCAATGGAGAATGAGAAGCTTTTCCAATTCTTCCCTCACCTCAGACACCACCTATAAAACACTTAGGTTCACAGAGAGGTTAATCCTGGCCTTCTTCCAGCCATTTTCATTACTGTCTGTAAACCAGGCAATTCGTGTAACCCTGAACAAATTTTGGAGGCTTCTCTTGAACATGGTGGGGTGCCAAAAGGTACCCTAAATAGGGCAGATATCTGTTGAAAACTCCTCAGGGTCATAGGATCATCAAAACCACATCACTGATGAGGATTTCAATGAACTACCCACGGAATGTCACTTGCAGAGAGACTTAAAGGTGAACCCCAGTGAGAAAGACAATGAAAAGAAAGAGAGACACCCTTCTATGCCTATAATCCACAGGCACAGATGAGGGGCAGAAACAAGCTCTCTCATTCAAAGACCCACCCACCCAAAAGAAAACCATACATTAGCTGGGGTCTGAAGATAGAATTCCCACATTTTCTATTTTGTAAGGCCAAAGGACAGCCTAGAGATTTAGTACAGTGGCTTAACATCATAAGAACTATTTTCAAAATGCTGTCACAGTCTTTATTTTTTTAATTAATTTATTTATTTGAGAGAGAATGAGTGCACATGCACATGTGAGCAGGGGAAGGGGCAAAGGGAGAGGGAGAGAGAGAGAGAGAGAATCCTCAAGCAGACTCCCCGTCGAGTGGGAGCCCAACTCGGGACTGGACCCCTTGGCCCTAAGCTCATGACCTGAACTGAAATCAAGAGCTGGACGCTCAACTGACTGAGTCACCCAGACGTCCAAAACACTGTCACAGTCTTTAAAAGCAGTTCACTAGAAAGCACAAATGAGCAAAACAGAACTGCTCTCTATTTGTACCTTAAAACCATTTTGTTAGATTTTGAGGCAAACAATAATTTCTTTTTTTTTTAAAGATTTTATTTATTTATTTGACAGAGAGACACAGTGAGAGCAGGAACACAAGCAGGGGGAGTGGGAGAGGGAGAAGCAGGCTTCCCGCGGAGCAAGGAGCCCGATGTGGGGCTCGATCCCAGGACCCTGGGATCATGACCTGAGCCGAAGGCAGCTGCTTAACCGACTGAGCCACCCAGGCACCCCGGCAAACAACAATTTCTAAAGTGCACCCCTTCATGCCTTATCTTCAGGGTATATGGGGAGAAAGCAGATATCACCACCTTTCCCTCACCTTTCTCTGCATGGCCAGTTTCTCTGCAGGTACCCCAATTCACCCAGCTCTCCTACACCTGCACCTAACTGGCACTGAAATGTCAATCACACCTTTTCACTCTGAAATCTAATCTTGATTCTCCATTCCAAGTAAGTCCACCTAAAGTTCACACTCCCCTCTGTCTGGAAAACTGCAGCAGACCTTCCCGGGCTTCCTGACATTCTCCCTCCTCTTCCACCACAGTGTCCACGTTGCCAGATGGATGCTGCTGAAACACAGATCCATGCATTAATTTAACCAACGTATCGAGTGCCCACCATGTGTATGATGTGTCGGGAGACAGCAGCAAAAAGACTAGACGCTCCCTGGCCCTCAAGGAGCTACAGTCTAGCAGGGATAAGTGACATTGGATGAGTGGTCAGAAGATGGGCTGTGACAAAGTATACGGCAGAGGACAGAAGCTAGTGAAAGGCTCCAGGATGACATCCTAGGTGAAGTGACAGCACAGCTGAAATTTAGAGCTTGGGGAATAATTAGGAGTGAGCGTGGGGGAAGCAGTGGAGAGGACCACATATACAAGGAACCACGGCACAATTCAAGGACAAGTGACACAGTTCGGGAACTAAAAGAAGTCCAAAGGAGCCAAAATGCAGCGTGTGCTTTAACCACTCTGCTGAAAGGGACACGAGGGCTTTCCTAGGCACCAATAATAGCCAGTTGAAATCAGGAAAATGTCATTCTTTTCACAAACTCAAAGAGAAAATTAAAGAAAATTCCATGACAATGAAAACCCACACACAGAAGAATTAATCTTAACAAGAAAGGGATGAAAATTACACAAAAAAAGATGATAATGTATAACTGACCCTGTTTTGAGTGACATGTTTAAATGGGAGCAAATACTACATTATTCTGAGTGCAGAGATGAGAACTGTTTTTAAAAGTAAGAGTAAGGAAGAGGGCAGATCAGCCTCATCTGACAGGCAAATGTGTTCTAGAGCTCTCCTCCTTTCGTCTGTGATGTTGGCGTAAGATCACACTGCAAACAGAGCCCCACAACGCTTCCTAGACACCCTGGAGTTTAACACACTGTCAGGGAGGAATCTTAAACCAGCAATGAAGGAAAAGTCTGCTCTGTAATTGTTGCTGGAACAACAAAATACACCTTTATCTGGAAAAATATAGTTAATCAGTCGTCCCCACCCCTGCTTGCACATCACAGACTATCTGTGATATTGTCAGGAAACAAACATTATGATATCTCACCACCCCACCCCATCCCGAAATTTAGATTCAATTAAGTCTAGAAGAGAATTGGGTGAAGTTCTTTATAGGAAGAACTTCAGGGAATTTGATAATGAAGCTGGAACTCTGAATCACTGTTTAGTCTTATTTCACATCAAAGGTCAGATTAAAATTCAAAATAGAGTTTTATTAGAAATACCATAGAATTAAGTGAGAAGAAATTTTTAAATCTTTAATTTCTTGGTAGAAGATGGTTTTCTAAGTTTAAAAACAATGAAAGACATTACAAAAAATATGACTAAAATAAAAATGAAAGATAACCAGAGAAAATCACTTACAACCAAGTTGTCAGTTAGATGATGAATATCTTCCATACATAAAGACACAACTTGTAAGAAATGATAAGAAAAATACTTGCATCATAATTGACAAGAGAGAAATGGACATGTACAATTTAACCCCAAAATGGCTTTTAGATAAAGCCAAAAGCTTGTTCTTTAAAAAGTCTAACAAATTCTCTCACGAGGTAATACTATTATATTAAACAAGATCTCAAATAAACAAACAATAAATCAAATGAAAATGAGAGGTGCTACCATCATAAAGCTGAGAATCATAGCTTTGAACAACTTCAAGCCAATTTTGTTGAAAATTTAATGATATAAATAAACCTGGAGGGGGTGGAGAAAGTATAGCCTAATAACCTGACTTCCAAAGAAAGAGAAACCTGAATAATCTTATAATGATTAAGGACATTGACTCAATAGTTTAAATCTTTCCACAAAGAAATTTCCAGGTGAGTTCTAGGAAGAAATAATCCCAGCTTTATCCAAACTAAGTCAGAGCAGACTAAAACAGGGAAGATGTTCCTAAGCCATTGTGAGTTATAGAACTCTGATGTCATAACCCAATAAGGACAACACAGGAAAACAAAAATTATAGACAAATTATACTCAAAGATAGGTATACTATTCTAAATAAATATTTACACACAAAAGTCAATAATGAATAAAAAAAAGTAATTCATCATGACCAAGTTGAATATTTCCGAAAATGCCAGATTGGTTCAGTATTGGAAAACAAGTAAATGTAACTCAAATATCAAAAGATTTTTAAAAATTATATAAAAAATCTACAATAAGCATCACTTGTAAAAGTAAAACATGAGAAGAATTCAGATCAGAGAAAAGCAAAAGTAGCCCCATGACTACTTCTATATGGCAGTGTGCAGGAGTGCCCTAGTCCACAGAGCAAGTCAGGAAAGGGAAATAAACCACCAGGACTGGAAAGATGTACCGAAATACCATTCTAAGGTTGTATTATTATTTACTTTTAAAATTCCAAAGGAATCTACATATTAAAATTAATATTACAATCTAGCAAGATTCCTAGATTACAAAATAAAATACTAAAATTCTATTTAGAAATACCAGCAATGTACATGTAGAAAATAAAATTCTTGAAAAGTTATCTATCATAGCGTATAAATACAAAGTATCCGGAAAGAAATCTAAAACTATATAGGTGCCGTTTGAGGAGAAATTATAAAATTTCATTAGAAAGACATTAAGGAAATACTAAATATTTAGATGATGTCATGGATTATACAACTTTAATATCAAAGATGTCATTTCTTTGGAAAATGACCTACAGATTAAGTGCAATTTTACGCGAAATCTCAACAGAGTACTTATATGAGACAAGTGTCAATGAAAAGAACAGAAATGTCAAACGTATGCACACATATGGGCGCTTCACTGATAAGAAAGCTGGCCTTTATGATAATCAGGGAAAGAACAGATAACCATTCAACTAATGGTATTCATACAATTTCATAAAATTGCTGTGCCCATAGAATAAAATCAGGCTGCATCTTCACATCCTGTACAAAAATCAATTCAATACTTAGGTGTGAAAGACAAAACCACCAAAAACAATGTATAAAACTACTTTTATGATCTCAAGGAAAGGGTTTCTTTTTTTTTAATGCTATATTAATCACCATACATTACATCATTAGTTTTTGATGTAGTGTTCCATGATTCATTGTTTGCGTATAACACCCAGTGCTCCATTCAGTACGTGCCCTCTTTAATACCCATCAACAGGCTAACACATCCCCCCACCCCCCCCCAGAACCCTCAGTTTGTTTCTCAGAGTCTTCTGAGAGTATTCTAATATTCAAAATATATAAAAGAATCTCTACATATTGGTAAGAAAATTATAAACAACCCAATAGAAAGACAGTAACAAGCACTTCACAAAGGAGGCCGCCAAATGCAGACTGGCAAAAATTAAGTCATCTTAGGAGACCGAGGGCTGGCGAGAAGAAGCAACAGAAACTCTAACACAGGAAAGTATATAAATTGCTACCTCTGCTCTGAAAAACAGCTAGCATCATCTCATGAAGTTGAATATGCTTGAACATGATGACCCAGCAATTGCACTCATGGGCTTACACAGAGAAACCTGCGCACAGCAAGGGCCGCATACAAGGATGCTCAGGAAAACACTGTTTGTAACAGCAAAAAACTGCAAGCACCCCAAATGTCCATCGCAGGAGAAAGGGTGAAAACATTATCCTCCAATGTAATAATAATATTCAGCAGGGAAAAGGAACTACACCTTTATTAAAACATGGCTACATTTTTCAGCATAACTTTGAGTGGTAATGAGCGAAGCCCAGAAGAGTACATGCAACTTATTTTGCAAAGCTCACGAACAAGCAAGACATATCTAATGTGGCTAAAACTATTATTCTTCAGCTTTTAAAAACAAACACAAAGTTGAGGCTAGGGGCTGGAAGACAGGAGGAGAAGGGGTGGGGAACACCACACAGGTGGATTCGGAAGGAGCCTCATCTCGGTGCTGGGTTCATGGCTGCATACACCTCACCACTTGCCATATTGACTTGTGCCCACTGATATCATAATTTAAGAAACAGTAAGATGGTATCTTCAGGAAAATGAAGAACACTGGATAAATTCAAGAGAGCCAAGAATTCACAAACCTTACATGTGGCTTGGTAGGAGCAACAAGCATACTCACCGTGGCACTCTTAGGAGGTTTGCGACAAGCATCTCAATACACTAACGTTACTCATGTGAAATGAAAGTAGTCATGGATACGAGGTAGCATCAGGGCCCTGTACATTATAAAATATAATTTAATCAATCAATTCATATTTCTTGACATCTATTCGGTGCCACACAAGCATCTAGTGGGGACACAGCAGGGAAGTTTAAAAAGGCCCTGCTCCAAGTGAGAGTATTTGATAACAAGTTGCTCAAGACCAAAAGCTTTCAGAACTGCAAGATACTCCTTCTCTATCCTCCAAATCCTCATGGGAGGGGCTAGGGGCTGGAAGACAGGAGGAGAAGGGGTGGGGAACACCACACCACACTCCCCAGATCCCTCTCCCTCTTTCCCACCAATCCTTGAGGTCTTAGCACTGGACCACCAACATTTGGTGATCTTGGCACCACCGGTGCCCCTGCCCACAACCCTCCTGCTCTGATCCTGCCTCCAGGCCTGCAAATCCAGACAGGAAGCTTCATGGAATCCCCACAGAACACTAGGGAGCATTCTCCTTGTTTAAAGAATCATGCAAAAGCTCCATTTACAGCAAACGATCCCAGTCTCCAGATAGCTTGCATTGCGGACTCTCCATTCAGCTGGGAGTCCCTGGAGGGTATCAAGAGGCCAGCCACTTCCTTTTCTGTCTCTCCAAAGCAGAAAGCCTCTGAGTAATTACAGCATTCTGTTTCTGATAGGGGATGTGAAGACACTAACATTTTTACACAAAGGAAAAATTCAAAATTAGAGTGTGGCCTGGAAGACTTCCTATTGTCTGGCCTGGGCCAAGTCTTGCAGCCCCTCATACACCAGCCGCAGATAGTGCTTCCTGAGCCACTGAACAGAAATCATTCTGTGGAGCAGCACAAGGATTCCATGCACAACTAAATTTAGAAAATGCTGTACTAAATCAGTGTAAGCTGATTTCTTGGCAAGGGGACGCCTCAGAGACTTTTAAAGGGCTATGTGCTCTGAACATCTCCAAAAGGGGAACTGGATATGTTTCACCATCAAGCTCACTTAGCCACAACTACCCTTTCACTAGAACACATATTTACAGTCTGCAGAGCAAAAATATCTAGCAAAACACCCCCCAAATGTCTCCATATCCTCTAAGGAATGGTTTCTCGTTCCTCATTTTTCCCCATATGCTTCTCTCCAATTTATTTTGTCAGGCTTAACCTTCCCCAATTTTAGCATGCTCCTGTCCTGAATTCCCCCTTCATTCCCATAGCACTCTAAATATCTGGTTATGAGTTTTCATTTTTTAAAATGTTATGTGTGTCCTCCTCCCTTCGACTGAACTCTGTTAAGTGGGCTGATTCTGGCTTTGCACCCTAGCACGGAGCAAAGTTCCTGGCACATAGCATGAGTTGTCACAAACTAGTGACACTGAAACAGCACACACACATTAATGCAAATTCACTTTTTTTCCTAGTTTTGCTCGTGTGCTTCTTTTAAATTAGAAGGAACATTCCTCAAAGCAATTTCAGGAGACATTTTTCAGCCTCTCTTAAAAAAAAAAAAAAAGTGCTCACTAATGACCTAATGATGGTTTTTATGGCTTCTAAACCAATTGCTAACGATTATGGTTAAGTGTCAAGGAGAATAGCCTTCATGGTCGTAACCTTCAGGGAGGCCCAAGCGTGGTCAGAGACCAGAGAGTTCCACAGGCAATCCTGAATCAACTTAAACCAACTTAGAGGAGGCAAATGATAGAAATGTTTGGTACAGAGCTTCTTTCAGATGTCGTTCACTGACAACAAACCAACCAACCAACCGCCACCACCACAGGAGGCAAGGTCAAAACAAAGATGTGTAGACTTATTACAAAGATGTATAGACTTATTTCCAACATCACCATTTGGCACAGGAGAATTTAAAAGAAAACATCAGTTTACACTTCCTAGGGGACTCTTAAGAGATCATCTCAGTCATAATTTAAAAGCCTTAAGACAAACTATGACTCATTACATTTTGAATTTTTGTATAGCTTACTTTTAGGATGCGTGTAGGACATGCTAGAACTTTATCTGTGAATGATCATTTTCTGGGCCGGACAAACACACACACACTCTAACAGCACTTACAGAGCATAATACCCCATTTTAAAGGGCTAGTGATGTTGAGTTACTAGGTATTTACTTTTAAGAAATCATTAATATTCATGGGTCCAATTTATTTGATGCCTACTCCATCAGGAGCACAGTTCCTGATCGTAGCAAGAGTCCCTCAAGAGAACCTGATGGCTTTTCTGACAACTCATTTTGAGATGCTGTCTCCTGAAACAACCAACTAAAAGTAGAGACAACTCATGTGTGTGTCAAGCTTGACTGAGTTAATCTACTTTAAATTCTTACATTTTCTGGTGAAATTTTCAGTAGATTTGTAGATATAGCATTAAAGTTCATTTTTTCCCTACCCACTTTTAATATACAGGTCGTTTTTCCATTAACAAAAATAATATTTGCAAGGTACTCTTGATTTCACTCTGATCTTGATTTAGGTGGCTTCATTACATCCACATTCCCTCACACCTAAACTCCCAGGATACAAGCTTTCCCACAGACACGCCTGTATAAAGTGGCTGTTACATCATCATCATTGTCGTTGTCATGGTTATTTTCTTGTGGTTGAAAGGGCATAGTAATAAATTAAGTTTGATGCCCATAGGTAAGACTTCTAAAAAGACAAAGAGCTGATCTCATGCACACTCCCTGGTGCATTCTCTTTTTCTTTTTGAAGGAAAAAAAAAAAGGCTGTAGTTTAAATGAGGTATTCTGAGACTGATGATGCATATTATCCACCCTTAGATTCTTAGAAATCATACTATAAGATGAATCCCCTTAAAAACATACTCATGAAGAGTGAATATGGAATATATAATGAATCCTCCAGGAAGGAAGGAATTTCTTTACATGCCATTCTGAAAGAGCAATAATTGCTTACTTGCTGTGTATAATCTTGACTGTAAAACAGAGCATACTTGGCCAGATCTACATCACTCTCTGAAGGTTATTATAAAGGCTATCACCATGCTCAAGAGAAATCTAACTTCATTTTTCTTTGCTAATGGGAAGAAGTGCAGGCTTGAACAAATCATCAGGATCTTCTTCGGTACTTTGGGAATCAGTGAAACATTCTTAGATACTGACTATATTCCCATGACTCAGTGCTTTCATTTAAAAGGTTGAATTATAAATAGCTTATCACTCAGGCATAACAGCATAAGCAAGCTACTGATAGTAATTAAGCTGTGTGGCTCTCAGGGTGCCTTCCAGAGCTTGAGCTTCCTCACTGGGGAAGTGACAAAACACTTGGAGGGGTGAGCAGAGCACCTCTTTGCTCCTGTACTTCCCAGCTGAGGTGGAGAATTAATAAGGCGCCTCATTACAGAAGACACAGGCTCCCACTCTTCTTCTGACTCTCTGCTAAATTAAAGACGCTCTCCCACCAGGTACCCCACATAGCGGCTCGGGATTCTACCTTTCATGTAACTCCTGCCCTACCCAATGAGTTACTCTTGTGCTATGAACTTATTCACAGCCTGCAAAAGTCAACCAAGTAAAACACAGCATGAAGGATGGCAGCTTTAGGGCAAAAACCAGGTTAGTTAAGAACACTACATAAAGCTGAAAGTAGAGGAATGACTCCTATGTTGATGGTAGCAGTATTTTTAAGATACCTTCAAAAACACTAATAATGGGGCACCTGGATGGTTCAGTGGGTTGAGTGTCTCTTGATTTCGGCTCAGGTCCTGGGATGGAGCCCCATATCAGGCTCTGCACTCAGTGGAGTATCTACTTGAGGATTTCTCTCCCTCTTCTTCTGCCCCTCCCCCTGCTTGTGCTCGCTTGCTTGCTCTCAAATAAATAAATAAATCTTTAAAAAAAATCACTAATAATGTCTCATGGGTCACTCTCGGGTAAATTAGCATCAGCTGAGAAATTATAATGCCTAATGCAGACACAGCATTTGTACTCTTGATCTTGTGAATGAAGCTGGAGACCACCAATTATTTTTCACATATAAGCAGGAAGCATTTTCTTCTAGGGTCAATGTAATCATCAACGAGCAATTGACAAGATGATATTGCATCAGTACAAAGTTTAGATGACTCCCAAAACATAAGCCTTTTCTCAAATCAACTTAAGACGACAAATACAAACATCTGGAGAGGAGTTAAGTACACGAAATTTATTCTGAACCATCAGGTAGAATAGGCTTCAGTCTTCAAGAAATATTCTAAATCGATACTGTCCAATATGGTAGCTGCCAGCCACATGGGGCCAGTTACAATTAAATTTAAATTTAATAAAAAATGTAGTTTCTCAGTTATACTAGCTACATGTGACAAGAGGTTGCCGTCTTAAAGAGCACAACTGAACATTTCCATCATTGCAGAATGTCCTATTGGACAGCAGTGTTTTAAGTTCTGAAGACTAGTTTTCGACATGCAGAAAACCCAAGTAAAGTTTTCTCTTATCTAACAATTATTTGCTTGCTTGGTAAAAGTTATCCGTTTGCTTGGTCAGAAACTGAAAAGCAAATCTCTCTCAAAGTCTCAGACAACGCACAGTCAACAATTCAAGATGCAAATAATGTAATTAAGCTATGACAGCAGAGGCACCCTGGCATTTCACAGGTGAAGCCTATAGCCTCTGGCACAGCCAAAGGCCTTTGAATCAGACATAATCCCCAGAAAATACTTCAAGTCAGTCCCAGAAGCAAGCACTGCTTTTGTAAATTAAAATGAAGGATGAGAAATAGGGCTCTAAGGACTTTTTTTTTTCAATAGATGATGCAGTTTCCTTTGGTATGTCCAGAGTATTAATAGAGAATAAACATCCTGTTCATTAACCAATCACATTGCTCAAGATATCAGTCAACACTCCATTTATCTGATTATCATGAACATGTATTATTAAGAAGCATATTTTACATGTATCAACATAAGAGCTGTCTCAAGATTTCCTGTAGAACCATTCCCTCAAGGAAATATTTGGAAGATCTTTCTATTCATAACTGAACATAAGCAGCCGCTAGCCGCATTTAGCAAGCCACAGCTCTGTCACTTAAATTGTTAGCCTGCAGCCAAGCTTCATCAATGAGGGGATGAACACTGATGCATGTGAAATGAGGATTAGGGCTGAGCATATTGGCAGGGAAAATTGACACTGCGAACTAAGTGTCATGCCAAATAAATGCTGTCATATGAACAAGGGAAAAAGCTTAGTCTCAATTGATTAGTCATCTCTATGGAGATCTGCCACTTCTCTTGGATACATGACAGCACCTGGAGTGGGCTTATTTGCCAATGGGTCTGAGTTACAAATTGTTCTATGAACACATTATTTGCCACTAATTGCAAGCAAAACTAGAAACATTTCAAGGCCACAAAATTAAATCTCTGAAGCACCTAGCTTTGGGTTTATATGACCATATGGTCTCAATTCACTTAGAAATAAAACATTAGAAGCAAGCACAAAAATCCGTAGGCCTGGTTTTCCCTCCCTGTCCCCTGCTCAGGGAAGGTTTAAAAAAAAAAAAAAAGTATCTTTAACAGCATGAGGGTGGTGTGCATGTCTGTGATAGAATAATAAGAATCGCTTTCTTTGAAAGATGTTGCCAACACAAAGCTTTCAGTGTTATAAATACGTCACCATTTCTAAAGTCATTGATTTTGCCATAAAATTAAACTGTGGCTGCCATATGAACTGCAATATTACCCCATCCTCCCCACATCTTAAGTTCTCTCTCAATTATAAAAATAAAAGTATTAATATAAAGTTGTCATGGAAAATGGACCAATTTATGCTGTGTGTTAAACCAGCATTTATTCCTTTGAGGTCAGGGGTTTTATACTAGAAAATTGAAGCCACACCGGCCTCAGCAGAGACAGAAAGCAGGGGGAAAGCGGGTGGGTGGGAGAGGGGTTAGGTGATCACTGAGGAGAGGCAAGAACATAGGTGGACACTTGGATGGGCCCTCTTACTAGTTTATACCATCTCATTCACACTAGAACAGTCTCCAAAACCCATTGTGGTTTTCCACATATTATATGGATCAGGTAGCCTAATAGAAAATATTTGACAGCTCTTCAAATATCAGATGAAATAAGATATTTTGAACTATTATTTCAAAATGAAAGAATATTCTTAAAGAAGATTGGAAGAAAGGTATTTCTGAAGACTATGTACAAGATTAAATGACTGATTAAAGAAAATAACTTAGAAGGAAAAAGTAAAAGGATCCAAAACAAAAAGGGAGAAGTTATATTGTCACTATGTGCAGAGGACATGATACTATATACAGAGAACCCTAAACACTCCACTAAAAAATTGTTATGATAAACAAATTCAGAAAAGTTCCAAATAATACAAAAACAGTGTTTCTATGCACTAATAAAGAACTATCAAAAAGAGAAATTAAGAAAATAATTTATAATTACAATTTACAATTACATCAAAAAGAATAAAATACCTAGGAAAAAATTAACAAAGGAGGGGAAAGACCTGTACGCTGAAAACTACAAGACAGCAATAAAGAAATTGAAGATGACACAAATAAAGGGAAAGATATCCATGCTCACGGACTGGAAGAATATTGTTAAAGTGTCCATAATAACAAAGCAATGCACCGATTCAATGCAATCCCTGCCAAAATTCCAAAGGTATGTTTCACAAAAATAGAACAATCCTAAAATTTGTATGGAACCACAAGAGACCCCCCAAAAGCCAACATGGTATTGAGAAACAACAACAAAGCTTCCTGATTTCAAACTATACTACAAAGCTACAATAATCAAAACAGTATGGCATGGCACAAAAATAGACACATAGATCAATGAAACAGAATAAAGAGCCTAGAAATAAACCCACGCACATATGGTCAATTACTTCATGACAAAGGAGCCAAGAACATACAACGGGGAAGAGGGTCTCTTCAATAAATGGTGTTAAGAAGACAGGACAGCCACATGCAAAAGAACAAAACTGGACCATTTTCTTATACCATACATGAAAACTAACTCAGAATGGATTAAAGGCTTGAATATAAGACCTGAAACCATAAAACTCCTAGAGGAAAACATAGGTGATAAGCTCCTCCACATCAATCTTGGTGATGATTTTTTTGGATCTGACACCAAAAGCAAAGGTAACAAAAGCAAAAATAAGCAAGTGGGACTACATTAAGCTGAAAAGCTGCTGCACAGCAAAGACATCCATCAACAAAATGAAAAGGCAACATACTCAATGGGAGAAAATATTTGCAAATCACATAT
This sequence comes from Callorhinus ursinus, assembly GCF_003265705.2. NCBI lineage: Eukaryota > Metazoa > Chordata > Mammalia > Carnivora > Otariidae > Callorhinus > Callorhinus ursinus. The sequence continues at coordinate 70,915,085 of NW_027397069.1, forward strand.
ATGATAAGGAATTAATATCCAAGATATATTTAAAAACCCATATAATTCAATAGCAAAAAACAATTTAGTTAAAAAATATGCAGAGGACCTGATTGACATTTTTCCAAAGATGACATCCAGAGGGCCAACAGACACATGAAAAGATGCTCAACATCATGCATCATCAGGGAAATGCAAATCAAAACCACAATGAGATAGCACCTACCACCTGTTAGAGCGGCTACTATCAAAAAGATAACAACAAGTGCTCACAAAGATGCAGAGACAAAGGAACTCTTGTGCACTGTTGGTGGGAATGTAAATTGGTGCAGCCACTGTGGAAAACAGTATTAACATTCCTCTAAAAGTTAAAAACAGAACTACCACATGACCCAGCTATCCACCTCTGGGTATCTATCTAAAGAAAACAAAATCACTATCTCGAGAGGATATCTGCATCCTCATGTTCAATGCAGTATCCACTGCATTGCTATTATTTATAATAGACAAGACATGGAAGCAACCTAAATGTCCATTCATGGATGAATGACGAAAATGTGTGTGCATGTGTACATGCATGTGCTTACGTGCACATATCATGGAATATTACTCAACCATAACAAAGGAAATCTTGCCATCTGCAAAAACATAGAGGGACCTTGAGGCTTGGAGGGCATTTCGCTAAGTGAATTAAGTTGCATAGAGAAAGACAAATACTCTATGATCTCACTTATGTGTGGAAGTAAAAACAAAGAATGAAAAATATGAGCTCACAGATTCAGAGAACAGACTGGTGCTTTCTAGAGGTGTGGAGTAAGGGGTGAATGAGATGGGTCAAAAGGTAAAAACTTCCAGTTACAAAATTAATAAGTCATGGAGATGTGATGTACAGAATGGTAACTATAATTAATAATACTGTATTATATATTTGAAAGTTGCTAAGAAAATAGATCTTAAAAGTTCTCAACACAAGAAAAAATATTTTTGTAACTATATATGGTAATGCATGTTAACTAGACGAACTGCAGCAATAATTTCACGAGAAAAAATAGATCTAGGGGCGCCTCAGTGGCTCAGTTGGTTAAGCGTCCAACTCTTGATTTCGTATAAAGTCATGATCTCAGGGTCATGAGATCAAGCCCTGTGTCGGGCTCCATGCTCAGCATGGAGCCTGCTTAAAATTCTCCCTCTCCCTCTGTCCCTTTGCAGAGGTAATCACAAGGGGACCCTAATCCAAAATGACTGGTGTCCTTATGAAAACGGGAAATCTGAACACAGACACAGAGGGAAAACATTGTGAAGACACAGCGAGAGAATGGCCATCTACGAGCCAAGGAGTCCCTGAGGCCACCAGAAGCTAGGAGAAAAGCTGAGAACAGATTCTCCTTCAGAATCCCCAGAAGGAACCAACCCTACTGACACCTTGATCTTGGACTTCCGGCTTCCAGAAATGCAAGACAAATTTCTGTTGTTTAAACCCCCCAGTCTGTGGTACTTTGTTACAGCAGCTGGAGCAGATTGATGCACGCAGTGTGGCTCCAACTGAGTTGGACAGAAGGAAAGGGTATTCACACACAGGGATCAGGATGAACAAAGGCAGGAAAAAATGAAAACAAGGCAGTGTATTGCAAGTGTGGACTACAGAAAAAGAGCCTTAGAGTGGTGATTGGGAGGTTGGAGAGAGACTCTAGAACTTGAAAATGCAGTATGATTCATTAACATAAATGATCAAAGCAAAGCTGTGTGACATTATATTAGAGAATGAACAGCTCCCAGGCCAGTGGGCTTTGACAATAATTTGACTGAAGGAATTAACAAGGAAGAAAACACTGTGGATCAGAAAAATGTTGGACTAAAGAAAAGGACTATAATGATCATTTGAGCCCAATAGCATGGGTGCCTAATCAACAAGGTTGGGAGCCCTAGGAGCGTCCAGCCAGGCTTTGCAGGAGTTTCACAGAGACCTAGCCACACCATGAAATGCTTTAAGACATTTAAATTTTAGGATAAGTACCCTTCTATCTGGAGTCCAAGTTCACTCAGCAACTTTCCGATAGATATGGCATCTCAGATACTTTGGTCAGCACAAGCCATATACTCCGTTCACTTCACAAAGAGAATGGTTTTTTAAGTTTTTATTTTAACTGCAGTTAGTTAACATACAGTGTTATATTAGTTTCCTGTGTACAATATCGTGATTCAACAATTCCATACATCAGCTGGTGCTCATCACAAGTGCCCTCCTTAATCCCCATCACCTGTATCACCCATCCCCCGACCCATGTCCCCTCTGGTAACCATCAGCTTTTTCTCTATAATTAAGAATCTGTTTCTTAGGGGACAAGCAAGATGTCAGAGGAATAGGAGACCTAAATTTCGCCTGGTCCCAGGAATTCAGCTAGACAGGGCTCAAACCATTCTGAACACCTACGAACTCAACAGGAGATCGAAGAACAGAATAGCAGCAAATCTCTGAACAGAAAAGCGACCACTTTCTGGAAGGTAGGACATGCAGAGAAGTGAATCTGAGGCGATATTCAGGAGGATAGACAGTGGGGGAGAAGGCCTCTGTTGTGGCTTCTGGCAAGTGATAGAGCAGTGGAGCACAAAATCGGAACGTTTAGAAGTTGGCTTTGCTGAGGAATGTCACTCCAGTGCCTAAGCGGGGGATGGAACCCTCACGGGGACAGTGTGGTCTCAGGACCCTGGGGGTCACAGGAAGACTGGGAGTAACTGACTGCGGCAGAGCTCCCAGGTATCAGAGCGGGGAAGCTGGCTGCAGAGACAGAGCCGAGGCGCGGGCTCTCAGCTCCGGGTTGCCATAAACTGTGATCCACGGCACAGTCAGGCCACTGCTCTTCCAGCAGGAACCCAAGAACCGGCAGATCCGGGGAGACTCCCCTTCCTCCCCCGGGAGGAGTGGCACGGGAGCACACCGCAGGGATCTGCTGGGTTTGGAGACTCCATACGGGATTGTGTGCCAGAGATAGAAACGCTCGGTCACAGGCCGGGTGAACATGGACTGCAGCCAGAGACCGGGGAGATGGGAATGACTGACTGCTTTTCTCTGGGGACACACTGAGGAGTGGGTTCCCAAGTTCTCGGCTCCTCCGGGATGGAGAGTGGGAGGCCGCCATTTTCACTCTCATCCTCCAAAGCTGTACGGAAAGCTTGCAAGGAACAAAAGCTCCCTAGAAAAAACCTGAGCAAACCCGACTTAGCCCTGACGGGCAAGGGCGGGGCAATTCCGCCTCCGGCAAAGACATTTGGGAACCACGGCAACAGGCCCCTCCCCCAAAAGATCAGCAAGAACAGCCAGCCAAGACCAAGTTTACGGATCAATGAGAACGGCAGAACTCCAGCTCTAGGGAAATACTGCACATAGAATTCATTCATGTCATTTTTCCCATGACTCTATAGTCTTTCAAAGTTAATTTTTAACTTTTTAATTTTTCTTTTTCCCTTTTTCAACCAACATCTGATCAATCCCTTTTTTAAAAATCTTTTTTGTTTTTCGTTTTTAGCATCATATTCTATCCCTTCATAGCGGTTAACCTTATTTTTGGTATATATATATATAAGTTGTTCTCTCTTAAAAATTTTGGGATACAGTTTCTTCTAACAGACCAAAATATACCCTAAATCTCTAGTGTATGCCTTTGTTCTAGTCTACTGCCTGATCACATTCTCTCCCTTTTATTTTCTAAAGCCTCTTCTTTCTTTTTTCAACCAACTTCTTATCAATTCCTTTTATAAAATCATTTATAATTTTCATCTTTACAATCATATTCCATCCCTTCATCATCTTTACCCTTATTTTTGTACATATATAAGTTTTTCTTTCCTTAAAATTTTGGGAGGCACTTTCTTCTAACAGACCAAAATATGCCCAAAATCTAGTGTGTGGCACTGATCTATGCACCAGCCTGATCATATTTCATCATATTCTGTTTTGTTTTGTTTGTTTGTTTTTTATCTCTTTTTCTTTTTTTTTCTCTTTTTTTCTTTCTTTCCCTTTGATTTCCCCTGGTTTCAGGTCTCTTCTGATTTGTTTAGTGTATATTTTTCTGCTGTTGTTACCCTGTTAGCATTTTGTTCTCTCATTCATCTATTCTCCACTGGACAAAATGACAAGACAGAAAAAAATCACCTCAACAAAAAGAACAAGAGGCAGTACCGACTGCCAGGGACCTAATCAATACTGACATTAGTAAGATATCGGAACTAGAGTTCAGAATGACGATTTTAAAGATACTAGCTGGGCTTGAAAAAAGTATGGAAGATATTAGAGAAACCCTTTCTGGAGAAATAAAAGAACTAAAATTTAACCAAGTCTAAATCAGAAAGGCCATTAATGAGGTGCAATCAAAAATGGAGGCTCTAACTGCTAGGATAAATGAGGAACAAGACAGAATTAGTGATATAGAAGACCAAATGATGAAAAATAAAGAAGGTGAGGGAAAGAGAGATAAAGGGCAGAATTCAAGAGATAAGTGAAACCATAAGATGAAACAATATTAGAATAATTGAGATCCCAGAAGAAGAGAGAGAGGGGGGGGCAGAAGGTATATTGGAGCAAATTATAGCAGAGAACATACGTAATTTGGAGAAGGAAACAGGCATCAAAATCCAGGAGGCACAGAGAACCATCCTCAAGATCAATAAATATAGGTCAACACCCCGACATCTAATAGTAAAACTTACAAGTCTCAGTGACAAAGAGAAAATCCTGAAAGCAGCTCGGAACAAGAGATCTGTAACTTACAATGGTAGAAACATTAGATTGGCAACAGATCTATCCACAGACACCTGGCAGGCCAGAAAGGATGGGCATGATATATTCAGAGCACTAAAAAGAAAAATATGCAGCCAAGAATACTATATCCAGCTAGGCTGTCATTGAAAATAGAAGGAGAGATAAAAAGCTTCCAAGACAAACAAAAACTAAAGGAATTTGCAAACACGAAACCAGCCTTCCAAGAAATATTGAAAGGGGTCCTCTAAGCAAAGAGAGAGCCTAAAAGTAACATAGACCAGAAAGGAACCAGACAATATACAGTAACAGTCACCTTACAGGCAATACAATCGCACTAAATTCATATCTTTCAATAGTTACCCTGAATGTAAATGGGCTCAATGCCCCAATCAAAAGACACAGGCTATCAGATTGGATTAAAAAAACAAGACCCATCGATATGCTGTCTGCAATAGACTCATTTTAGACCCAGAGACACCCCCACATTGAAAGTGAAGGGGTGGAAAACCATTTACCATGCTAATGGACACCAAAAGAAAGCTGGGGTGGCAATCCTTATATCAGACAAATTAGATTTTAAACCAAAGACTTTAATAAGAGATGAGGAAGGACACTATATCCTACTTAAAGGGTCTATTCAACAAGAAGACCTAACAATTGTAAATATCTATGCCCCGAACATGGGAGCAACCAATTATATAAGGCAATTAATAACAAAAGCGAAGAAACACATTGACAACAATACAATAATAGTGGGGGACTTTAACACCCCCCTGACTGAAATGGACAGATCATCTAAGCAAAAGATCAACAAGGAAATAAAGACTTTAAATGACACACTGGACCAAATGGACTTCACAGTCATATTCAGAACATTCCATCACAAAGCAACAGAATACACATTCTTCTCTAGGGCCCATGGAACATTCTCGAGAATAGATCATATCCTAGGTCACAAATCAGGTCTCAACTGGTACCAAAAGACTGCGATCATTCCCTGTATATTTTCAGACCACAATGCTTTGAAACTAGAACTCAATCACAGAGAGGAAAACCAGAAAGAACTCAAATACATGGAGGCTAAAGAACATCCTACTAAAGAATGAATGGGTCAACCAGGAAATTAAAGAAGAATTTTAAAAATTTCATGGAAACAAATAAAAATGAAAACACAACTGTTCAAAATCTTTGGGATGCAGCAAAGGCAGTCCTGAGAGGAAAGTATGTAGCAATACAAGCCTTTCTCAAGAAACAAGGTCTCAAATACACAACCTAACCCTACACCTAAAGGAGCTGGAGAAAGAACAGCAAATAAAGCCTAAACCCAGCAGGAGAAGAGAAATAATAAAGATCAGAGCAGAAATCAATGAAATAGAAACCAAAAGAACAGTAGAACAGATCAACAAAACTAGATGTTTCTTTGAAAGAATTGACAAGATTGATAAACCCCTGGCCAGACTTATCAAAAATAAAAGAGAAAGGACCCAAATAAAAAAAAATTATGAATGATAGAGGAGAGATCACAACCAACACCAAAGAAATACAAACAATTATAAGAACATATTATGAGCAACTATATGCCAGCAAATTAGATAATCTGGAAGAAATGGATGCAATCCTAGAGATGAATAAACTACCAAAACTGAACCAGGAAGAAATAGAAAACCTAAACAGAACTATAACCACTAAGGAAATTGAAGCAGTCATCAAAACTCTCCCAAAAAACAAAAGCCCAGGGCCAGATGGCATCCCAGGGGAATTCTACCAAACATTTAAAGAAGAATTAATACTTATTCTTCTGAAACTCTTCCAAAAAACAGAAATGGAAGGAAAACTTCCGAACTTGTTTTAGGAGGCCACCATTACCTTGATCCCAAAACCAGACGAAGACCCTATCAAAAAGGAGAATTGCAGACCAATATCCTTGATGAACATGGATGCAAAAATTCTCACCAAAATACTAGCCAGTAGGATCCAACAGTACATTAAAAGGATTATTCACCACGACCAAGTGGGATTTATCCCTGGGCCGCAAGGTTGGTTCGACATCTGCATATCAATCAATGTGATACAATCCATTAATAAAAGAACGAACAAGAATCATATGATCCTGTCAATAGATGCAGAAAAAGCATTTGACAAAGTACAGCATCCTTTCTTGATCAAAACTCTTCAGAGTATAGGGATAGAGGGTACATACCTCAATATCATAAAAGCCATCTATGAAAAACCCACAGTGAATATCGTTCTCAATGGGGAAAAACTGAGAGCTTTCCCCCTAAGGTCAGGAACAGGGCAGGGATATCCACTATCACCACTGCTATTCAACATAATATTAGAAGTCCTAGCCACAGCAATCAGACAACAAAAAGAAAGAAAAGCCCTCTAAATCAGCAAAAAAGTCAAACTCTCACTCTTTGCCGATGATATGGTACTTTATGTGGAAAACCCAAAAGACTCCACCCCAAAACTGCAAGAACTCACACAGGAATTCAGTAAAGTGGCAGGATAGAAAATCAATGCACAGAAATCAGTGGCATTCCTATACACCGACAACAAGACAGAAGAGAGACAAATCAAGGAGTCAATCCCATTTACAATGGCACCCAAAACCATAAGATACCTAGAAATAAATTTCACCAAAGAGGCAAAGGATCTGTACTCAGAAAACTATCAAATACTCATGAAAGAAATTGAGGAAGACACAAAGAAATGGAAAAACATTCCATGCTCATGGACTGGAAGAACAAATATTGTGAAGATGTCAATGCTACCTAGAGCAATCTATATATTCAATGCAATCCCCATCAAAATACCATTCACTTTTCCCAATGAAATGGAACAAATAATCTAAAATTTGTATGGAACCAGAAAAGACCCCGAATAGCCAAAGGAATGTTGAAAAAGAAAAGCAAAGCTGGTGGCATCACAATTCCGAACTTCAAGCTCTATTACAAAGCTGTCATCATCAAGACAGTATGGTACTGGCACAAAAACAGACACATAGATCAATGGAACAGAATCGAGAGCCCAGATATGGACCCTCAACTCTATGGTCAACTAATCTTCGACAAAGCAGGAAAGAATGTCCAATGGAAAAAAGACAGTCTCTTCAACAAATGGTGTTGGGAAAATTGGACAGCCACATGCAGAAGAATGAAACTGGACCATTTCCTTACACCACACACAAAAATAGACTCAAAATGGTTGAAAGACCTAAACGTGAGACAGGAGTCCATCAACATCCTAAAGGAGAACACGGGCAGCAACCTCTTCGACCTCAGCCACAGCAACTTCTTCCTAGAAATATCACCAAAGGCAAGGGAAGCAAGGGCAAAAATGAACTATTGGGATTTCATCAAGATAAAAAGCTTTTGCACAGGAAAAGAAACAGTCAACAAAACCAAAAGACAGCCGACAGAATGGGAGAAGATATTTGCAAATGACATATCAGATAAAGGGCTAGTATCCAAAATCTATAAAGAACTTATTGAACTCAACAGCCAAAGAACAAATGATCCAATCAAGAAATGGGCAGAAGACATGAACAGACATTTTTCCAAAGAAGACATCCAAATGGCCAACAGGCACATGAAAAAGTGCTCAACATCACTTGGCATCAGAGAAATCCAAATCAAAACCTCAATGAGATACCACCTCATACCAGTCAGAATGGCTAAAATTAACAAGTCAGGGAACGACAGATGTTGGCGGGGATGCAGAGAAAGGAGAACGCTCCTACACTGTTGGTGGGAATGCAAGCTGGTGCAACCACTCTGGAAAACAGTATGGAGGTTCCTCAAACAGTTGAAAATAGAGCTACCATACGATCCAGCAATTGCACTACTGGGTATTTACCCCAAAGATACAAATGTAGGGATCCGAAGGGGTATATGCCCCTGATGTTTATAGCAGCAATGTCCACAAGAGCCAAACTGTGGAAAGAGCCAAGATGTCCATCGACAATGAATGTATAAAGAAGATGTGGTATATATGTATACAATGGAATATTATGCAGCCATCAAAAGGAATGAAATCTTGCCATTTGCAACGACGTGGACGGAACTGGAGGGTATTATTATGAGCGAAATAAGTGAATCAGACAAAGATATGTATCATATGACCTCACTGATATGAGGAATTCTTAATCTCAGGAAAGAAACAGGGTTGCTGTAGTGGTGGGGGGTGGGAGGGATGGGGTGGCTGGGTGATAGACATTGGGGAGGGTATGTGCTATGGTGAGTGCTGTGAATTGTATAAGACTGTTGAATCACAGTCCTGTACCTCTGAAACAAATAATTCATTATATGTTAAAAAAAATTAAAAAATAGAAGATAGCAGGAAGGAAAAATGAAGGGGGGGAATTGGAGCAGGAGATGAACCATGAGAGA
>NW_027397069.1:70924310-71008245 GCF_003265705.2 Callorhinus ursinus
GACGATGGACTCTGAAAAACAAACTGAGGGTTCTAGAGGGGAGGGGGTGGGGGGATGGGTTAGCCTGGTGATGGGTATTAAGGAGGGCACGTACTGAATGGAGCACTGGGTGTTATGCACAAACAATTAATCATGGAACACTACATAAAAAACTAATGATGTAATGTATGGTGATTAACATAATAAAAAAAAGAATCTGTTTCTTAATTCCTCTCTCTTTTCTCCCCTTTTCTTGTTTCTTAAATTCCACATGAGTGAAATCATATAGTATTTGTCTTTCTCTGACTTATTTTGCTTAGCATTATACTTTCTAATTCCATCTATGTCCTTGCAAATGGCAAGATTTCATTATTTTTTATGTCTGAATAATATTCTGATGTGTGTGTATGTATATATGTAGGGGTATTTACCCCATCTTCTTTGTCCATTTATCTCTTGATGGACATCTGTGCTGCTTCCATACCTTGGCTACTGTAAATAATGCTGCTATAAAAATTGGGGTGCATGTATCCCTTCGAATTAGTATTTTTTTATTCTTTGGGTAAATACCCAGTAGTGCAATTGCTGTATCATAGGATAGTTCTATTTTTAACTTCTGAGGAACCTCCATACTGTTTTCCAAAGTGGCTGCACTAGTTTGCATTCCCACCAACAGTGCAAGAGGGTTCCCCTTTCCCCACATCCTCACCAATATGTGTTGTTGATTTTAGCCATTCTAACAGGTGTGAGGTGATATCTCATGGAAGTTCTGATTTGCATTTCCCTGATGATTAGTGATGATGAGCACCTTCTCATGTGTTTGCTGGTCTTCTATAAGTTCTCTCTAGAGAAATGTCTATTCATATCTTCTGCCCACTTTTTAATTGGATTATTTGGGTTTTGGGTGTTAAGTTTTGTAAGTTCTTTATATATTTTGGGTACTAACCCTTTATTGGTATGTCATTTGCAAGAATCTTCTCCCATTTTGTAGGCTAACTTTTAGTTTTGTTGTTTCCTTCATTGTGCAGAGCTTTTTATTTTGATGTAGTCCCAATAGTTTATTTTTTATTTTGTTTTTCTTGCCTCAGGAGACATATCTAGTAAGTTGCTACAGCCCATGTCACAGAAATACTGTCTGCTCTCTTCTAGGATTTTTATGGCTTCAGGTCTCACAGTTAGGTCTTTACTCCATTTTGAATTTATTTTTGTGTATGGTGTAAGAAAGTGGTCCAGTTTCTTTTGCACATTGTTCTCCAGTTTTCCCAATACCTTTTGTTGAAAAGACGGTCCTTTTCCCATTGGATATTCTTTTCTGCTTTGTCAAAGATTAACTGACCATATACTTGTGAATTCATTTCTGGGTTTACTATTCTGTTCTATTGGTCTATGTGTCTATTTACCATACTGTTTTGATCACTACAGCTTTGTAATATAACTTGAAGTCCAGAATTGTGATGCCTCCAGCTTTGCTTTTCTTTTTAAGGTCTTTTGTGGTTCCATACAAATTTTAGAATTGTTTGTTCTAGCTCTGTGAAAAGTGCTGTTGGTATTTTGATAGGGATTGCATTAAACGTGTAGATTGCTTTGGGCAGTTCAGACATTTTAGTGACATTTGTTCTTCCAATCCATGAGAATGGAATGTCTTTCCATTTATGTCATCTTCAATTTCTTTCATCAGTGTTTTATAGTTTTCAGAATACAGATCTTTCACCTCTTTGGTTAGGTTTATTCCTAGGTATCTTATTATTTTTGGTGCAACTGTAAATGGGATTGTTTTAATTTCTCTTTCTGCTGCTTCATTACTGGTGAATAGAAATGCCACAGATTTCTTTACATTGATTTTGTATTCTGTGACTTCTGAATTTGTTTATCAGTTCTAGCGGATTTTTGGTGGAGTTTTTCAGATTTTCTCTATATAGTACCATGTCATCTACAAATAGTGAAAGTTTTACTTCTTCCTTACTGATTTGGATGCCTTTTACTTCCTTTTGTTGTCTGACTGCTGTGGCTGGGACTTCCAGTACTACATTGAATAGAAATGGTGAGAGTGGACATCTTGTCTTGTTCCTGACCTTAAGGGAAAAGCTCTGCTTTTCTCCACTGAGGATGTTAGCTGTGGGTTTTTCATATATGGCCTTTATTATGTTGAGGTATGTTCCCCCTAAACCTACTTTGTTGAGAGTTTTTATCATGAAAGGATGTTGTACGTTGTCAGATGCTTTTTCTGTGTCTATTGAAATGATCGTATTGTTTTTTTATTATATTAATCACCATACATTACATCATTAGTTTTTGATGTAGTGTTCCATGATTCATTGTTTGCACATAACACCCAGTGCTCCATGCAGAACGTGCCCTCTTTAATACCCATCAGCAGGCTAACCCATCCCCCCACCCCCCTCCCCTCTAGAACCCTCAGTTTGTTTCTCAGAGTCCATAGTCTCTCATGGTTCATCTCCCCCTCCGACTCCCCCCCTTCATTTTTCCCTTCCTACTATCTTTTTCTTTTTTTTAACATATAATGAATTACTTGTTTCAGAGGTACAGGTCTGTGATTCAACAGTCTTACACAATTCACAGCGCTCTTATCCTTTCTCTTATTGATGTGACATATCACGTTGTTAGATTTGCAAATATTGAACCACCCTTGCAACCCAGGAATAAGTCCCACTTGATTGTGGTGAATGATTTTTTAAATGTATTGTTGGATTCAGTTTGCTAGTATTTTATTGAGGATTTTGCATCCGTGTTCATCGGGGATATTGGACTATAATTCTCTTCTTAGTGCTACCTTTATCTGGTTTTGGTATCAGGGTAATGCTGGTCTCATAGAATGAATTTAGAAGTTATCCCTCCCTTTGCATTTTTTTGGAATAGTTTAAGAATAGGTATTAACTCTTCTTTAAATGTTTGGTAGAATTCGCCTATGAAGACATCCGGACCTGGACTTTTGTCTGTTGGGAGTTTGATTACTGATTAGATTTCCTTACTGGTCATTGGTCTGTTCAAATTTTCTATTTCTTCCTGTTTCAATTTTGCTGGTTTATATGTTTCTAGGAACTCATCCATTTCTTCTAGGTTGTCCAATTTGTTGGCTTTGTAATATAACTTGAAGTCCAGAATTGTGATGTCTTATTTCTGTGGTGTTGGTTGTCAATTTCTCCTCTCTCATTTATGATTTTATTTGAGTCCTTTCCCTTTTTTTCTTGATAAGTCTTGCCAGAAGTTTATCAATTTTATTGATATTTTTCAAAGAACCAGCTCCTGGTTTCACTGATGGTGTTCTATAGTTTTTTTTATTGCTACTCCAGTTTTCTTTTGACATCTATTTGCATGATAAATGTTTCTCTATCCCCTCACTTTCAATCTGCAGGTTTAGGTCTAAAATGAGTCTTTAGGTCTAAATGACTAAAGGTCTAAAATGAGTCTCTTGTGGGCAGCATAGAGAGGGGGTTGATTTTTAATACATTCTGTCATCCTATGTCTTTGGAGCATTTAGTCCATTTACATTCAAAGTAATTACTGATAGATATGTATTTTATATCATTTTACTATTTGTTTTGTGGTTGTTCCTGCAGATTTACTCTGATCCTTTCTTGTCTTTCATGTTTGGATTTTCTTTAGTGATATATTTGGATTTCTTTTCTCATTCAACAAAGAGAATTTTTCACTAACAAATAATCCACTTGCATCCTGGCTCAGAGAACTTGTGAGCCATGGTCATCTCTGAACCCAACAGGACAGAGTATATATCAGTACACTGAGGTCTAAACATTCAGCCAGAGTGGCCAAAGGAGATAATGCATTACCCACCCACCCCCAGCAACTTCCCCATCTCAGTAAATGGCAGTACCTGTCAATTAGAAGCCACATTGCATCTAGAATCGTCTAGCTTCCTTCCAAGTCCTATAGTACCCTGTATTATGTACTCTTCCCTCACGTGCTTCTTGACCTCCTCCAGCATTAGGAGGTCTTGCTCACTAGGCTCTGCCTCACCACAGCCTCTGTGTTCTGCCATTGCACTATCTGGAGCAGGGAGGATTTCACGGGCCATTTCCCTGTCCCCCTCTGCCCTGGCCCCACCTCATCACCACTGGTTCTCAGGCCAAAGGTCACCTCCTTACAGAGAGTCCTTGATCACTGTTTCAGAAGGTGCTCTCCTTTATCCCCCAAATCACTCCTTAATACACCAGCCTGTTACTTGTCCTTCAAGGCACCTAGGCTATTCTGGTTGATTCATTTTTTTTATTTGTCTACATCTCTCCAGTGAAACTGGGAGTTCCACTTAAGGGACCATCCATGTCTTTTTTAAGCCCTTACTCCCAGTTGCCTGTAGGTGTGCTTAGTACCCAGCAGGTGCTCAATACATTTGTTGAACCAAAGAATAAAACCTACAGTGTCCAATGTAGGTTTAATGAGTGTCCAATCTTTATTCCTGGAGCTTGGAATGACAAATCAAAATAACTTTAGATACGATTTTGACTATAAAATATCTGAAACATCAAAACTGCTCAGATACACTAAAAAAACAAACGTTCAGAGCCAGCAGAGTTAGTCTCAGCAATTCTACTAATTTCTGTGGCCTCTGATAAGTCATTTCCGAGCCCAACAGATCTACGTGTGCAATGGAGACAGAGCCAGTCATGTCATAAGCTCTGGTGAGCATTAAATAAAAATATCTGAGTTATGGACCAATGAATGTCTTCAGTTCACAAGTAACTTTATCTAATTTCTAGTTATTCGGAGATCAACACAAAACACAATACTGTTGAGTGATGCAAGAGATCTCTACTTTTTTAAACATCCTTTGGAATGAAGAGTTAACAAAATCTCCAGTCTTAGGAAGGAGCAAAAACCCATCAGAGCTCTGCAGTTGCGAAGCTGTAATGAGACACCCATCACCCCTGCTTCCCTGAAGACCTTCGCCACCCACTGCTCCAATGCATTAGTGTGGGTTCCCACAAGAAGGTGTAATTTAATAATCTTTGAATTGCTGAGGCCTGTGTATTTTTAAACCTGACGGCTCAATTAGCAGCTGCAGTTCAATCACTATAGTAGCACTTGTAATTTTAAACAATTACTTCACACTGTGTAGAAAACTGCAGATGTAAAGAGCATATATTTTAAGTCACTTCTGCACGACTGCATTTCTGCACCCTTTTCTGAACACTTGATGTTTTCAAAGATGCATTTGTCCTTCCTCAAAAAGGGAGCTGATAGAGTAAAAAGTTTGCCCTTATTACATGACACTTCTCATGTCTCTTGATTCCTGGACTCCAGCTTATGTGTCCCTCCTGACGAACAGTGTCTCCAATTCTCTGCCTGCTGAAGCAAGGACCATCTTTGGATCTATAACTGATCTTTTTCCTTCCACCACTAAATGTACATTTTCTCATTGCCCACGCTTGCCTACCTAGAGTTCTTGTCCCCCAAAATGCGGTACCTATAATAGACTGCACACAATCCATTGTTGTTGTCAAGTCTTCCTTGTACCATTAAATAAAAACGTAACCTTTTCACGGTTTAAGAGATGGGTAAAATGCAAAAACCTTACAAACCTCAGCTGATTTAAGTATGCCATAAGCAACACATTACTGCAAATGGAAGGGACTTCTTTTAAAATGATATAGTTGTAAAATTTCCAGGAGCTGAAAGAAGTGAAAAACTTAGCAGGGTGGTCATCAGGAAAATTGTACTAATCACTTTATTTGGGTAAATTGACTATTTCTGGAAAGCAGCTCACACTGGCAAGACCACCCCTGGGCAAATGTAATTCACACAACTTGTACTTACCCAACTAATGGCCAATCACCAACATGATAAACACATAATTACATACATACTTCAATTGCCTTTAGTACATATAATTTGGGGAAATATTATAATTTGTGCTTGGAAAGTACATCATTCAACTTTCATGCAATACTCCACAATACAGGTGCCATTGAAAATACGTAGAAAGACTAACATCCGGTATCTTGTTAAAGTTAACTGGGTCTCCTAACAACAAAGCAAAATACAAACTGAGATGAAATTTAAAAAGGTAAAGCACTTGCCTACGGTTACAAAAATCAGAGACTTAAGGTTATAACTCAATCAGCCTGAGGTATTCGATAATTAAATTTCCTCCAAATTTCTCTCCTTTTTCTCTTCTGTATTCTTAAACCATGAGCTGTAAGTAGGTGGTAAAGGAACTCTAGCCCTTTGGCCTGTGATCTCTTTCAAAGCCTTAAATGCCATATATCAGGGACTCACACAGACCAGCAAGGAAAGAAACATGAAGGATATATGAGTTATTCAAGTAGAGAAAATTTTCCATTAGACAATGTGCTTCTGAGGGATTTCAACTCAGTGTGTGTCTTAAGCACCACTTATGTGCAAACTATTTTAAAGTTCTCTAATACCAAAAAATGATGTCTTCAGCTTACAGCTCAGGGAAAGGAATGAAGCAAGATCTCCACTCTATCATTAATAGAGGGCAGAATATACCCCCTAAGATAAATACATGGAGATCTAAATCTAGTTGAGGAGATGGGGAGAAATAGCAAAATAAGTCAGGAAGAAATGATATTTCCCACGAGCAGGATTAGGGCTAGTGTTTTAGAAGAATCAGAGGACAGAACTTACAAAGTGATAAATCCAGCTTTCAATCTATGGAGTACCTAACCATCATGTTAGGCAGTGTGCTAGATGCTGAGGATATACTATATAGCATATTATATATATATATATATATATACATATATATATATTACAAATATATAATATTCTCTGAAAGCCTTAACTTATAAAAATAATGCATGGCTCAATGTATGATTGAATTATATCCACAGGACAAAATTCAGGGCCCACTGTAGATTTTAAAGACATCAAACTTTGGGGCAAATTTGCTCAAGACTCAGTGCAAATTTGTTTTCTACCATTTCTGATTTTGACTACAACCCTCAATACTTCAAAACAAACAAGCAAAAAACCAATCTTCACATTCCTAGAGGGGAATCCACTATCACATAAGCAAATCTACCTTCCCTCTACCCCCATTGCCAATTTTCTTGGTGATATCAAGACTGGATTTGGTAAATATCAAGCTAGGATGAGGCTAGAACAAAGAAAAATGGGCTCACTCCAAAAAAGTAGGATGGTTTGGGACCTCACATACACACAAAAAAATCTATGAAAATCTATAAAGAATACCTCTGGCTGGGAAAAACACAGAGATAAGATATATAAGATATTTTGGATCACTTACTCATTGCCATTAGTCTAAAACAAACTCAGAACTAGAAATGACCTAGTAAGTTTCCTATAGGAAAGCACACAAAGCAAATATATTTTGTCCCATGAACTGAACTCATAGTTAATGAGTATTTGCCACATGCATGCAATTGAAAACAAAATCTACAAGATTAGAGAAAGAAGAATTGCCCCTTTTTGGAACTTTTAAACATAAACCTAAAACTCCAAATGCACACAGATCTTCTAATACAAGAATAAAAATGCATTATGGTAAATTTACTGTTTGTGAATTATATTTCAACAAAAAATAAGAGTACATTAAATAAAACCCAAGAAAACTGTACTCAAGAGAAAGGAGCTGACCTCTCAGCTCTGTAAGGTATCTCAAGAACTTCCAAGATCAACATCTGCAAGGGCACCTGGTGGCTCAGTTGGTTAAGTGTCTGCCTTTGGCTCAAGTCATGTTCCCAGGGTCCTGGGATCGAGCCCTGCATTGGGCTCACTTCTTCCTCTCCCTGCCACTTCTCCTCTCTCTCTCTGTCATATAAATAAATAAAATCTAAAAAAAAAGATTTACAGGTATTATCAGCCTCAGATAATACTTTAAAATAAGCATGTTTAACTTTTACCATCACAAGATGGTAAGAAAACACTAAGTAGCAGAAAAGGTTGAGGAAAATAAAAATAGAGCAATGGACAGATTCAATCAAAAATAGGCCAATCTCATGGCTAATTTGTCCTCCTGTGTCTCCACCAACACTTTGCCCAGTGAGTAAGAAATCTGACATTTGACACACGTATGTAGATTTCATACTTACTAATGTATAAAAGTTATACAAAGAACGTCTTTCCTAATTATGAAGTAAACATCTCCTGACATATCTCAAGGTACCTTCTCGTGCCCTGGAGAAGACCGCAGATGGGAGAGGACCAGGAAAGGGTAACTACCCCAGATGCTGAGTCTAGTGGGGAAGACACTGGGACCAAGAATTCTAACAGCAAGAGAGATGCTACAACAGATGCCAGTCAGCAATGTCAATCACCTTCTGTTCTCATCAGCAAGCACACTGCTCAATTCTCAACTCAACCTCCCTCAAACCAACTTATGATCATAATGACCTGTTGAGGTTTTCACTGTTAATTTTAGGTCTCTTTTCCCTCTGTGGTTTCATATAACTTTACTGAAAACAGTAAAATGGTATGATTGGTTCACTCATTTCCCTTTTTTCCTCTTGATTACAGGAATCAAGCAATACTTATTTCTAACATTTTATTCTATTATTCTATCAAAAATGGAGTAGTTTTTAGTCTTAAGATTCCTACCAACTGTAAAGCTGTTTGTGCTTGAAAACTATTTCTAAACATGAGGATTTTAAACACCTATTTCCCACTCTCCTCCACTTGTAGGCTATTGTTGTACTATACTCCAAATCGATTTCACTGCCTCCTACAGATAGTGTTGAATACATTCAATTTTAATCTAGGTTTTATCACATATTTAACACTTTCTTTGCCTTTTTCTTTACTCAACTCAGGTGTTCCACCCAGGATCATTTTCTTTCTCCGTAAAATGCAACCTTATAATTTCCTTTAGTAAGGGTCAGTTGATGGCACACTCTCAGCTCTGTTTCTGTGTTTTGATTTTAAATCATTCTTGAAAGATTTTTCTGTCTTTACAACTCTCAGTTGGCAGGTGTTTCCCGCCAGCACTGAAAATACCATTCCACTGTGTTCCAGCTCCACTGTTGCTAGTGGGACGTCACCTGTCTCTCCTAAAGAGTAATCTCTACCTTTCCCCTAATGCCCCCTCCTGCTTTCAAAATCTTGCTTTGTCCTTGGTGTCTGGAAATACCAAATGGTGTTTGGTAGTTTCACAATGATGTATCCTGGTGAGGATGTTTTCGCTTCTTGTTTAGGATTTATTGGGCTTTTCAAATCTATGGAAAGATACCTTTATCGCTTCTAGAAAATTCCTAGCTATTATTTCCTCAGATACTTCCTCTGGCCTATTATTGCTCTTCTTTCCTTCTAGGACTGATTAAGCATATGGCAAACTTTCTCCTTCTGTCCTTTATGCCTCAGCCTCTTCCGTATTTTCTCTCGGTCCTCCTCTCTACGCTGTATTCTAGATTGGAGCCAAGGAGGAAGGGCCCGTGGGCCTAACCCATCCCATGGCCTGTTTCTAGTATGGCTTGTAATCTAAAAATTTTTTTACATTTTTAAAGACTAAAAGAAACGAAAATAAAGAAGAACATGCAACAGAGACTGTACGTGGTCCACAAAGCCTAAAATATTTACTACCTGGTCCTTTACAGAAAAAAACTGCTGACTCCTTCTATTCTAGATCACTTCTTACCTATCTCTTGCTTCACTAACTCATGCTAGAGTTTTAACTAATATACTGTTTAACCCTTAGAATTTTTCATTTTTTCATTCCAGAAATTTTATGGTTATTCTATTTCTCCAGTTATATTTAATGCTCCAGTTGTTGTATTTTTCATTTCCAGAAATTCTATTCAAACATTTCTCATATTTGCTGTTATCTTTTACAGTTTACTGTTCCCTACAGATATCTTTAGGCTTACTATCTTTTTTCTTATAAAATAGCATGGCTGTTTCATATTCTATATCTAATTATTCTATTACCTTTAATCTTGGTAGCTTTTTTCTAGGATTTTTGTGCTAATTGCATGAGGTGCTTTATTATTTCTGACAGTGGACTCATTGTTTTGCACGAGTTAGACTATCCGCCTACGAAAAACATGTGACTTTGTTGCTGGGAGATGCATGACTTGAGGGCCCCTGTACCATACAGGTGAGAAGAACCTGGTGTCAAATCCACAGGAAGCCAGTTTTACATGTGGTTCACTCTCATCCTGGGGCTGTGGCCCTCCAAGGCCCCCAGCAAAAAGCAGCTTCATCGTTCCAGCACTCCTCATGCCTCTCTGGGTTCCCGCAATCCCTTCGGTTTTTCCTGAGATTCTCTTACTGTTTTGTCTTCTCTTCAGTACTTTTTAAAATGTGGTTTTTTTATACTTTATTCAATTATACTTGTTTTTTATTTTTTTATTTTTTTAATTTTATTTAATTTTATTCAATCATACTTGTTTTCAGTATGAGAGCTGGTTAGGTCAACCTCACCTACCATTACTGGAAAATAAACCTGAGTTCAAGTCTTTAATTACATTGCTGCCATTTAGAGAATTGGGAGTTCTTTCCATTTCAATGCTAAGAGTTAAGCAAGCTCCTTCTCATCATTCAAGAACCTAATAAAAATGCATGTTGGATGTAGTCCAGGAGAATGCTTTCCCACATGTTCCTGCAAGGTCTTAAGGCACCTACTGACTACCACCAGGCATCACCTATTTACCAGCAGCATGAAATCTCCCTGTCTCACATAGGGAATCCTGCTGAAAAAGGATATTTTAACTACTAACAAAACCTTAAATCCTATAAGTTCTAAAGAAGGACATGATCTCCCTTTTCGAACAAATTTTATTGTCATTAATGTAATTCTCCATTGCTCTAGAGCTTTAAACAAACAAATTTCCTAATGAAATTGTTTTCAAGAATCCTAAACAAGTATACTCCCAAGGTAAACATAAAGCTAGCCAACATTTGCCAATTGCATGCCACCTTCCTGCCTGATACCCATTCCAGCACACTCCCTCCCCCAGGATGACAAATCCTTCCAGATAGCATTGAGGTGGTCTTGGAGCAGTAACAACATCTTGCATGAAGAACCACCTACGCCAGTGTCTTCTCCCAACATTGTCCCCCCAGATTCCTCAGCTCACTATTCAGAGGACAGCTCACATAATTATGCTCACACATGTAAAAGCATATGCTCCTAACCAACCCTGGGCCAGTTATGAAAGTCACTCTCAACCCTTCCTGTTCTATTTTAACATTTAAAATTACTGAAGTCCTAGAGTGTAGATCAGTGCCACTGATGCCCAGGTACTGAGGACAAAATCAGAAATCTAAGTGAAATTAAATATAGGGACTTAAGCCATCAATATCTTGAGTAATTTGAGAAATCTTTCAAAAATCTGTAAATATCTATGCACGCTCATGTGGTCTTTCAGCTCCTAAAGCAGTTTTTATAGGGTCGGCACCTAGCCACAAATTCTAACACTGCCCTCATGAACTTAACATGCTTATTTGCTAAGGACTTGCTCATAACTTGCACATAACTTACAAGCCAATAATCCATTTCTATATGATTTAAGTTGATAAAATAAACATGGCAACCCTTAAGTTAGCTAACATAAACAATGTATCATGAGGAACTGGTAGATTAAATGGATTAAAAAAAGGCTTGGCATATTAAATTCGAAACACACATATCACCAATTGCTATCCTGCAAAAATGTAAGAAGCCCTCTCCTCTCCTTTCCTCTATGGGTCATTCATCTATTGTGTGTGTTTTAAGTGTAGATATTGTGACTAATGAGGGCAAGCCCAGAAGGAAAAATAAAACAGGAAGGGTGTTTCTTAAAACATTCTTCTCAGGACTGCTCTTATCTTTCCAATTCTGCAGGAATGAAAGGAAACTGTGGAAAAATATAAGTAATTCAGTAAATTCTATAATGGAATTCTAACAAAAGTAAATTCAAGAAATTCCCAAGAAAACCACCATCAAACACAAAGTCAAGGTCACACCAAGTAAAAATTGAGTCTGCAAGGTCAGTATCTAAGTCCTCTTCTCTGCCCCTGAGTGTTTTTTGTCAGATAAATCAGAGTTTAGTTTTATTCTGCCAAACTTTTCAAGTCATTTCCCACACACAAAACTGTCCTGCCAATTCTCAAAGGAGAGGACTGAAATAACAAAAACTCTAATTCATGGATTCAACAAAACAGAAAAATCCCCAAATTTAAATAGATATAAAAATAATCAACCCCTAAAACTAAAATCTAATATCTAAGTTATATAAATGTCCACGTGAACAAGACCTTCAAACTCTCTCAGACAATGATAAAGAAGTTGTATACCATGAAATAAAAACTTGCCATGTAATTATAATCAAAAAATTAACTCCCAGGAAATGAAACTTTTTATATTCAGCTTGGCATGACAGCTTTTGTCATTTCCACATAAATGCAGCAGGCGTTTTAGGCCGACTTGAATCTCTTTGTGGAGATTTATCAATTCAGTCTTGTCTGCTACTAAAACTATAATTAAACTGAACAGTAAGCTATTTATATGTCTGCAATGATTTCCTTTTCAAGATACCCCAGACTTCAGTTTCATTTTCAGTTACATATTTAATCTCTGTGTTATTGCTTAAATTACGCGTGCACCACCCTCCAGCTCAGATCCTGGCTGCGTTCTCTGGCAGCCACTGCCACGCATGTCAAAGGCTTATTATGCTCAATAGGAGCCACATGCGCCGGGCGGCCACAGCAGTTCGTACCCTAGGAGCTAATTCAATCTATCAGAGTTTGCTAATGTTTTGTTCAAGGAACAAAGCGTGATCCCTAGTATTCATGACTCAGAAACAAAATAAATGTTCCAGAAGTGAGGCATCCTGGAAGTAGCACTTTCTCTTGAGATCCCAAAACGGGTACCTATTTAGGGACTTGGAGAATCTGACAAGATCAGCCATACCAAATATGACTGCTCTGAAAATCTAGATTTCATGAAGTCATCACTAAAGAACAGAAGACAAGAACAAACTTATGGTTGTCAGAGGAGAGGTTGGTGGGGGGCGAGGATTGGGTGTACCAGGTGATGGGGATTAAGGAGGGCACTCGTGATGAGCACCAGGTGATGTATGGAAGTGTTGAATCACTAACCTGTACACCTGAAACTAATAGTACACTGTATGTTTAACTGGAATTTAAATTAAAAAAAAGAGAACAGAAAACAAAAAAAAGGATTCATGTTCATGCATTTGGGGGGAAAAAAGGTTGCTCTAGAACAATCTTACCCACAAAAAAGGAGGGAAAGGCCACCAAAAAGTTACAGGGCCTACTGTGTTCAAGACCCATAAGAAGAAAATATTTCAAACACTGATATCCATTCTTCACACAGGTGCGAGTAGACTTCTGGTAAGTCAGGGTGAAGTAACCTGCTGCAGATTTTTCTCCCAAGTAGCCAACAAGCAGGAGGAGTAAGTTTCATTAAAAACTGACCCTCAGTCAGAAGTTCTTAGACTATTAACCAAATTTTTATTTTTTTTTAATTTTTTTATTGTTATGTTAATCACCATATATTACATAATTTGTTTTGGTGCCCTCTTTAATACCCATCACCAGGCTAACCCATCCCCCTAACCTCCTCCCCTCTAGAAACCTCAGTTTATTAACCAAATTTTTAATTGTAACTCTTTGGGTAGTGGGATTCCAAGCAATTTAATTTTTTTGGGGGGGGTGTCATTTATATCTATTTTTTTCTACACTGAATGCACTGATTCTAGAAAGGGAATAAATGAGGTTTAAAACTATTAGATTGCCATAAAATCTGTACTATCTTCAGAACAAACGGTGATGGTTACACTCCCACTAATCAGGTGAACTTCATCAAAGGTTCTGTCTTAGATACATCTTGGAAGTCATTCCAAACAAAACATGCTCAGGTCTACCTAAGTTACCTCCTACAAGAACAACAGTGCTTAGAAACCTGACACAGAATCAACTTTGTTGATGAAGGAATTTGACAGACTTAAGCCTCTGATTTTTCCTCCTGATACCTTGGCTGCATTGTCACAGCAAAGAAGGTTGTTCTCTCAGGCTAAGAACTGCCATCATTAAGCATTTGTCACGATATACCTTTATGATACACCATGCAATTACCAATTATCTTCTCTTAGGCAGTCAGCAGTGGTAAGAGCCATCAAGCTCCTTGACAGGTTATGCCTTCCTGTTCTCTATGCTGTTGATGCTTTCAAGGATACCATTAGCAGTGAGGTGGACAAAGCCTTCTAATTCACCCCTACCAAGGCTGGATTCTATAGACATGCATGTTCATTAATAAACCCATTGGATGGGAATGATTTTTGACATAACTACAGTAGAACAAAAGAATACTACCAGCTCTATTCTGCAAAAAGTAGGTTTAAAGTTCTGATTGATTCAATTATTTCAAGACCATCTCTGACAAATATCCACCACTTTCCCTTAAACAGAAAATGTTAAAAGAATATCCTTTTTATTGCTAGAGTTTATTTTTAAAAATCACACTTTATGATACATTAATAGAAGAATAAATTACCCACGAACTTGCTTATCAGAATAAGGAAAGAAGTTACCACACTAACCAAAGATCTGTCAAAAGTTCCAGTAAAACTCATAGAAATCTCTATACATTTTTTCTCCCATTCTTCTCCAGCCAACTCTTTGAACACTTTCCAATCAGGCATTCATCTCTGCAACATCCCCCAAACAACCCTTGAATGGTCACTGTTGACCTCCACATTGCTGAATCCAGTAATAAATTCTCAGACCTCCTCTTACTGGACCTATAAAGCAGCAACTGATACAGTTGTTTCTCCTTCTTGAAGACCTAATTCTATATTTGGTTTTCAAGATACCAACCTCTTGTTTCTCTTCCTACTTCAATGGACACACCCACTTGGTCTCCTTTGCTAGCTCTCTTCTCCTAATCTGTTACACAATTAAGTTCCCCCAGAGCTTAATTCTTTTTTTAAAGATTTTATTTATTTATTTATTTATTCATTTCTTTATTGAGAGAGACAGAGAGAGAAAGTACATGCAAGCGGGGGGGGGGGGGCAGAGGGAGAGGGACAAGCAGACTCTGTGCTGAGCATGGAGCCCGATGCAGGGCTTGATCCCATGACCCTGAGATCATAATCTGAGCCAAAATCAAGAGTCAGACGCTTCACCGACTGAGCCGCCCAGGTGCCCCCCACCCCAGAGCTTAATTCTTAACCTCTTTGCCATCTCTAATCAATCCTGGGGGTCCCATCAAGTCTCACAGTTTAAAACGGTACATTGACTACTCCCAAGAACCTCTCTCGATCCTACACCTGTTCCCTGAATCCCAGACTTGTATGTTCAACTGCCTGGCAATATCTCATTGCCACGTCAACCCTAACACACCCAAAAAGACTTCTGATTCCTCCAACCACGCTTGCTCCTCCCACAGTCTTCATCTCAGAAATGGCAACTCAATCTTTCTAGTTGCTCAGATCTGAACCCCAAGTCCTACCCTTCTTATATCCCACATCGATAGATTAGCAAATCCTGTCAGCTTTACTGTGAAAATATTCTACACCCAGAATCTCACCACCTCCCATCACCAAGACGGCCAAGACTCAGATCCAACTTTCCCCATCACCTCCTACCCGGCTTAGCACAACAGCCTGCTAACTGGGCAATCTGCTTCTGCTCTCACCTCCCTTTAGGTCTTAATCCACTCCAGCAGCCAGATATCATTAAAAAGCAAATCATATCGTATCACTCTGCTGCTCAGACTTTGCCAATGACCCCCCATTTCACTCAGAATAAAAGCCAAGTCATAACAACAACCTACACAAGTACAGGGTGAAGTTCTTGCTATTTCTCTGACTCCCTCATCCACTCCACTGCAGCCACTTGAGGCTCAACAGAGTAGAAAGGCATTATCAGTCTTGGGACTTGGCACTTGGTGAACCACCTTGGGGAACACTAGTACCCCCAGATATAGAGTGATGATGATATGACAGGACAATAGGTATACACTAAGACTATCCCAAAGTGAGATGTGCGGTCCCCTGTCCAGACAGCACCCTGGCTCCCACCCACCACGTCTGCCCAAATACCATCCTATCAGAGAGAATTTCTCCAAACAACCTATGTAACAGAGTAACCTCTGCCCTTTCTGTTTTTCGTGTCCCCTTCATCCTGCTTTATAGTCCTCAATAAACACTTAACAGTCTTTCCACCCTTTAAATGTTAAGTACCTTCAAATAATTAAAATAATTATTAATTGAACATGCCTAAATCGAATCGGGAAAAAACTTGCTCAAGCAACATTTCTAGTATACCACAAAAAGATGTCGAAGAACAAATGTAGTTACAAGGTGATCATACCAAGTAGGTAAGCATTATCAGGATGGCAGGGGGAAAAAACGATAAAGGAATATTTTTTTAAATATCAACACCAGTCTTAATAATAAAAAAAAAAGAGTTTCACTACCTCTGAGAATTGCTAGGAAGTTTAAGAGCAAGAACTCACATTACTTCACGAAGAAGCACTCAACACACATGAGCTTTTGTTAATGGAGAAGCTATTTAGCCCACAGCTTAAGAGATGCAACCCACATTTTCTGCATTGCAAGCATTTCTAAACATCTTTCTCAAGTGTTTTCTAGAGACCAAAAAAAAAAACCGTCAGCATATCACACATTAAAACATCACCTTCATCTTTATTTATTACTGAAGTATAATTGACGTACAATGCTGTGTTAGCTTCAGGTGTACAACACTGGTTCCACAATTCTGTGCATTACTCAGAGCTCACCATGGTAAGTGTAGTCACCATCTGTCACCAAACATTATTACAATATTAACTATATCCCTTATGCTATTTCTCTGACTTTTCATCTCTGTGATGAAAATCTCATTTACAGATGGCCAACAGACACATGAAAAGGTGCTCAACATCACTCATCATCAGAGAATGCAAATCAAAATCACGAGATATCACCTCACACCTGTCAGAACAGCTAGTATCAAAAAGACAGAGGTATTTGTAAGGATGTGGAGAAAAGAGAACCCTTGTGCACCCCTGGTGGGGATGAAATTGGTACAATCACTGTAGAAAAGAGTATGGAGGTTCCTCAAAAAAGCAAAAACTGAAACACCATGATCCAATAATTCCACTACTAGGTATTTACCCAAAGAAAACGAAAACACTAATTCAAAGGGATACATGCACCCCTATGTTTACTGCAGCATTATTTACAATAGCCAAGATATGGAAGCAGCCCAGGTGTCCATCAACAGATAAACGGATAAAGAAAATGTGGCCCATACACACACACACACACACACAAATATTACTCAGTCAATTAAAAAGAACACAATTTCCCTTTCATCTGGAAGCAACAAATGACAGTATACTTGTGGGTATGAATAATAAAATGTGCTTACATATTGTTAATGTATCTTAGGTAACTTACCAGGGAGCCACCTGTCACTAGAGAAAAGACCAAATTAGAAAAGTGGGCTTTTGTAAAAGAAAAATAGAAAACACATAGGAACTGTGACTTACTAGGAGAATTCATTGTGAGTCAAAGACTTTTCTAAGCATAAACATCAGGATTTGAATGTGGCCAGGCATTCCTGAGCCTGCTTCCTTAACCACTTAATCACTTAACCTGAACTCTCCTTCATCGCCATTAAGGCTGACAACTGTTCAGTGCTTTGCCATGAGAAAAACAACAGAAACAAACTTCTGAGTGGTACACGAAATGTTCATGGTGACTCTACATGTCACTACAAAGTAAAGAATCTACTGTATGTTAAAGACCTAACTTTTATAAAATCAACCACATCAGTGAGATCCTATAGCATCCTGTGTACTCCTGATTCCCACTTCTTGCCTACGAATTTGCCAATACTAGATACTGTTTGCTGACGGATTCTCACTATTTCCATCCTCTTCTATGTTTTTCTCTATCTGGCAAGGCCTGCAAAGCTAAAAACAGCATTTCCCAGACTCCCTTATTAACAGGATTCAGGGTGGATTCTATCAAAAAGACACATTTCTGTAAGATTTGGAAGACAGAAGGAAGAGAGCTATTCCTTTCCATCAGAGGAAGTAGTCCACATTCTACCACCTTGTACCAGTTTCACAGGTGTAGGAAGCTGGAAGCTCAGCAATGATTTCCTCAAGTCTCCTGGGATAGCAACAACAGTATCCTGACCTTGAGAATAAATGTATGGATGCATGAACTGGAAACCCACCTAGGACACACAGACATCTGTCCCTTCAGCTTTTCCAGTAATTTTGCAAGCATCTAATTTACTGTTTTAACTATCTTTATACTTGAAATTCGTTTCTGAGCCAGTTATTGAGTTCACAACTCTCAGCCTCAAGCCTACCCTGCTATATGCAGTTTGGGATCCTAGAGAAGGAACTCTACAAACCATACTCCTTCCTGATTTGCCAGAGGGCTCCATGCTAGGCTCTGCCAGTAGGTGGTGCAAGAGGAGAGAGGCTGCCAATCTGGAGATGAACTTGCTCCTTCCTATGTGTCTCCTGTGTGTTTCCTGTGGGCTTGCAATGCCCTTGAGAGTTGCTTCTTCACCCTGACAAGCACAGTTCCTTCCAACAGCAGAAGATGAATCCAGTTTTCAGATTTCAGCAACACTTGGAAAACTATCTTCATTGTCTTCTACCCCAAAGGAAGAGACACTAGACCAGCCAGGCATCTCCCCCTCTTCAGAGATCAAAGTATCAGCTTTGAGAGACCCCTCTCTGAAGTTTAAAAGTATTAATAATTCCAATATTTTTCCCTGTGTTCCCTCAGCCCTAGGTGTGGCCGCTGCTTCCTTCAGTTTCCACTATAAGGTACCTTAGGACAGGCGAACTACGCTAAAAAGGACAAGATAGTAAATACTCTAGGATTTGTGTGCCAAAAGTCTCTAACGTAGTCTCTAACTAATCTACTCTACCACTACAGTATGAAAGCAGCCATGGGCAATTTGGCAATGAATGGGGATGCTGGTGTTCAAGAAAACTTCACTTGCAAAAAGTGTCGGCTCCGACTTTTCCTAAGGGTTGTTACTTGCCCTAGAATTCTCTTTTTATGCTTTTTGTTATCTAATTAAGAACTCCACACTTAATTCAGAGTTTTGTTTATTAAAATCACTCTGTTCAACTAACATGCAGGGTATTTATCTCCTGATCAGACCTGACTGTCACTATTTCCTGCACTGAATCTTGACTATTCCTGTATTAGGTATCAGAAATAGTTCTAAGAAACAGTCCAAAGATGGGAAACTGGGATTAATTATTTCACCTGCTTGGGTTTCAAGGCAGTGATGATGATTCTTATCACCAGTGGGGAAAAAAATGCTAGTTGTCCATGACAAGCAGTACCAAAACATTATTTAAATTATCATCTATCATATACTTTCTTTGATTTTCCAGCCATCCTCTTGCTTCTTCCCTGGAACCCAGAGGTCATATCAACACTCTTCTTTCCTTTTCTCCTGAACCAGCTGTTTCCCTAGAGTGCTCAAAACCAGAGACAACTGGCCAAGCTCTAGGAGCAGCAAAGAAAAATCCAAGTGGTGCAGACCTTTAAACTTGAAATTAGTATTTCTCAAAGATGACCTGACAGAGGCAGAAGTAGATCGAGCAAATTCTGCTTCTAGGCATATAAAGTAACTGAGACATCAGACTTGTAAACAACTAGAGAATTGGAAACAAAAAGATGAAACACTGGACAATAGGTAACTCAGGACTAGAATCCTTTTAAGAAGTGAAGTGAATGAGATGAGCTTCCACTTATATGTGAGATGAAGTAAGGGAAGCTAGACCCAACGTTTTTAATTCTGGGGCCATTTCCTTTGTTCCTCTCTTGTCTGCTTCAACCTCAGAGCTCTGCAACCTGAAATCTCAACTTTGGAGCTCCACAGAGATCTACTCTATACCTAATTTACTTCCCTAGCATTCTGCTTTTATTCCACGCCTACCAAATGAAACATTTTGAGAAAGGAATGCCTTCAACCCGACTAAAGAATGAGGCGGATGGAACAAGGTGAAAGGGGAGGATAGGGAGGGGAAAGAGGAGAAATACGGACTCTAGTCAGAAATACAGAATGCCCCTTGGAGTATGGATCAAAAAACATCCATAGAAATTGCACCTCTGTTCAGCAGATACTAGTATGTAAAAGTTGTTATACTGAAAGATGATGTTCAACACTGGTTAGGAAGAAGAATTCTCAACAGGTTGCCAAGGAAAGCCAGACACATTCTGTGAAACTTGTTTGGCTTCACAAATCATTCCATGATCTAGGGTCAACCAAAAGTCCCAAGTTGTACTTGCAGCCTTAGACTGCTATGTAGAGTCAAAAGTCCATCTCTTGATTCCAGAGAACACATGGCATAAAAGGAAAATATAGCCTCACTTCTGAGTTACCACCACTTAAGAGGCTTAGTTTAAGATTGTGGATGCCTCGGATCTAGAAGATCGTCAGCAAACAAGGAAACTCTTGGCACAGACATTCTGGGTGTGTTCACAGGCTATGTGGATTTGTCTAAGGGTGAAGCTCCCAAGCCATGGAGCAGTATCTTGCCAACGGTGTCTTGGAGGCACAGAGACTCACCCCGACTCATGCCTTTGGAGTCCTGAAGAGGTACAGTGTGTGTTGCCCATCATAGTTTTCAGGGCTTCCCTGATCTGCAAGTATAAACGTCTCTGTACTATATCTTATCCTTTTTACTAACCCTGTCATCTGCTCCTATAAGAGGCTTTAAATATACTGCATGAAGGGTAGCCTTAGGTTCCAAGCAGTAATAAGCCCTTGTTACAAGTCCCGACAAATGGAATCTCATTGCTCAGCTGATATCTTCACATCAAACTACTTCTCAGGTCATTGGTTAACCTCACATCAGTTCCTACCCCTGGTCTCATCAAAGGCTTCAGGCTGTGATTGGGTGGGTACAGGTCTATAAAATGCTCAGAGAACCATGCTGTTCAATCCTCCATGAGCTGGTGGCATTAGAATGTCAAGGGAATTAAGTGCTTATGTAGCCTATTCCTATATAAATTCAAACAACTCCTGTATTATCTTTATGTTAAAGTTCGTACTAGAAAGAAAATCCTACAAGTCTCCTTAGTAACCTACTCTGGAGTGAACCATCACCACTTAGCAAATCAAAATAGGTCCCATTAACATTTTAAATGCAAAATTCTAGATAAATAAAGGAAAGCATCATGAAGCAGTGTTCCAAATTTACTATTTTGGTGTTTAAAGATAGGAATTTATGACATCTGTTCATAAATAACAAAATACACAGAATAGTTTTATAGTTATTTTTTAGAAAAAAAACCCTCATTATCAGTTATAGTAAAAATAAATAAATGAAGAGTTTAATACAGTAATAACAACTACAACTTTTGAAAAACTACTTACATCCAAAGAATCTTCCTTCAACAGGATAAGGGCCATATTTTGTGATACCAACCGGCAGGAATATCCTAGAGTAGAGGAAAGACCAACACAACTGAGTTAACCATTCCTTCCATGAACTCATTGCTTTCCAATAACTATTTAAATTGTCTCCCTTCTTATGTCTTCCATATTACCTTTTTAAGTCTGCTGGGGAAGACAGAGGAATTGGACAAGCGTGTGGGGTAGGAAAAGTAAGTTATTTAAGCATATTTTGATTCTTGCAGACAGCCTGAATAGAACTGTTTGGGGAGGTCTTCATAACTAATGGCTAAAATAAATATTGGTCAGTTTTCCGTGGATTTTTCTTTATGCTTGTATAACATCAGGATAAGCCTTGGATTATCTTTAAAAAAGAGCTAACACTTTAGAAAGACACATGGAATGTGATGGTGCTTCCAAATCAGCATAAACGAGCCTACCCTACTATCAAGATCCCTCATTTGCTTGTTTAAAAAGTAGGTAATTCTCACAACAGATTTCAAAGGAATACTATCATATGTTGAGGGAATCACTTTTCCTACCCAAGTTCAAAGCAATCCCCATTTCAAGAATTAAACCTGAGTTAAAAAAAAAAAAGTTTGTTTAGAACAAAAGAAATGTCATCCAAAACCCATTCTTATCAATAATTTCCATCACATTTTAAAATAGTTACCGCTATAGACTAAGCAAGATACTCTTCTACTCTCCTCCCAGAAGGTGAACATGATTTCTCTGAATCATTTTCCTACTCAGGCTTTGCAGTCCACGCCAAAACATCTGGAGATACTCGGTGACACCACAGAGCAGGAGGAGAGCTCTCCTCCCCACTCAAATCCACACACTCTGGGAAAGAGCAGCTCCAGCAAATCCTAAGACCCTGGATGTCTGTCAGGACTCTACTCTTTCCTTTCAAGCTACCCTCCACCCTCTGAGTGTCCCTTGAGAGAGCGCATTCACCAACCACCAATCTCAATTTATCTCATTGAGAAAAGGTAAGAAAAGAATCCTTCCACCTAGAAAGTTGTTTCTTTTTCCTCAGCACCTGAAGATAAAAGATTAATGATCACAGAAACATGAAACAAATCATCAGCATGGAGAATTACAACCTTCGAGCAAGTACCTGGGTGACAATATCAAGGAAGGGGCTTAACCAATGCTGTTCCTAAAACAAGGAGGAGCCTGGATTCTCCTCCACAGAACAGCTAAAATACCCATCCCATTCTGGCAGATGCTATATTTAAGTGAAAAAGGAGACAGGCATTTATTTAACTAATGGGCAAGTCTCAGAACTACTGCATTTATGTGACAAATCTACTCAGCAGGGCTTCTCTCCCCCACCCCCCTCCAACCCCATGCTGAGGAAACCCTATTAAAAGGCACCAAATAGACTTCAAGACACACAAAAATTAAGACCAAGAAAAACCTTGTATTGTTGTGTTGTTTAGGAAGGAGAGAGACACTAAATATTTGTTTATTTTGTAATGTACAAAGTATTATCCTTCACTAACTATTGTCATTTCAGCATATTTTGTAGATCACCTCAGAACACAAGCCTTCAAGCACAAACTTATGGCTTTTAATCCAAATATTTTTTATTCTTTTTTATTTTTTTTAATTTTTTATTGTTATGTTAATCACCATATATTACATCATTTGTTTTGGTGTAGTGTTCCATGATTCATTGTTTGTTCATAACACCCAGGGCTCCATGCAGAATGTGCCCTCTTTAATACCCATCACCAGGCTAACCCATCCCCCTACCCTCCTCCCCTCTAGAAACCTCAGTTTGTTTTTCAGAGTCCATCGTCTCTCCTGGTTCGTCTCCCCCTCTGACTTACTCCCCGTCATTCTTCCTCTCCTGCTATCTTCTTCTTTTTCTTTTTTCTTAAAATATGTTGCATTATTTGTTTCAGAAGTACAGATCTGTGATTCAACAGTCTTGCACAATTCACAGCGCTCACCATAACACATACCCTCCCCAATGTCTATCACCCAGACACCCCATCCCTCCCACCACCGACCACTCCAGCAACCCTCAGTTTGTTCCTGAGATTAAGAATTCCTCATATCAGTGAGGTCATATGATACATGTCTTTCTCTGATTGACTTATTTCACTAAGCAAAACACCCTCCAGTTCCATCCACGTCGTTGCAAATGGCAAGATCTCATTCCTTTTGAAGGCTGCATAATATTCCATTGTGTCTATATACCACATCTTCTTTATCCATTCATCTGTTGATGGACATCTTGGCTCTTTCCACAGTTTGGCTATTGTGCACATTGCTGCTATAAACATTGGGGTGCACGTACCCCTTTGGGTCCCTACATTTGTATCTTTGGGGTAAATACCCAGTAGTGCAATTGCAGGATCGAATGGTAGCTCTAATTTCAACTGTTTGAGGAACCTCCATACTGTTTTCAGAGGGGTTGCACCAGCTTGCATTCCCACCAACAGTGTAGGAGGGTTCCCCTTTCTCCACATCCCCACCAACATCTGTCGTTCCCTGACTTGTTAATTTTAGCCATTCTGACTGGTGTGAGGTGGTATCTCATTGAGGTTTGGATTTGGATTTCCCTGATGCCGAGCGATGTTGAGCACTTTTTCATGTGCCTCTTGGCCATTTGGATGTCTTCTTTGGAAAAATGTCTGTTCATGTCTTCTGCCCATTTCTTGATTGGATTATTTGTTCTTTGGGTATTGAGTTTGATAAGTTCTTTATAGATTTTGGATACTAGCCCTTTATCTGGTATGTCATTTGCAAATATTTTCTCCCATTCTGTCGGTTGTCTTTTGGTTTTGTGGACTGTTTCTTTTGCTGTGCAAAAGCTTTTTATCTTGATGAAATCCCAATAGTTCATTTTTGCCCTGGCTTCCCGTGCCTTTGGTGATGTTTCTAGGAAGAAGTTGCTGCGGCTGAGGTCGAAGAGGTTGCTACCTGTGTTCTCCTTTAGGATGTTGATGGACTCCTGTCTCACGTTTAGGTCTTTCAACCATTTGGAGTCTATTTTTGTGTGTGGTGTAAGGAAATGGTGCAGTTTCATTCTTCTGCATGTGGCTGTCCAATGTTCCCAACACCATTTGTTGAAGAGACTGTCTTTTTTCCATTGGACATTCTTTCCTGCTTTGTCGAAGATTAGTTGACCATAGAGTTGAGGGTCCATATCTGGGCTCTCGATTCTGTTCCATTGATCTATGTGTCTGTTCTTGTGCCAGTACCATACTGTCTTGATGATGACAGCTTTGGAATAGAGCTGGAAGTCCGGAATTGTGATGCTGCCAGCTTTGCTTTTCTTTTTCAAGATTCCTCTGGCTATTCGGGGTCTCTTCTGGTTCCATACAAATTTTAGGATTATTTGTTCCATTTCTTTGAAAAAAGTGGATGGTATTTTGATGGGGATTGCATTGAATGTGTAGATTGCTCTAGGTAGCATTGACATCTTCACAATGTTGGTTCTCCCAATCCATGAGCATGGAACGTTTTTCCATTTCTTTGTGTCTTCTTCAATTTCTTTCATGAGTATTTTATAGTTTTCTGAGTACAGATCCTTTGCCTCTTTGGTTAAATTTATTCCTAGGTATCCTATGGTTTTGGGTGCAATTGTGAATGGGATCGACTCCTTGATTTGTCTCTCTTCTGTCTTGTTGTTGGTGTATAGGAATGCCACTGATTTCTGTGCATTGATTTTATAGCCTGCTACTTGACTGAATTCCTGTATGAGTTCTAGCAGTTCTGGGGTGGAGTCTTTTGGGTTTTCCACATACAGTATCATATCATCTGCAAAGAGTGAGAGTTTGACTTCCTCTTTGCCGATTTGGATGCCTTTGATTTCTTTTTGTTGTCTGATTGCTGTGGCTAGGACTTCTAATACTATGTTGAATAGCAGTGGTGAGAGTGGACATCCCTGCCGCGTTCCTGACCTTAGGGGAAAAGCTCTCAGCTTTTCCCCATTGAGAATGATATTCGCTGTAGGTTTTTCGTAGATGGCCTTTATGATATTGAGGTATGTACCCTCTATCCCTATACTCTAAGAGTTTTGATCAAGAAAGGATGCTGTACTTTGTCAAATGCTTTTTCTGCATCTATTGACAGGATCATATGATTCTTGTTCTTTCTTTTGTTAATGGATTGTATCACGTTGATTGATTTGCAGATGTTGAACCAGCCTTGCAGCCCAGGGATAAATCCCACTTGGTCGTGGTGAATAATCCTTTTAATGTACTGTTGGATCCTATTGGCTAGTATTTTGGTGAGAATTTTTGCATCCATGTTCATCAAGGATATTGGTCTGTAATTCTCCTTTTTGATGGGGTCTTTGTCTGGTTTTGGGATCAAGGTAATGGTGGCCTCATAAAATGAGTTTGGAAGTTTTCCTTCTATTTCTATTTTTTGGAACAGTTTCAGGAGACTAGGTATTAATTCTTCTTTAAATGTCTGATAGAATTCCCCTGGGAAGCCATCTGGCCCTGGGCTTTTGTTTCTTGGGAGATTTTTGATGACTGCTTCAATTTCCTTCGTGGTTATAGGTCTGTTCAGGTTTTCCATTTCTTCCTGGTTCAGTTTTGGTAGTTCATACATCTCTAGGAATGCACCCATTTCTTCCAGGTTATCTAATTTGCTGGCATAGAGTTGCTCATAATATGTTCTTATAATTGTTTGTATTTCTTTGGTGTTGGTTGTGATCTCTCCTCTTTCATTCATGAGTTTGTTGATTTGGGTCATTTCTCTTTTCTTTTTGATCAGTCTGGCCAGGGGTTTATCAATCTTGTTAATTCTTTCAAAGAACCAGTTCCTAGTTTCGTTGATCGGTTCTACTGTTCTTTTGGTTTCTATTTCATTGATTTCTGCTCTGATCTTTATTATTTCTCTTCTCCTGCTGGGTTTAGGCTTTATTTGCTGTTCTTTCTCCAGCTCCTTTAGGTGTAGGGTTAGGTTGTGTATTTGAGACCTTTCTTGTTTCTTAAGAAAGGCTTGTATTGCTATATACTTTCCTCTCAGGACTGCCTTTGCCGTATCCCAAAGATTTTGGACAGTTGTGTTTTCATTTTCATTGGTTTCCATGAATTTTTTTAATTCTTCTTTAATTTCCTGGTTGACCCATTCATTCTTTAGTAGGATGCTCTTTAGCCTCCATGTATTTGAGTTCTTTCCGACTTTCCTCTTGAGATTGAGTTCTAGTTTCAAAGCATTGTGGTCTGAAAATATGCAGGGAATGATCCCAATCTTTTGGTACCTGATTTGTGACCTAGGATGTGATCAGTTCTGGAGAATGTTCCATGGGCACTAGAGAAGAATGTGTATTCTGTTGCTTTGGGATGGAATGTTCTGAATATGTCTGTGAAGTCCATTTGGTCCAGTGTGTCATTTAAAGTCTTTATTTCCTTGTTGATCTTTTGCTTAGATGATCTGTCCATTTCAGTCAGGGGGGGTGTTAAAGTCCCCCACTATTATTGTATTGTTGTCAATGTTTTTCTTCGCTTTTGTTATTAATTGCCTTATATAATTGGTTGCTCCCATGTTCGGGGCATAGATATTTACAATTGTTAGATCTTCTTGTTGGACAGACCCTTTAAGTAGGATATAGTGTCCTTCCTCAACTCTTATTACAGTCTTTGTTTTAAAATCTAGTTTGTCTGATATAAGGATTGCCACCCCAGCTTTCTTTTGGTGTCCATTAGCATGGTAAATGGTTTTCCACCCCTTCACTTTCAATCTGGGGGTGTCTTGGGTCTAAAATGAGTCTCTTGCAGACAGCATATTGATGGGTCTTGTTTTTTAATCCAATCTGATAGCCTGTGTCTTTTGATTGGGGCATTGAGCCCATTTACATTCAGGGTAACTATTGAAAGGTATGAATTTAGTGCGATTGTATTGCCTGTAAGGTGACTGTTACTGTATGTTGTCTGTGTTCCTTTCTGATCTTTGCTGCTTTTAGGCTCTCTCTTTGCTTAGAGGACCCCTTTCAATATTTCTTGGAGGGCTGGTTTCGTGTTTGCAAATTCCTTTAGTTTTTGTTTGTTCTGGAAGCTTTTTATCTCTCCTTCTATTTTCAATGACAGCCTAGCTGGATATAGTATTCTTGGCTGCATATTTTTCTCGTTTAGTGCTCTGAAGATATCTTGCCAGTCCTTTCTGGCCTGCCAGGTCTCTGTGGATAGGTCTGTTGCCAATCTAATATTTTTACCATTGTAGGTTACATATCTCTTCTCCCGAGCTGCTTTCAGGATTTTCTCTTTGTCTCTGAGACTCGTAAGTTTTACTATTAGATGTCGGGGTGTTGACCTATTTTTATTGATTTTGAGAGGGGTTCCCTGTGCCTCCTGGATTTTGATGCCTGTTTCTTTCCTCACATTAGGGAAGTTCTCTGCTATTATTTGCTCCAATATACCTTCTGTCCCTCTCTCTCTTTCTTCTTCTTCTGGGATCCCAATTATTCTAATGTTGTTTCGTCTTATCGTATCACTTATCTCTCGAATTCTGCCCTCGTGATCCTGTAGTTGTTTCTCCCTCTTTTTCTCAGCCTCTTTATTTTCCATCATTTGGTCTTCTATATCACTGATTCTCTCTTCTGCCTCATTTATCCTAGCAGTTAGTGCCCCCATTTTTGATTGCACCTCATCAATAGCCTTTTTGATTTCGACTTGGTTAGATTTTAGTTCTTTTATTTCTCCAGAAAGGGTTTCTCTAATAACTTCCACGCTTTTTTCAAGCCCAGCTAGTATCTTTAAAGTCATGATTCTGAACTCTAGGTCCGACATCGTACTAATGTCCGTATTGAGTAGGTCCCTGGCTGACAGTACTACCTCTTGTTCTTTTTGCTAAGGTGATTTTTTTCGTCTTGTCATTTTGTCCAGAGGAGAATAGATGAATGAGAGAACAAAATGCTAACAGGTTTACAACGTCCCCAGCAAATATACTGTATAGAAATCAGAAAAGACCTAAAACCAGGGGAAAAGAAAGGGAAAGAAAGAAAAAAGAAAGAGAAAAAAAAAAGAAAAAAAAAGATAAAAACAAAAACAGAATACAAAAAAAGCAGAATGTGATCAAATATGATCAGGCTAGTGCATAGATCAGTGCCACACACTAGATTTTGGGCGTATTTTGGTCTGTTAGAAAAAAGTGCCTCCTAAAATTTTAAAGGAAGAAAGACATATATTTACAAAATAAGGGTTGATACAATGAAGGGATAGAAGATGACTGTAAAGATGAAAATTATAAAAGATTTTATAAAAGGACTTGATAAGAAGTTGTTTGAAAAAAGAAAGAAGATTTAAAAAAAAAGAAAAAAGGGAGAGAATGTGATCAGGCAGGAGACTAGAACAGAGCCATACACTAGTGATTTAGGGTATATTTTTATCTGTTAGAAGAAACTGTATCTCAAAATTTTAAAGAGAGAACAATTTATATATATATGCCAAAAATAAGGGTAACTACTATGAAGGGATAAAATATGACTCTAAAAATGAAAAATAAAAAAAATTTTTTTTTAAAAAGAGATTGATAAGATGTTGGTTGAAAAAGGGAAAAAGAAAAACAAAACAGTTAACAAAAATTAACTTTGATGAACTAATGAATCATGGTAAAAAAAAAAAAGCCATGAATTCTATGTGCAGTATTCCCCTAGCGCTGGAGTTCTCCCATTCTCCTTGATCGGTAAACTTGGTTTTGGCTTGCTGGCTGTTCGTGCTGATCTTCTGGGGGAGGGGCCTGTTGCTGCGGTTTCCAAATGTCTTGGCCGGAGGCTGAATTGCCCCGTCCTTGTCGGTCCGGGCTAAGCAAGTTGCTCGGGTTTGATCTCAGGAGCTTTTGTTCCCTGCAAGCTCTCTGTACAGCCTTGGAGGACCAGGGCAAAAATGGTGGCCTCCCAATCTCCACCCGGAGGAGCTGAGAACTCAGGGCCCCGCTCCTCAGTGCGCCCCCAGAGAAAAGCAGTCACTCCCTTGTCCCCGGTCTCCGGCCGCACTCCGTGCTCACCCGGCCTGTGACCGAGCTTTTCTATCTCTGGCACCCAACCCCCTGTGGGGTCTCCAAACCCAGCAGATCCCTGCGGTGCGTTCCCGTACCGCTTCTCCCCGGGAAGGAAGGGGAGTCTCCCCGGATCTGCCGCTTGTTGGGTCCCTGCTGGAGGAGCAGTGGCCCGACTGGGCCGCGGATCACAGTTCATGGCAACCCCGAGCTGAGAGCCCGCGCCTCAGCTCTGTCTCTGCAGCCGGCTTCCCCGCTCCGATACCTGGGAGCTCTGGCGCACTCAGGCTCCCCTGGTCTTTCTGTGACCCCAAGGGTCCTGAGACCACACTGTCCTGCGAGGGTTCCACCCCCTGCTTAGCCACTGCAGCGACGTCCCTCGGCGGAGCCGACTTCTAAAAGGTCCGATTTTGTGCTCCGCGGCTCTATCACTTGCCAGAAGTGGCCATCGGAGGCCCCCTCCCCCGCCGTCTATCCTCCCGAATATTGCCTCGGGTTCACTTCTCCGCATGTCCTACCTCCCAGTAAGTGGTCATTTCTCTGTTCAGATAGTTGTTGCTACTCTCCTGTTCGATCTCCTGTTGAGTTCGTAGGTGTTCAGAATGGTTTGATCCCTATTTAGCTGAATTCCTGAGACCAGACGAAATCTAGGTCTCCTACTCCTCCGCCATCTTGCTCCGCCCCCCCAAATATTTTTTAAAGCAATACCATAAAGATATAGTCCAGACAGTTAACAATAGTTACCTCAAGGGAATGAGATTATTTTACTTGCTAAAACTACTACGTATTATTTTAAAAACGAGAACAAACTGAATAATTTAAAATCATAATACTACACGGGCAAATACCTGTTTAACCTCTAAGACAAAAAACAAAAGGAGGAAACATGAAACAATTTTCTATACATTTTCAAATTTGTTCAAGTCTGTATTTTAACAATAGTGATGAGTAAAAATAAGACTTTCCCAGAATGCCATTCAAAGTTCTGTCTGATAGGATTGACATAATTGAAGTTTTGGTTTCCCATTAAAATTTTACAAATGTATTCTTCTTTCTTATAAATTCTTAGATCAGGTCCAGAAGCGAGGTCTACACTTTATTTTCATTTACAAAAGGGGATGTTGCAATTTTAATTATTTCCCACTATGGGAGGCTTGCTCTTTCTTTATATCCCCAGAGGCTTCCAGCAACTTCATGCAACATAGACTGTTACAAATTTAGTATAACTAATGCAAAAGGATTTGCTGGTAGTTTTTGATTTGAACAACAGCTGCAGAAGCAAGCTATAATTTTTAAGCCTTAGCTTGCTGCTTTATTTTATATTTTTCAGTTTAAGCAAAATGCTGCTTGACAACTAAATCTACACAAAGATATTATGGAAAAACTCTTAAGTATTTTTTAGCCATTGCAGGGACAGGGCAAGAAATAAAACCATGGACGCTTCCATGAATTTCAATATACAAAACTAAAGGTTTCTGGAAATAGCTTTTGTTGTTTGTTTGTTTTAATTTGGAAAATGAAGTGAGGTTCTGCTTAGAGAATTATCACACAGAACGCCTGCACTATAGTTTAACACAAGTTACTTGTGACTTAGCAAATGCAGCAAATTAAATTATGTCAACCCCAGTTTGGTGTGCTTGATTTCTAATGTTTGTGGATAAAATGAGATCAACTCTTGGAGAAGAGCCAGGTATGAAATGTCAATCCATGGTTGAAAATTGAGGTTTAGTTTTTTAATCTTGCAATCTAACAAAACGCCCATAAAATCACCGAGAAGAGAACCTCTGGGATTTCACTTTTTACATCTGAGATTAACAGCACACTACAAAAATGTTTAGTCTTTCTACTACCTGAATATAATCAACATTCAAAGAAATCAAAATATTACAGACTCTATGGTACTTAGAGCAGGACTTCATTTTAAGAAAATAATTATCCATGCTAGAAAGTATCACCAAACCAAATCTCTCAGATCTTGCAATCATTCTCTCTCTCTTTTGAGATAAACTCACATTGTCAAAGATACCCAAATCCAGATTTCTTTGGAGACATTTCTGCAAGGGTTAGAGACAGTTTATCCTTACTAACCACGTATCTTAAGATCAGATTAATAAAGCTACCCAACACTAGGATTCAGCATGTTTCCAAACCCTCAGTAAGTTTGTTGGTCCTAAATATTTTTCAGAGAGAGTCTGATCAATATTTGAGTATGAATGTATGAAACACACTGCCAGACATCAGGAATGGATAATGAAAGATGGTATTCTTAGTCTATTCCAGATGGGGTCAAAGTCCTTCATCATCCAGAGAACAGGAAGCTAAGGACTCATCCACAGAAACACACACCTGGGCACCTTTCCCTCCAGTTCCTTCTCAGGAAGGCTCCATCGCATGTAAAAGCACATGGCCTCAGCCTTGCCTTACGAACCCCTCCCCTCCCCCAAACTGGGCTGTCCTGATCCATTCTATGTGCAGAATTTGTTTTATATTCAATTAGCCAACATACAGTACATCATCAACTTCAGATGTAGAGTTAAATAATTCATTAGTTGCATATAACACCCAGTGCTCATACATCACATGCCGTCCTTAATGCTTTTTTTTTTTTTTTAACAAATTCTTAAAGGCTCAAGTTTTAAACCTATGTCATCCATGAAGCTTCCCCGGTCTTTTCTAGGAAGTGAATATCAACTGTCACAGGTACATGCTCAGATTTTCGGCACCTTCACAGTCTCTGTGACCTAGGCTGAGTTGCTTGGTATTTCTGTGCCTCAGTTCTATCTTTAAAAAAGGGATGATGGCTATCTGCAAGGAATCAAATATAAAACTGACAGGATTCAGCACAGTATTTGGCATATTCTAGCTAACATTCACTCAGTAACTATTATTAACACCAGTCATACTTAATATCTATCCTGCACAATTAGTACTTTCTTATCTGTTACTCTCGGCTTTGTCTCAGAATTAACTCATGCTCCAATTAGGGGATGTTAAGTTCCCCCAGCCTAGAGTAGAGCATCTGGCAACAATGCTAGTTGCAGGTAATCAAAAAATAACATGTCTGGCTTTCTTCTGAAAAACAACACTCAGATTGAGACCACCACCAATGTCCCAGCTTCACTGAAAACAGAAACTGGTCTTCCTTTCGACAGGCAAGGCAAATTATAGGCAATAATAGGAGGATCAGGCACCATATTCACTCACTTTTAAAAATTAAACTTCTAAAACTGTAAGAAGTGGTTTAAAAGTATTAAATGATGAGTCACAACAACTTAGAAATGGTTTAATGAAAGCTATTGCCCACTTAATGACTATTTTTTTAAAGATTTTATTTATTTATTTGAGAGAGCAAGAATGAGAGAGAGAGCGAGCACATGAGAGGGGGGAGGGTCAGAGGGAGAAGCAGACTCCCTGCTGAGCAGGGAGCCCAATGCAGGACTCGATCCCAGGACTCCAGGATCATGACCTGAGCCGAAGGCAGTCACCCAACCAACTGAGCCACCCAGGCGCCCTCACTTAATGACTTTAAAATGGATTTTGTTCTCACTCATCCTGCATCCATTAGAAAAAAACAATTACAGATTCTGTAGCCTTCATATATGTTGTCTATCCATTTAATAGATGTCTTACCCAGTGGTAATAAGGAAATGACACGATTCACAAAGGCTATAACTGAAATTTCACTTCAGACTAACGGATGCCAAATCTTTAAGCTGAGAAAGAAAACTGCCAACTCCTTGAAACACAGCTAGTTAGCATAAATTCAAGCCCAGCACAGTAGGATTCTGGCATTAGGCCAGTTCCAAACTACCTAAAACCCACAGGCAAGAAGACTGTCTATATAGTACTCATTGGCTCCTAAGAGACACAAATACCCTGGAACTTTAAGGTATGAACTAAAAGTTACATTTTACAAATGCTTCTTTTTTTTTTTTTTAAAGATTTTATTTATTTATTCATGAGAGACAGAGGGAGAGAGAGAGAGAGAAGCAGAGGGAGAAGCAGCCTCCCAAAGAGCAGGGAGCCCGATGCGGGACTCGATCCCAGAGTCCTGGGATCATGACCTGAGCCGAAGGCAGATGCTTAACCATCTGAGCCACCCAGGCACCCACAAATGCTTCTTTTTTTTTAAGATTTCATTTATTTATTTGTCAGAGACAACACAAGCAGAGGTGCGGCAAGCAGAGGGAGAAGCAGACTCTCTGCTGAGCAGGGAGCCCGATGTGGGACTTGACCCCAGGACCCTGGGATCATTGACCTGAGCCAAAGGCAGATGCTTAACCGGCTGAGCCACCCAGGCGTCCCTTACAAACACTTCTTAAACTATGATAGATAAACCCAATGCTGAGGAGAGCCACCAACCCCAAACATACCAACTGTTGCCTCTAAAGGTGAACTGTTACCATAAGTACCACTAAGACGATGTGATTAAATGGTAAGAGTCAACAGTTATGAGACATCCCAATTTCAGGGACATTGACATGGGACAACAAGGTGCATCCTGGAATGGCTGAAACACAGGACCATTGTCCCCCAGTCTTCCAATTTCAGAGAACAGTTTTATGAAAGCTATGTGAATCTGGTTAAAGGGAGCCCCACACCAGAAGTGAAGAGCCCTGGGACCTCACACCAGAGTGGTCATGAAACAGAACATAACCTTTATAAATACTGACTTTCCCCCCTTGAGTGGTAAGACTGTTCGTATGTAAAGACTGAAGACAGAATTTAGAAGGCACTCAGCAGGTATTCCATTTGTTTGCTCTCTTGTCCTTCCTTCACAGAGAAGTAGAATTGCTAGACACTTGCTCTTCCTCCCAAATATCTTCTGAGTGCCCGAAAATGTACACAGAATACACTACCATGTACAGAATATCCAGTATAATGGAAGACAGATCAATGATGGCTCACATTACCAGGAGGATGAGGAACACAGGATGGGTAAACAGTCATACAATCCATACTGCATCTGGGGCACGACCTCATGCTGCATATAGCTGTCACCTGTGGTCTGGCATGGACAAGTCTGATACAATGTCTGGACATCTACACTTTCCTGAGCCTTCTGCATCATTTGCAGGCTTGACAGATATCCTAAATCAGAAAATGACATTTAATCCCTTGACACTGCCCAGGATTAACAGTAAGTTTTGAATGCAAAGTGAAAAAGTAATTCAGACAGAGCTCTTTCAAAGAATATCAGTTCCCTGGCTGTTGGGTGCATACTGAATAACACCAAAGATATGTTTGAATTCTGATACACTAGAAAAAAAATGGGAGTAGAAAAAAGGCTTCAGAAGACAAGATTTCGCCAGTCATCAGCTTTTATATAAGCAGGAAGCATCAACTCATTGCGGTCTTGCAGAGTAGTTGCTAAGAAAGATCAATTTTAAAATATCTAATGGCTATGAATGCTTCTGGTACCAAAACTACAAATGTTGCTATACTCTCTTTGAAAAAAAGCACAAAGTAATATAACCATTATTTTTACAAACTCTTCGGACGAGCATCAATTATACTGTAAGGCTCAGAGAAGACTCGCAGCATTCAAGTCAAGCTTTCCTTTATGAATTATAACCCATTTGTGTTTTCTGGGTTGATTTTCAAGCCTTTGCTTTCATTTGCGTTTATTCCAAACTCCTCCAGACCCTGATACGCTCAGGTATGACGAAAGGAACAAGCCGGAAAAGGGATGAGTGTGCTGCCCAAGGGCAGGGTGATCTGGTGGAGAGGCCATGAGAGGGACAGTGGCCTTCTTCCAGCTAGCACAGTGCCAGCAAAGTCACACTCACTTCTTACAGCAAACACAAGAAAGCACTTAAGGAAGGTGTCTGGGGCTAGGAGCATAGAAAGGTCAATAGTCCAGCAGGAACACTCAAGCTCTGTTTTCCAGATCTTATCATTATCGTGCAATTTTAACTCGAGGGGTTACTCCCTTCTTTGATACTGCTCCAAGAGAGCAGAAAGCGTTCCCTAAATTGCCAGCATTTCAGGGCAGTAGCCCTACATGAACCACAGGCCACATATCAGAAGCAGGTGTTTTAGCCCAGATTTATATG
Source organism: Callorhinus ursinus (assembly GCF_003265705.2). Lineage (NCBI taxonomy): Eukaryota > Metazoa > Chordata > Mammalia > Carnivora > Otariidae > Callorhinus > Callorhinus ursinus. The sequence goes on from NW_027397069.1 coordinate 70,959,659, forward strand.
AGAAATCATACCTGAAGGGACAACATATATACATAGAGAGAGGGACAGTATACCAAAAGCAAGTGTTTACCTTCATTTTACAAAATATTGCTGACATCACCAAAGGGCTACACACTCTGGGTTTTTATTTTCTAGTAGTAGTGAGGGATCCACACAGAAACGTCATCTGACTTTTGTCCAGAAACATGCATTTGAAAGACAACACAAATCCACAAAGTCTGTACCTGAAGCTTCCAAGACTGTTTATGAATCACATGTCACTCACCTGTGACTTTGATTTCATTTGTGTGGGAGTCCAAATTGCATGTGACTAGCTACAACCTTGCTAAGAAATGATTAAATGACTCTTGTCTATTAAACCAAAAACAACATTCACTTCAGAGAGGAGGTATTTGTCTATTACTGGGGTTATCGGAGAGAGTTGTTTTGAAAGAGAAGGCTTAAGGAAAGGGGCACCTCTGGATTCAACTGATAATATTCCAAGGAGACTGCTCCAAATAGGGCAACAGTCACTTAAATTTGGAGGTTCTAGAGTGTTCTTCCTAAAGGGAGCTGTGACATGGTCTACTTCCATAAATACATTGTAAGTCATGCAGTCCTTACACACTCATCTGATCACATATGCACCAGGGCTTCTTATGCCATAATGGTGCTAAGAGCACCAGGTAACTTGAAAGTAACTTCAGTAACCAAAATTAGATCTTTTAAAATTAGCCATTTCAACTCCTTTCAAACTCAAAATGTTCCCCTTTAACATTAATGTAAGTTATCTGGACTTAAAATTCCCTTTCTTCAATTTTCATTTCCATGATATTTAGCAAGCAAAGAGGTTACCAACCCAGACAGTGAAGGGAAAGAAAGAGACAACACTCTTAGAAGACCCATCAGTTGGTAAAATCATTCAAGTGGTTATAACTATTTAAAATTATAATGCATATTAGGGGTGCCTGGGTAGCTCAGATGGTTAAGTGTCTGCCTTCAGCTCAGGTCATGATCCCAGGACCCCGGGATCGAGCCCCGCATCAGGCTCCCTGCTCAGTGGGAAGCCTGCTTCTCCCTCTCCCTCTACTGCTCCCCCTGCTTGTGCTCTCTCACTCTCTCTGTCAAATAAATAAATAAAATCTTTAAAAAAATAAAATAAAGTTATAATGCATATTAAACTTAGCAAAAAGATGATCTTAGCCTCAGACTACAATTTTGTGAAGGAAGCAGTACGAAAAAGTTGTCAAATCTTGAATTCTGTATCCTATATAAGTGTGTTTAATACAATTCAGGGAGATATAATAGTTTTAATGTTTATTATAGGCAGATAAAGCTCATAAAAGCATCTTCATTTAATTTAGGTAAACTTTTCTTGGCCTTAAAACATCATCTGTCAATGCATTTGAGGAAGCCTTGGGCACGTCTACAAGATACTTTAAAAACAATACAAAACCAACATCGGGAAATTTTAAAATTAGTTACCTATATTAATTGCAGTTTCTTGTTTATCTCCTGTCAACACCCAGATTTTAATTTCTGCCTTCAATAGAGTTGCTATGGTTTCTGGAACACCTGCCTGAAGGCGATCTTCTATGGCCGTGGCTCCAAGTAACAGTAAATTCTAGATTGAAAAAGAACTTCGATTATAGATTGGTACATACTTAAGAGCAGCATCAATGACAAAACTGACCCCAAAAAGCAGTCAAAATGTTCTGAGAGTTCTCCTATTTCCTTCACATTAAACCTTCATTTGCAGATAATTAATGATACCTTGACGTGGGGCATTTCGAAACTATCTGCAATGTTAGAACCACTTGAAACACATAGGCAACCCAGCATCCATCATTTATTTCTTGGACCATGGGCGTGTTAGAATAGAAATCACCTAGCAGTAAAGCATATGGGCAAGTTATCCTGTAGATATTCACAGGAGGTGAGCCTTCTCTCACTCCTCTGATGAATAACGTACATATTATATTATGGTTAACACAGGAGAAAACCTGATTCTTGACGATGCAAGACTGATGCTAACATTTCAACAGCCAGAGAAGAAAATATCAAAGTATCTTAAGATTAAGGATTATCAAATGTTGCCTCTGTTAAACTTATTCCAGGCCCACAGAGCCCAGTTCACAGTGAGGATGGGTGTGGATGCATGGGGAGATAAAGACCCATCAGCAGCCCGTACCTTGCCTGCTGGCCTGGCAGATTCCAGAGCCCCAGCACACAGCACCTACCTCCCCTGAATCCCTCCATGGTAGGGCACCGTAACTTGATTACCCGACTGTGGGAAAAGAGAACTACCCCTGCTTGGTGCCACATGGGCCCATCACCTATGTAATCATTTTCTGATTCTAAAAGTAATTTTGCTTATTTCCAGTAAAGCAGAGCAAATGAACACTTGAATTCTGTTCTACTCCTACCAAATTCCACTAAAGTGACAAACAAGTAAATATAAAACTCAAACAAAAACGGAGAATTAAAAAAGCCAAGAGTAATTTTAAAAAACACAAAGAATGAGAAAAGCTAAGGACTTCAGAGTTCCAGAAACTGTTAAATGAATGGGCCAATGGATGCTGACATGAAACAGAAAAAAGTGAAATCTAGCTGCCAGATTGAGGGAATCCAATACCTAGAAATCTACCTAATGCTTTTGGATACACTGCAAAGACCAGCATCAACAACAAAAGCCAAAGGAGGCAATATGGAGTAGCAATGGCAAAGGTAGCTATTATTACAATAAGTGTGAAAATGCTTAGAATGAATAATGTCCAACCAGCCCACGTACTCGGAATGCTCCTATAACTCAACAGGGTGAGCAATCTCATTAAGCCTAATCTTAGGTAAACCCCAAGAGTCACTGACACTGTTTTGGACCTGATACTTCTTAAGATACCATTAACGCTTAGCTAAACGTGGTTCAACGTTTCAGGTAGCCCATAAAAACTAAGTGTTTCTTAAAGCAAAGAAAGACCTCGTTAAAAGCTAATGGTTAAGATATGTACAGGAAAAGGGAACATGGCTATATAGTGAAACGATTCCTGTCCGGAGACTTTGTTCAATACTCGGTGGAGCCCCTCAGTGGGCATGCAACAACTGTCTCACGTGTAATCACCTTCTCTATGATCTCATAGCACTCTTCCAACCGTTGAGCTCTGTCTTTCAGTATGGTGCTGGCTTCTTGATAGACTTTCAGCCACTCCTCATACTCATGCTCAGAGAGGTCGGCGTAAGCCACACAGAGAGTCCTCAAGCCTGCAAAACAGCCACAGTGTATCCAGTGATGGGAGCAAGCAGGATACCCTCCCTCCTAGGTGACATCATGGGGCTCCATTTTAAACCAGCATGCTCAAAAAAATTAAAGAAACCATCAGCTTTTTAGGTCACTCTAATTCAACTTTCACACATCTAAAAAGGGAACTGAAGAACAACTCTAGTGCATTTTGCTGTAAGGCACCTCATGTATAAATTTGAGAGTACATGGAAGCTGCAGAGCGAACTCCCCACGGCAGAGAAGTGCAGGAGCTGGGCATGCTCCTTATGCGCATGTGCAGTGGGCAGGCATCAGCAAATGGAGGCGCTGGGTACATTTCAAGACAGCAATAAAAGCCCAACGTGCCATCATGTGGAAGAGCCAGGCTTTCTGGCAGACACACGTGTGCGCGAACACACACATGCACACACACACGTGCGCACGTGGCCGTAGGAATGAACGAAGGTGAAAACGCGGCAGTCAGCACTTCAGCCGGCTCCAGCTTCCATCACATTCCCTTGCTGGAAACCCTGACATCAGTGCTATTTGAAGCCTTTCAGAGAACTCCTTTCCTAGCCTCTATGGGCTCAATGAATTATTGTTTCCTCAAGTGATGGATAAGCCAGTGTCATAAGGATAACAAAAGGAAGACAGGGAAATAACCTCATGAATTTTCTGAGAAGAGCAATAATAACTACAAAATGATTCTACATGTTGTGAACTGGCCTGACTATTCCTTCCCTACTCCTGGTGAAGAGTCAGCAGAGCCCCGGACAGGTAGCTGAGTGTGGACTCTGGCGCACATCTTGTCACTGCCATAGGCACAGAACGCGGAGGGAGGGGGCTGGGGGTGGCACTAGAAAAGTGTATCTTGTGAAGCAAGCCAAGGACCTCACAAAACACACATGTCCATTCAGAACACGATTGCTCCCCCCAAGCATCAGCCACAAACACATGAAAGTACAACTTCGATGGTTAAAAACATTTCCAAATTTCACTTACCTTCTGTGGCAAAATATTCCAGGTGGCACAGTGTTTCCTCCATATATTTTGAATCTTTTGAGAGTCTCTCAAAAATGACATTATCCTATAAAGTAGAGAAACACTGTGACTGGCAATCCCTTCAGTAAACCTTCCAGTCAGCATTCTAAACCTAGCTCTGCTTTAATGCTTATCCAGCGTGCATGAGAATACTTGAGTGGGCAAGAAGAAATACAGTCTTGGCCAGATTCAGTCATGAGCTTTGGAAAACAAATCGGGTATAGATGTGTCCAAACAAACACTTTTTGGGGAGAATGGTAAGTGTCAAGAGAATTATCAGGGACACAATGGTACCGACATTTACCCAAATTTGCAAAATACATGCCCACATTTATAACACCTCTGTGCAGAAGTAGAAAGAGTAACAGGCACATCCTAAATTACTCAAATACCCTCTTCTTTCCTGACCCTGCAGGAGCTCCTAGACAGGGAGTGCACAGCCCACTAGGCACTGAACCCAGTTCCACTAAGAAACACTGAGGAACACAACTCAGAAAAGCTCTCTGTGACGACAAACCAACCGCAACAACTAAGAATAGCTGCTAGCGAACACATACACACACACACACACACACACACAATCTCAGAGTACTTAAAAGATGATCACAAGTCAATATGAATTATTCTATCTTCCCAAAGTCAGAACCCACTGGTGGTGAAATGAGAATCAGAAGTCAAGCTGCAAAGACTTTGCACGACACAGAGAACTGCTGTTTCTGAAACTATTGGCTAAAAGCAAGCTTTTCATGGGCCATTATTGCCACACTGGCCTGAACCACCACTATCTTCAGTGGGCTGTTACTAGCAAGTCAATTTTATGGCCAGTCTGAAAGAGCCCTTCAACCTTGGGCAAACTCAGGGTAGCCACCAAGGGCGCCTTACTATACAAGACACTTCGCCGGTACTTACAGCCCCCTTACAGTAGAGCCGAAGTTGGCCTGAAGGAGTTCGAACAATTACAGACATTCTTTTTCTGTCACTGTAGGGGTAAGGAAGAAAGAAAAAGTCATCATTGGTCTGTATGATAGGACCCATGCCCTATGGTTAAGCACCTAACAAATCAAAAGATGATCTGAGAGCCCTAAAAATGGCAAAGCTCCATTTTCCTTATTTTTTCCTTCAGAGTTGGACTTTAATTGTATATCCACTACTCTTTTTATTTATATATAATGGACATAAATCTATTTTTCCCTGCCATGGAAACTCACTAGTACAACTACAGCAGGAGAACAGAAATGGAAAATTTGACCACCTATTATGCACATTTAATTTACTTCTGAAAATATTCTGTAAAAGTGCTATTTTAAAGCTCAGAATATTAGTCATCTGCCCAGTAAGCAGCAGAGTGGAAGATTCAATATAAATCCAGTTAGTCCAAAAGCCCCTTGTTGTGTCTTCTGTTAACTGAAGTAGAAAAAAAATAGAAATTCATAGAACACTCCTGATTCAGCACTGAGGTGTGCCTTATTACCGCCCTCCCCACTCCAACATGGACACTTCTGCACTCTTCTTTCATCATGACCCACGCTCACTCATGGAGCCTTCAATGGCTCCCCACTATCTACAGATTCCAGTTCTTGCTGACGTCCACTCACCTCCACAGCCCGGCCTCACCCCCCTCATCTCTCTCACCTGCAGGCCTCCCACACACCAGAAGACACACCACGCTGCTTCTCTACACCTTCTGTTCCATGCCTTTTGCAGACATTTCATCCTCCTGAAACACATCCCAATCACAGTGGGTCCCCGACCACCCACCCCTGTAAGTGGATTCCCAATGGACTCTTAGTTCCTAAGACTGAGGGATATTCTGTCTCCAGCTTTGTGTAAATTCCCACATCCTAACCCACAGCACTGGGTCTGACCTGGATTTGAATTCTCTCTCAGCTACCTAGTAGCCAGGGACTCTCAGCAAAGTTGTTTACCCAGCATCTCAGTTTCTAAATGTATAAAGCAGGGCTGCCACCAAGTCCTGCGAAGGAGTGTTGTCAGGATTTATGGCATCTGGAAAAAGAGGAGTCAACTAAAATGAAATAGAACCACAGCTATGGCTACAAACAACCTTTTTACTCGCTCGTATTCTCCCAGAAGTTTTTAATTCATCCTTGGGTCTCTATCCATATTCACCTGTTTCAACCAAATTCCCTTTCCTCCTTCTTGTCCCTGTAATAACTGCTGGTCCCAGTCACCACAGCCACATAACAGCACAGTTTCTAGGACATCCACAAGAGATGGTGCACAAAAGTCCAGAGCAATGTTTAGTGTGTTCCTTATCTCCACACACGGGGACTCTGGCCCCTACTCCCCTATATAAACCACTACTGTTATCAACCATCATTCTTTCCCTCTGAATGCCCATCCCCAAGGGCTCTTGACCCACCAAAGTTCAAGTTTGCAGTCCTAAAACCAAAGACTAGGGCTGGAAAGCATTTTCCACAAGAGGGTTAAAAATTGATCTTTTTCAAATAGCTTATAAAGCAGACAGAGAAAATGTGTGAATCATTTAACAAAGGTTATTTAAAAAAAAACAATTTTACTATGGGAAAACATGCTTTTGAGGTAGCAACAGAACCTTGCTCTAGTATTGACATCAAGTTCAATGTTAAGAAGGAAGGAAACAAAACATTAAGATTTTTTTTAATGACAAGGGAAGCAAATGATCCAACAAATATTCCTGGCTCTTAAATTAAATAAACCAAGCTGGGGAAGAATGAGCTGGAATATATACAGCAGAACTGCCCAACTCAGACAAAGCCTCTGACGGGATGGACTGATCTTGTCGGCCTCTGCTCATCAGTTTCCCAGGCCTGGCAAGAGAGCACTCAGGATGGAGCCTGAGGCTCAACCTCATGGGACGTGGGAAAAACCAACAGAAATAGGGCCCTCATCACATACTCCAAACTATGCAGACATGTCTGCAGCTGCTGATGCCAGAACAGCAGGTCTGGAAATCTAAAGAAAGAGGAGGATATGGGAGCATAAGGTTTCATTCGGAAAAAAAGAAAAATGGCCTACTTCACTTTCTTTAATGAAAGTCACAAATTCCAGAGAGGAGAGGGCTTGTGGAGATATATTTACTAAACTTAATACTTAGGTACTGCATTTAACCATATTATACAATCCTGCAAATACTGGGATGACGTTGTTAAATATATATGGAAGTATTTTATTTCAAGTGCATGAAAGAGAAACATACCTAGAAAATTCCAGGACGTTAAGGATTCCAAATGTCTGTTCCTGTCCCATCTAAAGGAAGAAAAGCAGGCTCTTACATAAGGTGCAAAGTATTAAAATCTCAAAACAGTCTCCCCAAACATAAACCTCTCTGTACACACATCTCCCCATCCCTCCAGCATTTTCTCTCTCTGTATGTAATACACACACACTATGTCCCTCTCTCCCTCTCTCTATAACACATACACATACGTACACCTACATTCCCTCTCCCACTCTTCCTCCTCACCACCTCATTCTTTCTATCACCCTGCAAAGGTCTTTTCAACAGCTACGGGTTTCCCACAAGCCAGTCCTGTGGGGTCATAGCTCCCCCTTCTGGTAGAAGCTTCTCCTTCTTCTCCAGGCTGTCCTAACGGGCTGACAGTCCCTTCCAAGACTGGAGAACACAGGACACAAGCTACACAGGCCCGCCTGAAACCTTGGGGCAGGTCATACTTCAGAATTCAGAATTTTACACATTTTATAAAAATGCACACATACAATTATGTGCCATAATTAGCCCCAGGGGGGTCTGGGGCAACACCCTATAATCCAACTCATCAATTTTCTACAGCAAAATGTAGGACTATTCACACTGAGATTCTTTAAGACCACAAACCACTGCATGTCAGTTCTGGTTACATTTTGCTGCCAAATGCCTAAGTCCCCAAATATTGGGGAAAACTTTTAGAATTCAAAGCTTCTTGAATTTTGGATTTGGGATTTAGAAATAAGGATTATGGATCTGCATAAGATTTTAGGGCAATTAATCAAATGTTATTTTTCTTCAGGTTCTTCAAAGTTGGAACCTCAATATTCTCAATTTTTTCCAGAAGATTCTAGACTATGTGTGTACCATTTTCAAACTCCTTGATCAAACCTGCTATTTCCCCAATACATCACAGTGGAAAGAATGTGGGCTTTGGAGTTCCTTGTGAATTTGAATCCTATGCCTGCCACTAAGTGTGTGGCTTCCTTAGGAATGGTGGTAGCACCTGTCCCCAAGGTTTGAGAGAAGTAATGAATGAAGCAACATGCAAATTACCAAGTGCACAACTGACACAGTGGCGCCAACCCATCATTACTGCCCTGTCCACAAGTCCCCACCCCTTCTCTTCTCATCCTGAAATACAATCAGGGACCTACCTCATCCAGCCTTCACCGACCTTTATTCCCCTCCTTCTGCAACTACCAGCTCCTTCTCCTCAGCTTGTCCCAACTTGGTCAGATGTCCATTCAGAAATGTGCCCACTGGTACCCCACAAATTGGCACGAGCGCTGTGACTGCCAGGAGTCCACCCCTTTGCTATCCCATCAACCGCCGTGCAACCATGTGCAGCCCACAGACTCGGCCGTTAAGATGACCGTAGGGCCACTTCATGTAAATAGCCAGTAACCAACTCGAGAACGTGTGGTTTGAGGATACTCTGGTATTTACGGTTAAATAGGATTTTAAAGTTATTATTATGAAACTTAACTAGTCAGGTAGTCTCATTTACTCTCAAAAGTAGAGAGGTTAATAAAAAGATGAAGAGGTGCCAATCTACAGCATCTACCACCATGATGACAACGCCAGTCGGCTCTCTCTCTAGCTCTCCATATTTGTCCGGTACTGTGAGCAAAGGAGAAGCAGCCCGGCTATCCTCATCTCTCCCACTTGTGTCCCATCAGTCTACACCCGCTCCCAGTCCCCATCACTGCAACGCAGATAAAACAGCAGCACCCATACGACAGAAAACTCCACAGCAAACGTTACAAGTCTCATCAAACTGAAGGGGGTAAAGACTTCATTTATGAGAAGCTTCTATGAAGGAAATTCGATACTCAGTTACTTTGTTCTACTTTAAAGTAAAAAATAATTATGATTTGATCTCTGTACTCCAGAAGACAAGAACCTGAAAGTGCCAAGAAATGAGTGCACTGTAGAAGGTCTGATATTTTCTAGGTTTTGCATATAAGTACAAGAAAAATGGAGTACTGCCAAGTCAGGAATAACAACTTATTAGATAAATTAGAAGTGAATTTCAAATGCACTAACAAGGCCTAGAGATACAAGGATGAATGAAGGCAAAAGCTGTTACAATCCATGAAACCTCCCCAAATTGAGGGGTGGAGGAAGGCAGGGGAGAAAGAAGGCAGTAACTGCTTCCAAGCCCTCGTCAACCCCTCCTGCAGCCCTAGAGGGTCAGCATTAAACACACCAGTGCCTGGCCAGTCCTAACCAACAATTTACCCTGTTGCCCACCTCAAGGGTCCTTATTGGATGTTATTCTTGATTTACATTTTTTCCTATCACCGAATTTCTCTCTCAGGCTTCCTGAGCAGGGTAACTCAAAAATCAATCATAAAATAAATAAACCCCCTTGACCTTAGGGAAAAGAAAAACTCCTACAGATGACAAAGATCTTCGGTGTCAACTCACTTCTCCCCCAGCCGGGGAGACTGAAGCCAGTGCAGCGAGGGGTGCAAATTCTCCAGGTGCCAAGGCTGCAAAGACAGAGCCAAAGATCCTGCCCTCAAGACGAGTGGGCCATGTGGTTATTCCCCTGACTGTTGCAGAACAAAGAGCAGGCTTGCTAGCTGCTGTACTACAAATCGCACTAGTGTATGAAACAATTGTGGAGAAGCATCTCCAAGAGAGAAAAATGCCTGCAACACAAACATGAATAAGCCGAGAGAATCACGTGATACCCGCAGCTTCGCAACGGATCTAGTTTCTCACAGGAAAAAAAAAAAAACAGAAATGTAGCTATCATGTTTCCATCAGACATGCTATTTCAAACATAGAGTCTTCAAAAAAGTAGGTGATGTACAAGGTGAAGAGGTGTCCAGGCTTGTCACTTACTGCTTCTATGATGACCGAGTATGGCGTTCTGGCCGTGAAGACAAAGCCCAGCTTCCTCGCTCCCTTCACCAATGCAGCTTCATCTGTGAATAGAGTTGAGGAGGCACTGACTCATCCCAGCTAATGGTAGAATTCTGTTGAGCATGTGTTATTTTTCAAACTAACCAAGCCCACAGCCATTGGAGAGGACTGGCCTCTGTGCACAGTGGTAAGGACTCGGGGTTTAGGAGGCACTCGCTCACTCCCAGCACCAGGGTCCTGAGGGCAACACTTCTGTTAGGTGGGAAGACAGGAGTGACAGCATGCCTACTATTCTCGGTGGGGATCAAGTGCCTCCTAAGGAACCTAAGTAACATTCCCATGACTTTCTGACTAAACATCTTCTCTGAGGGAGGCAGAGTTTCAGTTCTAGTATGGTGGGATTCAGAGCTCCAGGAAGTGGGTTCAAGAGTTAGTACCCAGCTTAGTTCCATCAGCAGTTGGAAAATCTATGAACAAAGAAGCCAGTCCTCCCTCCCCTGCGAGTTTTGTCTAGTACAGGGTCTTCTGCTAGGAGATGTAAGACGGCCTAGGGTCTCGCCCTGCTGTCACAGTGTTACAGAGTCAGGAGGACTCAGCACCACCTTTCTGCAGCTTTATCACTTGTCACCATAACCTGTAAACCGCATGAGGTCAGAGGCAAAGAGTGGGGTCTTTGTGGGGCACGGCGCCCCACCACACCACCCACAAGTAACTGCAAACACCCGAGTCTCCAGAGAAGGGGACAGCGGGGCACTCCCAGCCCGGAGCCCTCACCTGGGGAAGAGGCCTGGTAGATGATGTTATCTCCATCCTTCTCGGGGACCACGGTGTGGCACACGGCCAGGAGGGTGAGGAACTCCTGTATGCACGGAGCTGTGGGCTACAGACATATGGGCAAGATCATCTGGTAAAACACTGTATGTAGTTAGATTCAGACATCCTCTGCTCAGAACCCTGTACTGGCTTCCCACCCCGTTTAGAATGAAGTCGAGATCCTGCAGGGACTCCGTGTCCCCGGGGATCTGGCAGCTGCTCACCATCCAGTGTCGGCCCTTCCTGCCTCTTCCCTCTTGCATGCTCCACCCACTGCTCCAGTCTGTAGTCCCTCAGACAAGGCTCCACCTGTCCTAAGGCTCATCACCACCCTCCACCCACCTGCAGCCAATTATCACTCATCCTCCAGGATGTAATTAAACAGTTGCTCCACCTGCGAAATCCACTATCACCCAGTCTTGGAACATCATTCTTGACGGGCGAACCCTGAGGTCAGGTGAGAACAAAGAGGCATGCGCCCTTCCCAGGGCTCCCCCAGTGCCTGCCCCCCTTGTTCCAACACTTCAAACACTCCTGCTGTTCACATGCTTCCCCCCATGTCCATGAGATCTAGGAGCGCTAGCAGGTCATCTGCCTTCCTCAACAGTGTAACCCTGGGCCCCACAGATAGAAGGCACTCAAATCTATGTTGGATCCAAACACTGAGAATGGACTCACCAAACAGGTGAGCCTTGTTCTTTCTCTTCCATTGTCCTGGCACTTACTCTACACCATGTCTGTTCTTTAACTTAATAATTGCTTAAAATGGGGGTGCCTGGGTGGCTCAGTCAGTTGGGTGTCTGCCTTCGGCTCAAGTCATGGTCCCGGGATCCTGGGATCAAGCCCCATGTTGGGCTCCCTGCTTAGTGGGGAGTCTACTTCTCCCTCTTTCTCTGTCCCTCCCCCCTCCCCCGCTCATGCTCTCTCTCACTCTCTCTCTCTCAAATAAATAAAATATTTCAAAAAATAATAATTGCTTAAAACCTGTAAGGCAGTGCATCCCATGCCTATTACTTAAAAACAAAAAAAAGAACAATCCTGGATATCTATTTAATATATTTCTCCCATCCTACACACACACTCCTTATAGTTTTCATTGGGATTAGACTAGGACATCTTAATACTGTTTACCCATCTAAGAATACAGAATGCCTTCCTATTTATTAAAGGCTTTTAAAACTTCTAAATATATGTCCTGGCATATTTTCTTCTTAACTAATTTTTTATTCATTCAAAAAATATCTACATGTCTACCATATGTGAGGCACTGCACTGGGCATTTTATCTACTGCTTTCTATATCATGAATAGAATCTTATTTCTATTATATTTCACAAGTGTCCATTCAGATGTAAGTAAAAACACTGAATTTGATCAATGAATTTCATGTCCAATTGTAATTAACCTCTTGCTGGCTCCTCAAGTTTCAGTGGACTCTCCTGGGTTTTAAGGCAGCCAATTATTGTATCATCCACAGATGATGACGTTTTCCTTTTCTTTTCTAACATATACACTTGAGTTCTTACTTGCCCACTTGGGCTAGCGCTTTCAGGAGGATGTTCAAAGCCAGGGGTGACACCAGGCCTCCTTGTCCTTGGGTTATTTTAGTGCCAAGGTCTTTAATTTTTCACTGTTTGATAGGCAGCTGGCTATGCATTCAAGAGAGATTTGTATTTGCACATTCAGGAAACAACTCTGTGTTTTCTAATTTTTGCAGAGTTTTTGTCTTGGCTTTTTAGTCACAAATGGACAGTGACTGATATTTTAAAACATTCATAGTTTCTCCTCCTACCTGTTAATGTGACTTAAGAGCAGATGTATGGAAGAAAATAACTGTTCACATGGCTACTTCTTATCAGTCTTCAGGAAAAGGACATGCACAATTATAGTTCAGTGAAATCAAATAAGTTAGGGGATTTACCGGTTCCCCAAGGTCTATACTACAAAAATGTTAAGAAATTTTACCCAAAAGCACTGTGATGATTGGGCTTTGATTCCAGATTGCCTTCCCCACCTGCAAACCTCTCCTCATATATCACTGGCCAAAACTGTGTCAGGCTCCACACCCCTGACCTAAGCACTGTTACTGGAACCAAGTCCCCAAACCACCTAACCGCATCTCATCCAACAGGGTGCTGGAAATCAACCACGGTGACATCAGGTAATGGAATCTTTTGCTGAAGTGAAAAATAACCATCTCTAGGAATATTAGTTATTAGCGTTTAGGGGATATACTTACAACATGTTAATTTCTTGAGAAGGCAGGATAAAAAAAATTATATACAGTATAATCTCATTATCTGCAGTGTGTTTTTATGTGAGTGTTCCCATGTATGGAAAGGAATAAATTGAAATGTTAACAGTAATTTGCAGCAAAGGACAAAAAGGAATTTAGGGGATTAAAAAAATATTTCTCTTTATATTAGAGTTTTCTGCAGTGAAAATAAATTGCTTTTTATGGAGAGGCCACCACTCCTTCCAAGTTTCTGAGAGTCATCACAGCAGCTTAAGAGAACTGGCCCTCCAAGAGAGGCATTCTGTTGACTGCCAACAACAGAAGAGTCCTGTGTTCCAACACACTCTCCCTTGTGCTGCTTTCTGTCACGCCTCGCTCTCAGGCACGCTCTCCCAGTCCTTGCTGGTGCGGATTACCAGGCCCTGCCATCCCTTCAGTGAATAATCCCTCTTCCAAACTGGCAGGGCCATCTTTGGCCCTGTCTGCCATGCTGAAATTGGTCCCCAGTCTTGATCTAGGGGCTAAGGTGGGAGGTGGGGACAGACCTTGAGGAAGATACGCAGTCTCTGGCAAGACATCTGCTTTAGCTGAGACCTGGTCATGGGATCACGGGGAAGCTACCATCTTCTATGAAGGGCCTTAGACCACTTCTGCAGGCCCACATGTTCCAGAAGAATCTGGGGGTCTCAGGTTCTCAGGTGCATCTACCCAGGAGACCCCAACCCTAGTCCCAGGGTCTCCTTCCTACTGGACTTCGGTGCAGATGATTTTGTGAAGCTGCCAATTCTGCCCTTCTAAGAAGTTCTGCCAATTTTACAATTAGGTCTTGGGCCTGCTCTTTGGCAGTATTGGCCTCAGCGTCAGGGGTTGAAGGAAATATTGAAAGACTGCCAAGGACGAGTCTGACTTCCGTTCAGGGCCTTACATTGGTAATTCATTGACCTGGGATTATTGTTCTCTCTCTCTGATGTAAATGGTGCTCAGCAACAACCAGTTCCACAGGCAATTCAATGAGATAGAAACACATATTTAAAAATGTCGTATGTGGAAAGAAAAAAAAAGATTGCTTTCTCCTGCATCTGTGAACTATGAAGTCCAGCACATCACCTCATCCCATAGTGAAACATGAAAGAGGATCTTTGATTTCATAGCAAATAGTAAAATATTTCTGAGAGCTATAAAAAGGAGTTGCACACACTCTCTAATTAAGTTTCCACTTGGAGTGGTAGGCCAGACACCATTCCTAAAGATAAAAAGAAAATCCCTAAGACAAAGCCATTCTAACATTGGTTCTCTAGTTCACCTGACATTCTACAATAAATTAGAGAAAGGAGACAAACTCCATTTGCAGCCTATGGATGTCTATAATCTATTTTAAACAAGTGCTCCGTGTTGGAAAATAATTTTTTTTCTGTAACTTCTGAGAAAAGCCTTTATATTTATAACTTCAAAGAACTGATTGTTGAAGACTGTATACATGTATGTACGCATATATATGTATATATACATATCTTTTTAGAAGGTAAAGCTTTTATGTGTTGAAAAATATACATACACTCATTTTAACCATCTGTAAGTGCATGATTCAGGGGCATTAAAAACATTCACATTGCTGTGTAGCCACCAATATATCTATACCCAAAACTTCCATCTTCCCAATAAACTCTGTACCCATCAAAGAGTAACTCCCTGTTCTCACTGTCCCCTAGCCTCTAATAACCTCTATTCTGCTCTTTCTCTATGAATTTGCCTATTTTAGGTACCTCATAATCATAAAATATTTGTCTTCCATTTAACAGATTTTAATCTGCACAAAATGCTTTATATATCTAGAAATGAGTATTTTTTATTTGATAAATATAAAAATAGAAAACTAGGAATGTACAAAATTGGCACACCAAATCACAGCTATAAAGTATTTCAATGTACATATACAAACAATTTCTTCTTGAAGACTCAACTCAAAAGTTCCAGGCATAAGGATTCAAAAAAAAAAAAAAAGTTGTATGATCTCTCTTGGTAAATCTTTGGGAAGTTATCCCACAAATAGGAAGTCATGGGTTAGCAATGTAATCAAAGGACCACATGAACCATTCCTTGAAATTTTCCATAGGTTGATTCTTTAATAGGCAAACTCCATCTTGGCTATCAGCCCACACAAAGCTTAAAACACAGTCCTAAAGGACCCAGAAAATCAAAAATGATGACCCAGGAAAAACAAAAATTCTGTAGCAGATGGAAGTACTCTCTTGGGAGGAAAGTAAAGGTTTTCTTGGTCCAAATGCTTTAATTTTAGTCAATGGTCCCAAGACAATTAAGAATGTGGGATATCCATAGGCTAAAATCCTGAAATGTTTCTTCCCTTTCCTCAGCCATATTTTGGCAAAATAACCAAGTGATCTAACAAGCTCTGTATTTAAAAATGTTTTAAAAATCCATTAGGTACACTTAATCCAATCTCACATTTTCTGAAAGAAAAATATTAGAGCCTACGGTCTTCATTACTTATAGTTGAGCTAGATGTTAAATGTCAATGGGATAATTCACACAGTAGCCAAGATGAAGAACACTTCAGAAGGCTTCAAATGAACATAGCTTTAAAAAACGTTGAACTTAGGCAAGTAGGCTTTTCCTAAAAAATTAGAAAATAAATTCTCCAATCCATGGCCACATTATGCACTTAATGAACTGTGAGTGTCCAGATGATTAAAATAGCCTTTAAAGTCTTCATGTTTTCATTGATGCTTATGATAACCTAAGTCAGGGCTTCCTTTTCATAAGGGCTGCATCTGCCCCTACTCTCAATGGCCTTCCCACTGGAATAAAAGGAAATTTGGCTCAGGAGAGTAGAAGGTGAGGAGGAAAAGAAAGAAAAAAGGAGCTCACTAACTTCTCTAAGAGTGGGGTTCCTTCCAAAAACACCTGCCATTGTCCATGGGACAGGAAATGCCCATTAGAGGATCCTGATCCAAGCTCAGATGTCTACTCAAAGGTCAAGAGAGGACAGGCTAGAGAAGAGCATGTGATCAGCGGTCAAAAACCCAGCACACACACATGGGTTCAGCTTTGAAGAGAACATCTTGTATGTGTATATAAATTAACTGAGCTCAGTATTTCAAGATTCCAAAAATGGGGATCTCAGCAGCAAATAGAGTGTGTCTCCCAGTGATCTCTTCTCCAAATGAGATTTGTCCCCTGTCCACTGGTTTTCTATACCAGCCCACATGTTAGGTCAGTGCAAATACCATCCAGTGTGGGTGCCCACAATGCCCACATTGCAACAATTATGTTAGCCCTAAAACCCACCAAAGAGATAAGACTCCTTTATCTACACAAAACAAAATCACTTTCTCAGGGAGTGGTACCATACCTATTCCTATGATGCAAAGGTATACAATGGCGCCTAGTGATTTTTCATGTTTCCCCGATTAGCAGAAATCCCTTGAGTGTTTTTTATTCATCTCTTTCCCTAGTTCCTACAAAGGTGACTGATATAAACTACCAAAATGAATGAACAGACAAGTGAGTCTCTTATTTAAACAGGGATCCACTCATGTCCTGCTGTTCCTGAGCCCACACTGGGATCCCAAGGTATTCCATGCACTAGGCTCACCTTACTTCCTCTGCTGCTTTCTCACCTACTGATCTGGGCCAGGAAAACAAACTTCCTGAAAGAAGACTGACAGCAGTTTCTTAAGCCTCTAGGACACCCTTCCACCTTCTTACCCATTTACTACCCCAACCCGAACAGACACATTTAGGCAACCTAAACACTCTCTGAGTACTATTTGAGAATACCCGAGCCCTCTTTTCTGAAAGCAAGTCCTCACAGGGCCGATGTGTCATCTGACATCCTTGATTAAAGCTACCCTCCTCCACAGAAGTTTCTTCTGAGATGCCACTCTTCTGCTTAGAGAACCTCTACCCTAGTAGTTGGACCCACCTCTAACATCGAAATTCAAAAAAAAAGACCACATCCATGCCTGTGAGTATGACACAGAGCATGGACTTCAGCAGCACCCACTGTGTGGTCTGGGACCACTACAGCAGCATCACAGGGAGCTGAAGCAGAATGTCTGCATCCCAGCCTGTGGACGTGGGTACCTTACACACTCACATTTGAGAACCATGACTGGGAAGGTTCTAGCATCAACAAATGGGCAAGTGCAGGGGAGAAGAGGAAATTTCCTCACTGTGAATTCAGAGAAAGTCTTAAAAATATTTGTACCTTAACAAAACTTTGGAATGATAAAGTTTTAATTTTATTCATGTGTACCTAACTTTAAATTTTTTTCAGAAAAAAATATCATATCTAATCTAACTGGTTACAAAATGCTTCGATCATTAAATACTTTTCTAAGTCAGTATTTTTCAAAGTAGCTTTTAAAACGAATTTAGGCTATCCTATAGTTAATCCTGGTTTGTTGGAATAGTTGAGATAATGTGATGTCACAGTTAAGAATCCAACAGACTAAGGTTCTGAGTCTCATTTCTAGATTTGTTTGCTGGTAATTCTTGGCCAACTCAGTATTTTCACACAGCTTCCTATCACCTCTCTGGGGTGACTCAAGTGTTAAAGGAAATACACATCAAATATTTGGCACACAGTAGGATGCTATAAGTGCTACATGTTGTTCTGCCTTACTTTCCTTCCCTAAATTATCCTGGTCCAAGCATACTGAGATTGTTTTCCAAAATGCATGACCTCTTAGATTCACAACTGTGAAGAAATAGTACTACAGAAATCTTAAAAATCAAAAGAAATCCACAATGTTAGAGAATTCCATGGTAAGACTCATCTCAATCTTGATGTGCAACTTTCTATCTTCACCACATATTTAATTCAGCTTTTCATTAACTTATCCAGAGTGTTAACCACATACCATTTATTTAAGATCACTTCCCTGAATACTAACACCAGAAAAGTAAAACCACATCTCTTCCCCAACGTCTAAAATTGCAAATTTCAAGACACTACACATACACATAAATAGAAGTGAACCATAAGCTATGTAATGTCCTAGAAGCAAAATGGTGGCCTTACATGATGATCTTCGATGTTCTTCAAGAGCCTGGGGTCATCAAAGTCACATGAGTCACTAGGGGGAGGAGGCATCCGGCTGTGAGAGAGACAAGAAAATATTTATTCAGTTCAGAAGTTCCTTTAAAATTAGCCCAAACCTAGTAAGAATCTGTCTTCAAGAAGAACTACATCTAAAAAGCCTACAGATTTATATTAAACTTTTAAAGATTTGGAATACTGTATATTATTTCAAAACTTGAGACAGAAAAATTTAGCCCTCCTATAAGCAAAATATTGTATACGTTGTTATAAACAATGACATAGTTACAAGGAGAAGAAACAGGCAGGGATCAACACTTTGTCACTTTGGTTGGTCTGCTTAACTCTGACCACGGAAAACTTCAGAGTATCTGCTAAAAGTAGGTATAATAAGAGGAATGATTGCATTGCATCTGTGCAGTCATTTATGGCCACAGCTCATATGTAGGAAAGAGAAGGAGGCAAATAATTGTGAGGGAGGAAGCTTGAAATGATGGCTTTGTGCTATCACACTGAAGAAATTATGAATGGCTAAGTATATTCCTGTATCCCCACTTCCTCCCGAATCTCCTTCTTCAGGACAAAGACAATGGAAGAAGTGGCCACAGTCAAGGTGATGTCAGTCTGAACTCTGGTTGTCAGAGTTTTAGTACAGCAGAAACCAGCAGCTTACAAGGGGAAGCGCCTAGAATGCAAGCTGATGCCCCCAGCGGAACCTTGGGAACGCTGAGGAAATGGCAGCCAGAGGTCCCTGTCTGATAAGGGGAACATGGGAAGCAGGAGGGGTTCCAAGTCCATCTGAGGAAGAGTCAGCCTGCAGGAACCCTCCCTCATCCCCTGCAGCCAGGTAACTAAACCTTTTGCACCCAGCAAGCCATGGAAGCTTTATCATTTAGAGTAAACAGTCAGTCGTGGCTGATCATCCCATAGGGAAACCAGTCAGACATCAACTACACTGTCTCCCCTACACACACAGCCCTGCCAATCAGCTTTGTTAGTATATAAATCTTAAAATATGAGCATACATCATCACTAATCCTAAGAGAAATGCAAATCAAAACCAAAATGAGATGCCACTTTACACCCACTGGGATGGCTACTGTGATATAGTAAAGAAACAGAAATTAACAAGTGTCATGAGGATTTGGGAAAACTCTGTGTTACCGACAGGAATGTAAATGGTGCAACTGCTGTGGAAAACAGTTTGGCAGTTCCTCAAAAAGTTAAAAATTACCACACAACCTACCAATCCCACTTCTAGGTATATAACCATAAGAACTGAAAGCAGAGATTCAGATACTTCTATACCAAAGTTCGTAACAGCATTATTCATACTAGAAAAGGTAGAAAAAGTCCAAATTCCCATCACCAGATGAATAGATACACAAAATGTGGTAAACACACACAATGAAATATTATTCAGCCTTTAATGAGAATAAAATTCTGGTCTATGCTACAATATGTATGTTACAACTTTGAAGACATTATGCTAAGAAGTGGGGAGTGAGCTGGAAGTACTAAACGAAGGACTTGCTATTTTTTGTTAAATCCCTGTAGTTCCACTACACTTTTAACACCATATTCATGTTTAAAATTTTAATTTGGTTCTCTCTTGGAATAACAAATATGAAAATTTTGTTTACAAAATATTCAGATAAAAATGTAATACAGAATTAACTGTTCCTTCTCACTAAAGCATCAAGAAGTGCTAGAATCTACTTACCAAAAATCATCTGATGATGGTTCTCTTGTCAATTCTGGAAAATGACTACCAGAAAGAGGGAAATAGAGTGGTCACAAAACTGTAATCAAAAGAGGTACTCACACAAAAACATTCTCCAGGATAGATCATAGATAGGCCATGAAATAGTCTTCATAAATTTAAGAAAACTGAAGTCCTATCAAGCATAATTTCCAACTATAATGGTATGACTAGAAAACAATTACCAGAATGAAACTGAAAATTCACAAATATGTGGGGACTAAACAATATGCTTCTGAACAACCAATGGGTCAAAGAAGAAATCAAAAGAGAAATCAGAAAATATATTGAGACAAAAGAAAAATGGAAATACAACATAGTAAAATATACGTAGCAAAATCAGTTCTAAGAAGAAAGTTCATAGTGACAAATGCCTACATCAAAAGTCAAGAAAAATCTCAACCTAATTTTACACCTCAAAAAATTAGAAAAGAAGAACAAATGAAGCCCAAAGTTAGTATAAGGAAGAAAGTAATAAAGATTAGAGCAGAAATAAATGAAATAGAGGGGGGAAAGACAATAGAAAAGATCAATGAAACTAAGAGCTTGTACTTGGAAAAGATATACAAAATTGACAAATCTTTAGCTAGATTCACCAAGAAAAAAAGAGGACTCAAAATCAGAAATAAAGGAAGAGAAATTACAACTGATAACACAGAAATACAATGGATCATAAGACACTACTATGAACAATTTATACCAACAAATTGGACAACCTATAAGAAATGGATAAATTCCTAGAAACATACAACAGACGAAGACTGAATCATGATGAAACAGAAAATCTTAGATTGATTACTGGTAAGGAGATTAAGGCAGTAATCAATAACCTCCCAACAATCAAAAGTCAGGTTCAGACAGCTTCATTGGTGATTTCTCCCAAACATTCAAAGAAGAATACCAATCCTTATCAAACTCTTACCAACAATAGGAGAGAAACCCAAACTCATTTTACAAGGTCAGCATTACCCTGATACCAAAATCAGACAAGGGCACCACAAGAAAAGAAAATTAGAGGCCAATACACCTGATGAACACAGATGCAAAAATCCTCAGCAAAGTAATAGCAAACTGAATTCAACAATACATTTTTAAAAAATCATACACCATGATCCACTGAGATTTATTCCAGGGATACAGCAATGGTTCAACATCTGCACTCAATCAATATGACACACCACATTAACACAATGAAGGATAAAAATCATATGATCATTACACTAGCTCCAGAAAAAGCATTAGACAAAATTCAACATCCATTTATGATAAAAACTCTCAACAAGTTGGGTATAGAGGGAACATACATCAACATAATAAAGGCCATATATGACAAGCCCACAGCTAACATCATACTCATTAGTGAAAAGCTAAAAGCTTTTCCTCAAAGATCAGGAACAAAAAGATGCCCACTCTTGCCACTTTTATTCAACACAGCACTGGATGTCTTAGCCACAGCAATTAGGAAAGAAAAATGAAATGCTCCCAAACCAGACACAAGTAAAATTGTCACTATTTAGAGATAACATGATACTATATATATAGAAAACCCTAAAGAATACACCAAATAACTGTTAGAATAAATGAATTTAGTACAGCTGCCGGATACAAAATCAATGCAGAAAGGTCTGTTGTATTTCTATACATTAATAATGAACTATTGGAAATTTTAAAAATCCCATTTACAATTGCATCAAAAAAAATGCCTAGGAATAAATTCAACCAAGGAGGTGAAAAACCTGTATACTGCAAACTGTAAGACATGAAAGAAATTGAAGATAAAATAAATGGATAAAGGGCTAGTATCCAAAATCTATAAAGAACTTATTAAACTCAACACCCAAAGAACAAATGATCCAATCAAGAAATGGGCAGAAGACATGAACAGACATTTTTCCAAAGAAGACATCCAAATGGCCAACAGACACATGAAAAAGTGCTCAACATCGCTCAGCATCAGGGAAATCCAAATCAAAACCTCAATGAGATACCACCTCATACCAGTCAGAATGGCTAAAATTAACAAGTCAGGAAACGACAGATGTTGGCGGGGATATGGAGAAAGGGGAACCCTCCTACACTGTTGGTGGGAAGGTGAGCTGGTGCAACCACTCTGGAAAACAGTATGGAGGTTCCTCAAACAGTTGAAAATAGAGCTACCATACGATCCAGCAATTGCACTACTGGGTATTTACCCCAAAGATACAAATGTAGGGATCCGAAGGGCTATGTGCACCCCGATGTTTATAGCAGCAATGTCCACAATAGCCAAACTACGGAAAGAGCCAAGATGTCCCTCGACAGTTGAATGGATAAAGAAGATGTGGTATGTATATATACAATGGAATATTATGCAGCCATCAAAAGGAATGAAATCTTGCCATTTGCAACAACGTGGATGGAACTGGAGGGTATTATGCTGAGCAAAATAAGTCAATCAGAGAAAGACATGCATCATATGACCTCACTGAGATGAGGAATTCTTAATCTCAGGAAACAAACTGAGGGTTGCTGGAGTGGTGGGGGGTGGGAGGGATGGGGTGGCTGGGTGATAGACACTGGGAAGGGTATGTGCTATGGTGAGTGCTGTGAATTGTGTAAAACTGTTGAATCACAGACCTATACCTCTGAAACAAATAATACATTATATGTAAAAAGATAGCAGGAAGGGAAGAATGAAGGGGGGAAATTGGAGGGGGAGATGAACCATGAGAGACTACGGACTCTGAGAAACAAACTGAGGGTTCTAGAGGGGCGGGGGATGGGGGGATGGGTTAGCCTGGTGATGGGTATTAAAGAGGGCACATACTGCATGGAGCACTGGGTGTTATATGCAAACAATGAATCATGAAACACTACATAAAAAACTAATGATGTAATGTATGGTGATTAATGTAACATAATTTAAATAAATAAATAAATAAATAAATAAATAAATAAATAAATGGAAAGATACTCATGCTTGTAGACTAGAAGAATTTATATTGTTAAAATGTCCATACCACCCAAAGCAATCTACAGTCAATCCAATCCCTATCAAAATTCCAACAGCATTTTTCACAGAAATAGAACAAACAGTTCTAATTCATATGGAACAACAAAGACCCAAATTGCCAAAGGATTCTTGAGAAACAAAAACAAATCTAGGGGCATCACACACTCTGATTTCAGACTATATTACAAAGCTATACTAATCAAAATGGTACAGTATTGGCATAAAAACAGACTCCTATAGATCAATGGAACAGAAAACAGAGCCCGAAATTAAATCCACACATTTAGGGTCAGTTAATTTCTGACAAAAGTGCCAAGAATATTTAATGGGAAAGAAACAATCTCTTCGATAAATGAGAAAACTGGCCAGCTACATGCAAAATAATCAAACTGGACCACTCTTATACCATATACAAAAATTAACTCAAGATGGACTAAAGACTTGAATGTTAGACCTGAAAGCATAAGAATCCTAGAAGAAAATGTAGGCAGTAAGCTCCTTAAAACTGGTCTTGGTAATGATTTTTTTGATCTGACATCAAAAGCAAGGCAGCAAAAGTAAAAATACATAAGTGTGGGACCACATCAAACTAAAATGCTTCTGCACAGCAAAGGAAATCATCAACAAAATGAAAATGCAACCTACCTATGGGAGAAAATACTTGTAGATCCTATACCTGGGAAGGGGTTAATATCATATATATATATATATATATGTTATGTATAATATATATGTATCTATGTATCTCCCCATACTACTCAATAGCAAAAAAAAAAAAATCTGATTAAAAATGGGCAGATCTGAGTAAACATTTTTCCAAAGAAGACATACAGATGGCCAAGAGATACATGTAGATGTGTTCAACATCACTAATCATCAGGGAAATGAAAATCAAAACCATAATGAAAGATCACCTACTACCTGTTAAAATGGTTAGAAGAAATAACAAGTGTTTCCAAAGATGTGGAACTCTTGTATGCTACTGGTGGGAATGTAAATTGGTACAGCTACTATGAAAAACCGTATGGAGGTTCCTCAAAAAATTAAAAATAGAGCTACCATATAACCCAGCAATTCCAATTTGGGGTATTTATCCAAAGAAAATGAAAATATTAACTCAAGGATATATGCACCCCATGTTCACTGCAACATTATTTATAATAGTCAAGCTATAGAAACAACCTCAGTCTATCAATGGATGAATGGATAAAGAAAATATGGCAGATATACACAATGGAATATGATTCAGCCATAAAAAGGAAATCTTGCCATTTGGGACAACATGGATGGACCTTGAGGCTATTATGCTAAGTGAAATAAGTCAGACAGAGAAAGACAAATACCACATAATCTTACTTATACGTGCACTCAAAAAAAAAAAAAAAAAGCAGCAGCAGCTCATAGATACAGAGCACAGGTTAGTGGTTGCCAGAGGCAGGAGGTAGGGAGTGGTCAAAATGGGTGAAAGGGGCAAAAGGTACAAACTTCCCTTTATAAAATAAATGTCATGGGAATTTAACATACAACATTAAGATTGTAGTTAATAATAAATACTATATTGCATATTTGAAAGTTGTTAAAAGAATAGACCTTAAATGCTGCATCACAAGAAAAAATAAATTTTACTAGATTTATTGTGGTGAACATTTTGCAGTATATACCAACACTGAATCATTATGTTGTACATCTGAAACTAATAACGTTACATATCAATTAAACACCAATAAAAAAAGACAGGTATTCAGATCAAAATATGAGTAAGACATTTATAATTATTAGGTTATAAATATAAATTTATAGAATTTAAATTTACAGAATAAAGTTTTAAAATTAAATTTATAGCATTAAGTCCAGGGATTTCTCACTAGGTAAATATTTGCAGAATAAACTGGTTAACTGTTCAAAGTTGGGACCCATTAAATATTAAATACGTTCAGTAGTAATTACATATCTAAATCCCTTATAAATATCCTTTGAAAATATCAAGAAGGCATTTGGTTAAGCAGCTAAAAATAAACTTATTTGTTGGAAGAATACAAATCAAATTTTTAGTAAGTGATAAACATACTTACCCATAGGTTACTCCAGCAATGCTACACTTCTTGAAGTTCATGATATTGCATGTAAGAGTTCCAGTTTTATCAGAAAATAGGTATTTCACCTAAATCAAAGAATAGAGGAAACATACATCAACAATGTAGCTAAGATGCAGAGACCAATAGATCATGCCTCCCCTTCTATATTTTTCAAAATCTCTATTAATTTTATTTTTATTTTATTTTATTATGTTATGTTAGTCACCATACATCATTAGTTTTTGATGTAGTGATCCACAATTCATTGTTTTCGTATAACACCCAGAGCTCCGTGCAGAGCGTGCCCTCTTTAATACCCATTACCAGGATAACCCATCCCCCCACC
Organism: Callorhinus ursinus; assembly: GCF_003265705.2. Classification (NCBI taxonomy): domain Eukaryota; kingdom Metazoa; phylum Chordata; class Mammalia; order Carnivora; family Otariidae; genus Callorhinus; species Callorhinus ursinus. The sequence continues at coordinate 70,985,302 of NW_027397069.1, forward strand.
CCTCCCCTCTAGAACCCTCAGTTTGTGACTAGAGGAGATTATGCTAAGTGAAATAAGTCAAGCAGAGAAAGTCAAAAATCTCTATTAATTGTAAACGGTAAATATCCTTACAGTAAAATATATTTTATAATTATATACAATTATATATTATTATAAAATTAATATATTTTCATGCTTAGACCACTTAAAAACCTTTTCCACTAACCAAGCCTAGAATTGAATTCTGCGGAAATGTGCAAAGGAGGCTTCAGTAACAGCCTGGAGCCCTGTCGATCTATAAGCCTAAGCACTAAGTTCTACCATTAGGCATCTCAAAGACACAGATCACTCTCCAACCTATTCCCACAATCTCATACAGCACTCCAGTCTAGTGTTCAATATATCAAGACAACAAGCTCAAACTTTGGCAACCCTCAAATATTTTTTAGTCACTCCACTCCTAGTTGAATTAGGAAGGCATACCCTGAAACAACACAGAACAAACAAATCTTCCTCCATCACAGTAACAATTAAGATTACATGAAGGCAGCATAGGACTGCTATAGATTATATATAACTTTCTGAGATACAAAATTTTACAGACTTAATACACGAAGCTCTCAATATACAAAGGTGAAAAGATAAAATTTCTGGAGGTCAATTTTGACATAATTAACTGGATGCAAAAGAGATGAACTCCACATGCACAGGTGCTGTGTTCCTCCACACTGCTCTTCCCTCCAGTGGATCACGTGATGGGCAAGAAGGAAAAGAGTTCAAGATCAAAGGAGGATAGTAGCCCAGTTCAAGCTCTGGATACTAACTAGTCATGTGGACTCTAGAAAAGTCACCTCATCCTTCTCGGCCCCGATTTCCACATCTATGAAACAAAGAGTTTGGCCAGAATATACGGAACATCATTTTATGTGTAACATACTGGAAAATTACGTCATGGATTAGTTGAAGGGAGAGTAACTAACAGAATTGTCTCCAGTAAAAATTCCAGTTTCTCAGGCCATGATTGCTGCTGGATGCTGGATGTACTCCAGGAATCACAAGGGGAAGCCATGCTTTATTGTTTTATGGAAGAGGGATTAATACTGTGAATTATTTATTCTGTACTTTTTCTTAATGATACAATATAGGCAAATACACTATGAATTATTTTTAAAGCAATCAAAGGGCTGTCAAGTAAAGGAAAATTATTAATGTTCCTAAAGAAGTCAAATATTACGTAGAAACAAAAATATTAGTAAGGTATGGGTAATTCATGCTCCAACTATAAGTAAGTCTAGGGGTATAAAAAATTCAGTAGAATCAGCCTTCCAATGAAGTGTTTCTTTCTGCCCCTTTTTTTAAAAAATTAAAAGATTATATGAAAATGTTAAAAAATGAAAAATTTCTAATAAGGAATTATCCAGATTTGCTCTCATTCTCCTATTGAATTTTAACTTATCCTTAAGTTCCAACTCAAAACTTTTTGAGCAAGCAAACTTTTCCCATATTCCCAGTTAGGATGAATTATTATCCTGGATACAACTTGAGCACTTTTAATACTTCAATTACTAGGATCCAGTTAATGGGTCCTGAGAACAATGGGATATTGAGCACTATGCTAGACTGACCAAGGCAACCAAAGACCTCATCCCAGACACATCCACACCCTCGAATGGGCTCAAAAGGCTCAAGATGGAAACAGATACCACCATCATTATCATGTCTCTCACTTTACTGCGTTCATAATTGGAGAGACTGTTATGGGGACGTAGAAGAAAGATCAATTAACTTTGCCTGAAAAACTGTAAAAGGGTTCAAAGAGGAGGCAAATTTAGTCTGACATATATACCATCCACCCCCTAGGGCTGTTGGAAGGTTTAAATAAGATGTATAAGATGAAATTATAATCTTTAATTGCAATGCATTCAAAAGAGGGTATTCCTTACAGTAATTTCAACATAAGATGAAGATACAATGCCAAACACAACTCATTAAAGGCAATAGGAGTTTCAAGGGTGATGACAGAAAAGAAACTCGTTCCCTGGAATGCTCCAGAAACAAAATCTAAGAAGTGTGAGAAATTTAATAGATTTATGTCCTTCAAATTAGCTGCCCCATGTTTTGTAAGATTACCCAATACTTGTATATCTGAACCACTGTTTTCACTATCATTTATTCCTGATAAACAATTTTAATGTCCAGAGTAATGTTGCAGTATATTTTTTGTATTATTTTTTTTGCAGGCACCTTCTAGATAATAAAATATATTGATGCCTCAAAAAGGAGGTCAAAGCCAACTAACATTTCTATTTCACAATACTTTCAAACGCTGTATATATAGCTCTTCAGACATCAAAACCATGTTCACAGACAACAATTTTTCTGAAATCTCTCATGGTTCTAGCACTGGTCTCCCCTGATGCTGGAGTCACCACTACCCAAGTTCCCAAAGAGGCTCTCACCTGCCCAAGCTCTTCATTAAGGTTTGATGTCCTGGCCATTGCAGGAGTGTCATTTCCTAGATAATACATGTCTGTGTCCTGAGAGAGAAGGGGTGGAGGGCACTTCAGAAAATATATACCATTAATCCTTTATTTAGACTAATACAGAAAAGAAGCTACAACAGATAACTTAATATTAGTGCTCATTTTTAATTTGGGGGTGAAAGTACAGTGGCTATTAGTATAGAGAAACACTGTGCTAGAGAAATAAAACAAGCAATTTATATACAGAAGGTTTGGTATTGAGATGATCATTGCATGACCTAGACTAACCCATACTTCTGAGGAGCCAATCCCTCCTTCATGGGATTATTGTGAAGATCAAATAAAAATGCACATGAAAGCACCCAGTCTACAAATACTGGCTGCTGAAGTCTAGTGCTTCATGGCATGGCAGTTGCTTTAAAATTACACCTCTCCACTCTTGCACCAGAATCCAAGTTTATGGTCCCCATGACCTTTGACATGCAATGCACACTGAAATAGATACACCTATGAGACCTTTCATGCAGCACTAATTAGACTGTAAAAGCAGGAGCAGAATTTGCAGCCATTTCGTCCCCACTCACCAGGAGGCATGCACCTGCTCAGCTCTCTGTCTCTATGATCTCCCTTAATCCTCACAAGAACCCCTGGAATAAACAGACACCAACGTCCTCCAGTTTCGTAGACTAGGAAGCTGAGGTGTCAGGTAACCAGTCATTGCCATCACCGGCTCAGGGACAGCCTTGCCAGAGATCCCTTGCCAGTTCTCTGGCCAGACCCAATCATAAAGGAACCAGATTTGTCCTTTTCTGGCGGCTCAGCTGAAGGACTGATGCTCTGAGAGAGTATGAGAAAATACTGATTGACGTTGCTCCAGCAGCTCAGCTTTGAGACTGCTGTGATACTCACCCAGTTTATAAAAAGGGCTTGAGTGTATTTCACAACCTCAAGGGTCACCAACAGACTGATGGGAATAAGATTGTTGTATAAGATGATGAACGTCAACAAGTTATATCCAAAATTATCTGAGGTCGTGTCTGTGGACGAAAACCAAAGTACCTGTATCACTTTAGTTCATCTCGTTCAGTTTCCTTCTACCTTATTATTGTGGACTTTTTCTAAAGATGTTCACCAAAAAAGTCTACAGGCTTATGTATAAATTTAGAGATTTGAGTTAAAACAGTTATGGAGCACTTACTATATGGTATGAACTGTGAACACAAAAACTATTAATACAATCTCTTCTAGTAAAGAGCTGGCTTCTAACAGGAGGTTGTAGGGGAGGGGAGTGAGCAGGAGTGAGCAGGAGCAAGCATGCCCCTTCCTGACCATGCAGCAGCATACATCTGCTGAGGAGGAGTTCACAGGGCATTGCTGAAACTAGGAGAGGTTTATTTTAATGGGAAGGCATGGTCACTGAAGGCCATCCAGAAGAACAGAGGCTTTAGTTAAGTTTTGGCAGAAAGAGAGAAGACAGCTAACTAAAAAGGATGCAGAAAAGGGCGCCTGGGTGGCTCAGTCGGTTGAGCGACTGCCTTCGGCTCAGGTCATGATCCTGGAGTCCCCGGATCGAGTCCCGCATCAGGCTCCCTGCTCAGCAGGGAGTCTGCTTCTCCCTCTGACCCTCCCCTCTCCCATGTGCTCTCTCTCTCTCTCATTCTTTCTCTCAAATAAATAAATAAAATCTTTAAAAAAAAAAAGGATGCAGAAAAGAAAACAGGCATGTCAAATGGCTGTAAGGAATATCTACAATCTTACTAAGGTAAGAGTCCATCTGGGATACTCCAAAGAGTTTGTAAGATATAAAAATGTATCAATGGTAGCAGGCAAAAAGAGGGAAGCAGGAAGACTGGAGCCATTTATTGAAGATAACAAAAGAAAATCTTAACAGAAGAGGACCCCTAATGATGGATCAAGACCCCTAGGGGACAGAATCCAAAGCAGAAGTAGGGTCAGCTTAGACAAGAAGAGGAACCAGGAGAGAGAAAAGAGGTACAAGGACAAGTTCTTTCCTGATGATCATGATACCCTGGTTGAAGGAAAGAGTAGTAAGAGCTTAACTTGGCAAGAGGTGAGGAAAGGTTGCAGCAGGCTAAAGGTTTGACTGGTATCAAAGACGCCTCTTGAGGGGAAGTGGTATTGCAAGATAGCAAAAGGCTAGGACTGGAGATTAGTAATTTATAAGGACTTCAAAACACACTTGAGCTTTTCCCCCAGGAAATTAGTCAAATGGTAGTGGTTTGACTCAGCCTGCGAGTTCTGGAGGGTACGATGGCAGCATAAGGGGCTGGTTAAGGGTAACAGGGAGTAGGCACAAGCTAGTCAGTAGTTTCACCTTCCTACCATCCCTTCATTTTCTTCTCTATGGCTTCTGTTTTTCCTGTCGATTGCTTCTTTTCTTTCCGACATGTTACTTTGCAACCTTGTTCCTTTGAACTAAGTAGTTGCTAAATAGGATCTCTAAGCACCAATAGTTAACAAATGTCTCTGAGGTATAATTTCCTTAGGAAGAAATATCTTCCAATTAGAATTATGTATTAAGAAATTTAAAATGTCAGGTTTGAATACATGCCAAAAGCAACTTTGAGTCATCATATATATTATCAATAAGCAGAGCACATTCGGGGAAGACCCTATGTATAAAAGTTCATTCAGCCAAACAAAAACAATCAAGTGGAGATGAGTGAGGACAGAATCTGATAGAAATTAAAGTCAAAGCTCCAACAGTGACAATGTAAATGTGAAGTCTGATGGCTTTTAACAGAGCTACTCCAACTTTTCCATAAGAGAACAAAGCAGACAGCATTATGGATGGGACACAAAAACTATTCTTCCATCATGAATCATACAGCTAGTCCTGGAGTTTGAAATTAGGCAATTTAAATGCCAGCTTCCACAAAACCTGTATACCAAGATTGTGTCAATGCTGTTTATTTACCCAGATCATGACATTTTGAAACTATATATGTACACAAAGATTCAATCTTCATATTTGAAGCTAGACATATCCAAATTTTAAGAACCAAAACCAAGAGTTTTGACTCCACCTACAACTCGAGTCCCAGTCATATTTGTAAAGTGGCAACAATAGTTCTCCTGGGCATTCAAAAGTGTTTGATTTTTCTGCATGAGATAATTAGAAAAGGAAAAAATATTTTATCAGTTTAACCAAAATATATTTAAAGAATAACCAAAACTTCAAAGATTCCAAAGTTTTAAAATTCAGATTTATTTTTTAAAATATTTTGTCATTAAATTTTATTTATTTTTGGAATTGCTATGTAAGGAGATTGGCAAATCTCTCAAAAAAAGGAAGCAATAAAACTGATGAAAATTATCAAAAACAAACATTTAAAGTGCTTGGAAATTGACCACAGTGCATACAAAAAATTCAAAAGCATGTATTCAAAAATTCTACTTAATCTAAGTGGAAACCTTAGGCATTTAAGTCAGAAGCTATTTCCCTCTCCTTTCCCCTTGAGCCATGATGTTTAAATTCTGTTCTGGCTGGGTGGTTGGGACTGACAGCTTGAATCCCCTCTACCCCATGCCCCCAGCTCCATATTGAAGAAATTCTGTCCCAGGGTGAGGCAGGCTGGTACTCTAGAGTAAGGCAGGTTGTCAGGACAGGAACAGCCTGAGGAAGATGACATTATTTGGAACACAGCATGAAAAAAGCCACACCGAGGGCACTGTCAAAACCAATAGAGATTCCAGTGGCTAATAATCAGGGAAGACAAATATCTCACAATACTAGTAGGAGCAAACAAACCAGAAGACTAGCCAAAAGTTAAACAAAGATATCCATGGAAAGAAATGGCCAAAGAAACCTTGGTAAGATCACACTCAACCCTGGTGGTCCAGAAGGTCATGTCCATGCATAAGGCTGTACCTGCTTAGGAGAGACCAGAGAGGGTACTTGTGAGCTACTAGTCCCTGACCGAATGTGGGCAGACTTTAAATTCCCCAAACACTGAAGGCATTCTACAAGCCACACATAAGTCAAACAACCTCTGACCAATCACTGGCTAACCTCTAAGCTATGCTGACCTCTAGGAATCCAGGCTTGAAAATAAAAACAAGGAGAAGAATGATGGCTAATGAAGATAGGGTTTCTTTCTGTGGTGATGAAAATGTTCTAAAGTTAGGTAAGATGTAAAGGTTGCACAATCTGTGAATATACTACAAACCACTATATATCTTAAACTATACATTTGAAAAGCCATAAAAAGTCAGAACATAGAAATAAAACTGAGCAGTAACAGCAGAGGCTATACACTGCAGGAGAAAAGACTTCACAGAATCTTTCCAGGCAAGTCACTAAACAGATAAAAAACAGCAACAAGCTCCAGGAGGAAAAGGAAACAGAATCCAGAACTACCCCAACATATTATCTAAAGCACCCAGTTTTCAACAACAAAGAAATACGAAACTACAAAGAAACAGGAAAAAAAGCAATAGAAACTGCCTTTGAGGGGGGAACCAGATGATGGACCAAAGACTTCAAAGAAGCTGTTATAAATATATTTAAAGAACTAAAAGAAACCATTTAAAGAATTAAAAGAAAGTATGATGACAAAGATTGTTTAATCAGAGAACATTAAGAAAGAGATAAAAGAAAGAACCCAGTGGAAATTATGAAACTGAAAAGTATGATAATTAAAATGAAAAATATCACTAGTGGAGCTGAAGAGTAGATGTGAGCTAGCAGAAGAGAGAAACAAACTTCAGTGTAGATCAACAGAGCTTACCCAATCTCAAAAAGAGAAAGAAAACAAAATAAGGAAAAATTAACAGAGCCTAAGGTCACATTATTTGGACCAACATGTACATAATGGAATTACCAGAAAGAGAAGTGAGTGAAGATGTGGCAGAAACAATATTTGAATAAATAATAGCTGAAAACTTCCCAAATTTGAAGAAAATTATTAACATACACATCCAAAAAGCTCAACAAACTCCAAACAAAACAAACTCGAAAACCAAGGACAATTTTGAAAGCAGCAATAGAAAATGACTCACATACAAGGGGAAAAGTAAGATTAACGGCTGACTTCCCATCAGTACAATGGAGGCCAGAAGGCAGTGGGATGGGATATGCAAAGTACTGAAAGGAAAAGAACATAACCAAGAATTCTACAAGAATCCTGTATCAACAAAACTGTGCTTCAAAAACCAAGGAGAAATTAACACATTCCAAGATAAAAACAGAGAATTTGTTGCTCTCCAATCTGCCTTACAAGAAATTCTCCAGGATGAAAGGAAATGACACCAGACAGGAATTGAATCCACATAAACAAAGGATATCAGTAAAGGTAATAACACAACAGGTACTTATAAAAGACAATTACATATTTTTTATCCTTTCTTTTGGACTTAAAAAAACATGGCAAAAATGATTATAAAAGTGCATCACTGGCCTTATACACAGCTGTAATATATATATATATGACAGCCCAAAGGAATGAGAGGATAAAGCTACATGAAGCAAAGAAATAACACAAGCTGGTAACTCAAATCTGTGGAAGAGATGAAGAGTACTAGAAATGGTAAATAAGTAGGTTCATGTAAAACAACTCTGTAAGTGTATTTTCTTTTTGCTTAATCAATATTAAATAATATAAAGCAACAATTATAACACTGGATTACTGGGTTGATAACATAGACGTAATATATATGATAATAGCACAACGCAGGGCGAGAAATGAATCTATACTGGAGTAAAATTTCTGTATTTTACTGGAATTTAGTATTAATCTGAAGCAAATGCTGATTAACTAAGACATTTATTGTAATCCCTAGAGCAACCACTAAGAAAATAACTCAAAAAATAGTTAAAAATACAATCATTTGAATATAAAACAATCCCCACATGTGTCCATCCTTCATTTCATCACATGACTCCTAATCTTTCAAGAAGGCTGGCCTTTTATAGACTAGCCAAAAGAATGAAGGATGGCATGGCCACCACACATAAACCACACTTGTAAGGGTTTTCCAAAGTGGTTCCGTTCTACTTCAACAAGCACTCCATCCTGACACTTACCCATCTTCTTGATGTACCAGTTCTTTCCACCTTGAGACCCATTCCAGTACAGGGCCCCCACTGAGCTCACCAAGGCCATGACCAAGAGGATGCCAAACAACACCAGGATCTGCACATTAGTCACTTTTTCAACATTCGATCTTTTGAGGGGTGCTTTTGTGGAATTCTATACAACAGCATTGAAAAATGTGTAAGAGCCACAGAACAGGCTTGGGGTTAAGGAGTGGGGAGAAAAGGAGGTAAGTTAACCAAATTCAACAAGTAAAAATAAAAGACTGTATTTTTGCCAAATAACCAATGAAATTAAAAAGTGTACCATACTCCTGAATCAACAGCTAGTTTTAAATAATAACACATTTTGACTCACAATTCAATCTGTACTTATGATTACATTTTAGTATAAAATGAGCTACTTTTGCAATCTTAGAAAACAAGTTCTAAATCACTTAAAATCAGTTTAAAAGAAATCAAGATGTCATTAATTCAAGAGAAACTTAAAGATTCTGTACCATAAAAATCTAGACTGAATCTTCAAGGTAATAATAGAGCTCTATAATTAATATACAAAGAACTATTTTTGCAGTATATATTTTCCCCTCAAAATTGAGGAAAAAAAGACATACACAGACACATACACATCCAAAATGCAAAATAGGTGTAGACATCAATAGGTGTCAAAATAAATGAATGGACAGAGTTCATTTGGAAAACTGAACAAGAAAAAAGCAGGAAAGTCAGGAAAGCTCTAGTGGCCGTGAGAAATCTGAGTGCAGTCTTGAGTCATAAACAGAATGTAGACAGGAAAGTAAAACAAAAGTGGAATACAGCCTAGCAATCTATAAACATGCATGGTCTGATTTCTCACTGCAGGTGGGGAAACCATTCCAGCTCGAACAGAAGCCAGTGTTGGCAAGTGAGTTCAGAAAGATTCATTAAAGCCAGATTCAAGGACCTCTACACATAGGTGAAAAATTTGGAACTATATTCTCTCAGCATTGGAAAAGTCAATAGAACTATTTGCACCAGACATTTATGCACCTGAAGTCATTTTACTAAAAATGTTCTGATTGTAATTGTGGTGGGAAAAATAATGGTTTCCCCAATGACGTCCATGCCCTGATACCTGGACCCTGTAAATACATTATTTTATGTGATAAAAGGGGTTTTGCTTACATGATTAAATTAAAGATATGACTGGGATGTCTGGGTGGCTCAGGTGGTTGAGTGTCTGACTCTTAGTTTTGGCTCAGGTCATGATCTCAGGATCCTGGGATCTTGCAAGCCCTGTTTTGGGCTCCACACTCAGCATGGAGTTTGCTTGTCCCTCTCCCTCTGCTCTCCTCCCCCACCCCTGACTGTCTCTCTCTCTCTCTCATAAATAAAAAAGCTTAAATTTTAAAAAATTAAGGCTATGACTTGGGGAAATATTCTTGGATTATACAAGTAGGTCCAGTTTAATCACATCGGCCCTTAAAAACAGAAAATGAAGAGATCTTTTCCTGGCTACAGTCAGAGGGAAATGTGACTACACAAGAATAGCCCAAGAAATGCAATACTGCCAACTGTGACAATGGAAAAAGGGGCTCATGAGCCAAGAAATTTGGGCAGCGCTAGAAGGCAGGAAAAGGCAAGGAACAGATTCTCCTCTAGAACCCCCTAGAGTGTACTAGAAAGGAATGCTACCCTGCAGCCTTCGTGACATGGATGAGACCCATACCAGACTTCTGACCTACAGAACTGTAACATGACAACTTCGTGTTACTTTAAGCTACTAAATTTGTATAATTTGTTATGGCAGCAATAGGAAACTAATACAGTAACCCAGAAGATGTTAATAATCCATTCCTGGAGGTGAGCAGAGCCTGGGTTAGACCGGAAGCCAGGAATTAGATAGGGGCAGATGGACACAGGAGCTTCAGTCTACAGGTCTCCCTCCATGAGTCACAAGCTTGGTCTCTCTACTGGCAACACCGATTTGCAAAAATCAGGTGATCTGAAAGCTTGAAAGGCATTAACTGGCCATAAAAATGGTGCATTATACAAAACTTAAGTCAGCACTCTTCACTGTTTTCATCTGATCTTTAAAAGAGTTAGGATGAAAATGTCTCCAAAAAGAAGAATATGAATAAAACCACAACATAAAAATAAAATCAAATGAAAACAGAGAGCAATTCATCCCTAAGTTCCCTAGAGAAGCTCATACCACATCACTGAAATGGTTACCTGAATTCTATCACCAAACCCACAAATACTACCATCATGGCCTGGTTTTCTGCAGGGTAGGGAGGTAGGGAATCAGTTTACTGGCCGTTTTGAAATGTTTCAGTATTTAAACAGCACAGCAACAACTTCCTTTATATTTTCTTTTCTCCCTTTCACTTCAGTTCTCTGAATTGTCCTTTACAGACTTAAAAAAAAAAAAGTCCTTTAAATTTCTAAATGGAAATCTATTAGTGAAGGCTGACCCATTGATCAAATCCCATCTACAGGTTGATGGGGACAACATATCACCTCTGGTCTTACGGAAGAAGCCAACAGACCAGTTCCAAGACTGTCTATCCCCATCTTTTAAAACTCATGATCTTATCATTCTGAACATTCACTGGAGCACAGGGAGAAAAAAAATTTACAATAAGCATCATTTCTATGACTCCATTAGTTTATTGGCTTCTGATTTTTTCCAATGGTTCAGTTGTGGCCAATTAACAGGGTTAGGAAAAGTTTTCTTTCATCCAGTACAAGAGCGCCAAACTTCATCACACACACTTTGTGGAAAGTCAGGCTCTGCCTATTCACTCCCACTCCCTGAACATTTCAACTTACAATGATGAGCTTGTAGTGTTAAATTCTGACTAGCATTTTAAACTCTTCCATAAAATTCTTAGAAAATACTTCTGCTTTTGAACAATGGAGTTCTTAATAGAAATAAGCATCTTTCAACTAACATCTTTCATGAAGATGTTAGTGATTATGTGAATCTATACACATGTTAAAACACATAGAATTGTAGAGCAAAAAAGTTATTTTTATGGTTTGTTAATTCAACAAAATTTTAATAGTGATAAAAATAATAAAAACTTGAATTAAGTGGCTATATATAATTCCAGAACCATCTCTATTGTCATTTACATTTCTTAGAATGTTTTGCTATTAAAAACAACTATGAAACTAGTGCTGATAAATGTATTTAATAAAAATTTTACTTATAGGGCACCTGGGTGGCTCAGTTGGTTAGGCGACTGCCTTCAGCTCAGGTCATGATCCTGGAGTCCCCGGATCAAGTCCGGCATCGGGCTCCCTGCTCAGCGGGGAGTCTGCTTCTCCCTCTGACCCTCCCCCCCTCATGCTCTCTATCTCATTCTCTCTCTCAAATAAATAAATAAATAAATCTAAAAAAAATTTTACTTACAGTAGTTTAAAAAAAAGCCAAAATGTCAGAGTTTGAAAAGCTTATAATTGACCTGAATTTTATATACTTTCTGCTCTCCTAAGAAAGTAGTCAGTAGAGTAACTAGTGAGAACATGGACTCAGGAGCCAAACTGCATAGGTTTGAATCCCAAATCTCTCTCTTACTGGGTGAGTGTGTAACTTCAGTAACTATTAGACACTGGGTCTCATTGTCCTCATCTAGAAAATGGGCACAATAATAGTATCTTCCTCATAGGGCCATTATGAGGAATAAATGAGTTAATACATGCAAATTGCTTAGAACAATGCATGTGGGCACTAAGTATTTGCTGTAATTAATGTGATGATACCTCCTTCCCATTAAATCAACCAATAGAAATAGTAATATTGAAAATATTTCCACATGTAACTACACTGAACTTGAAACAAGGGAACTCTGAAGAGAAGACACTGAGGCAAGATTTACAGAGCAAACAAAAAAGTAGAAGAACCCTAAAGTAATTGTGTTTCCCCTCTGTGGTCAAGCAGCACAAGTCCACACAAAAAAATGTTATTTCACAAATAAGATGGCTTCCAGCTATAGGTGTTATATTATATTCCTCTTGAAAGCTAATTATTTTTACTTGTTGTTGCAGTCCTAAAGGCACAGCAAGTCTAGTGCAGATGTTTCTGGGTCTTTCCACCATTCTGTACTAGAACACTCAATACATAATAAGCCTTGCACGGGCTTATCACACGTAGGTGCAAGGAGAAGCGCCTGTCTCACTCACAAGAGCAAACTTCATGAGGTAACTGTGCACACCTTGCTCACTGAAAAGATGATAAGATCATTTTTAGGTATAACTCGATGATCTCTTACACCTTAGCTACAAAACTGTATTACCAATGTCACCCTGAAAAAAACAACTGGTATACAAGGAATCTTGGAGGGTGGTTAAATTTGTAATATGCACAATCTAAAAACAGGTGTTGGGGTCCCATCTAAATATGAGCTAAGTCTTTGTCATCTCTGCCTCTTTATCATAAAAACAGAAGTGATCTGTGGTCAGTAGAGCTCCCAGTGTTAGGTGTGGCTGCTGGCACTGGACTGGGAAGTCAGAGGATACTTAGTAGGTAGTGGAGCACTAAACCATTCATCAAAGTAAAGTCTCCACATAACAGGCTATTCAGAACTAACAAACTTTAAACTTTCTAATCAGTTCTGAACCGGTGAGGACCTAGCAGGAAGGACAGATAAAACACATCTCAGATACACTGGATAATCTTGATCCATCCAAGAGGGGCCTCAGCATTCACCAACTATTTGTTCTCTCAGCTGCCATGGATCCCCACCCTCGTGCACACACTCCCACTGCAGCCATTCCAACACACCCTAGCATCCCAGGGACAAAACTTTCCCATGTCCTCATCCTCCTTTGGGAGCTTTTCTTACCCAGCTGAGGGCACTGCTTCCCTGAAGCCCCTCAAAGCAGAGGATGCTCCAGTGAAGACTCACATGCCTTGGAATCTGAAGCCAATAGTACTTCTGACCCTTATGACTCAAATGCCATGTTAAAACACTCACCTGTGAAACTCATGCCATTTGGCTACACTGTCTTCTGCCTCTTCCCTCAACAAATCCACCAACCTCTCAGGCACGTCCCTCACTCTCTAAAGAGGTGAGCAGTTGGCTTATGGCATCCATCTTGGCCCCAGCCCTGCCATTATCCTGTCTTCAAAATCACAGCACAGAGCACCAGATGCATTATCTCTCAGTCCTCACTACATACTGATCAGCTGGTTGAGCGGCAACTGCAACAGTCTTCAATGTCACGAGACTCTGAAGCCTTATCATGCCCACCATCTCCTCCACTCCCTGCCACCCCGTCTCCATTGCATTTCTCAGCTGGGGTGGACATGGGGTCTATCACCTCATCTGTTCTAATCAATATTTAACTCTCTCCTCCTCCATCATCTGACCTCAAACAGTCAGCCAACACAAGAGTCCCCCCCCCCATCTAAAATGGGTTTCTAGTATCTAGTCAACTAACAGCCCCAATCCTGGGTTGCTTGGCCTTTCTGTAGACACCTAGAGCACTTTGTAATGATAATACTACAGCAATTCTCACTCTACCTGGTAATTCTGTATTACTCCTTAGTCTTTGTAGCTCCCAGAGGGTGAGCTGGACCTTTCACTATTGTATCCACACAGCCTACTTCAAGACTTGGTGCATGGTGGCCACTGAATAATTTTGAACTAAGAAATACAGTCATATACATGCTTTGGAAGTGATACAAAAGAACAGACAAGCTGAAAGCTGATTCTTGCGAACAGCAACCATTCGCAAAATAAGATCCAAAAGATATCAAAGAAATATAAGAAATGACACACTGGGACACTGATTTATACAGAATTTCAAAAGCTGTCTGGCAAAATACACCATAATACAAATGCAGGCTGCTGTAAATTCACAAATACTTTGAAAATCATTAACAGGGAGAAAGAGTAAAATCATTTTAACTTAATTCTTTTGGTGTATGAAGAATAAATATTAGTTCAAAAATAACTGATTTTAAATTGCCAAGGATTTAATTTAAAGTACAATTTACTATTAAATCCTAATTCATGGGGTGAGGAAGAGAAGTAGAGATATAAGAAAATTAGAATGAATCTCTGCTTAAGTCCAGAAGATAAAATAAGTTAGAACAGATCATCCCCCTAATCTGGAAAAAACAAAGACCATCGATATTTCAAGCAAGAGGTAACAAACATCTGAGAAAATAACGGAAATCCAGGAAAAACTACCCAAGGAACCAGAAATAAAAGGTACTTCCTTTCTAAATTTAGGTTCACAAATTCGAGGCCCTAAATGCAACATTTGCATTTGCACTCTCTACTCCATAAAAGTGGACAGAAAAAAAAAGACTGAAATCAGCATTGTTTTTCAGCATAGAAATGTTTTACCTGCATGAGTTTGGTGTCGTGTCCAGTATAAACAACTATGCCAAAGACCCACTGAGTATTTCTAAGCTGTGTACCTCTTAATAAGATCTGGTCAGGCCCAAGGGGAACAGGGCTAAAAATAAGAAACAACATTTATATTTAATGATAGTTTGACAAATAAGCATGAGCTTTCCCCCTTAAACATAAACACACAATTAATCAATTAATTCGATTGTTTCTTTTATTCAAATTTGAACTATTTCACTGAGAGGAGCAATGAAAGTTACCACTGCCTTCATCTACAAAAAAAAGAAAAAAGAGATCCACAAAAAAGTTTTATCCTATCCATTCATCACTACAAGAAAACTATGTATTTTTCTTATAAAATGTTAGAGGGAATTGTATTCTCTTAAAACCCGGGCATGAAACTATACACCCAAAAAGGAAATTGCTAAAATAACCAGAAGCTTATTCATTGGGAAACCCAGTTTATTTTACAGACTCTAAAGCTAGAATATCAAATTTGTCAAGGATGACTTAATGGTTAAATAAAAGGCTAAGTGATAATGTAGAAATTCAAAAGGGGGAGCCGACTGAATGTCTCTGCATGCTAAATGAAAACCAAGAAAGCAGTCACAGTTGTGATAGTTATTTTGGGTTGATTCCCACGATTAGGTCCTTCCCTCTGAGTCTGTTCAAAATACAAATGTGGGAAGCATCGGTAAGGAGCATGCAGATTAAAGATGAGCAGAAGGGAGAAACTGCACCCCAACATGATGACAAAAATGACTCTCCAACAATCAAACAAATGCCAAGAGGACAAAGACAACGGAATATAGACAACAGGGCAGTGAATATCCTAAAGGAAGAGTAATTGCTGTTCCTTCCACTTGATAAGAACAAATCCTACTTAGAAGAATGCTAGTCAAAAAAAAAAAAAAAAAAGGATGTTTCTCTAATAAATAGATTAGCCCTTATACACCTGATATGCTTCCCTTCTGCTCTTCTGGACAATTTTATGCAGCCCAAACCACCTCTCCTTCCTGGTAAGTAAGACACACAGAAAAACAGCCAGTACTTTTAATCTCATTTCAGACCCTGGGGCTGTTTTTCTTGACAAAAATCAGTTCTTTCCTTAAACTTAAGGGAAGGAAGGTTTATATTGACTGAAATTGTGCTTCAGGAAAAGCTCAGTCTCTCATATCTAAGCTAAACATAAGAAATCTCATGGTTTAAAATATTTCAAAACCAAAAAAACAAGCTGATATTTTACCAATTCCAGTAATTCTTAGTCCCATTTAAGAACAAAAAAATAAAATAAAATAAAAACTAAGAAAAGCAAAAGTGATACCTTTTCCCATCTATGTGCAAGTTTCCAGTGAAGTCATAGAGATGGCGGTTGGGTCCTTCACATTCTATAGTTCCAGATAACTTCATCAATACTTCCCTTGTTTGCATGTCAGCAGTGTGACTCAGACCCTAAAATGTTAAACCAAAAGAGGAAACTGAATACAATCTTCCAGGTTTGGGGACAACATTCAGCATCCCCATTGTTAATCCAAAGGAAATAATGAATCATCTAAAATGGAGTCACTGGGGAGGCTAACAAATCAAGCTACCAGCCCCTCAAGATAGACTTCCCAGGCAGCCTTTGCCATAGCGACCTAATGCAAAAGTTTCCAAAGAATTCAATGAAGTGCAGGGTTAAGATTCTCCCATTGTGCTGGGAAGATCCATGTTCAAGTAACCACATACTCAAGCACCTTGCAGAGAGCACTCTATTAGCTCACTTTAATATGTCATAAAAACAGAATAAAGCATTCTTTCAATATAATGTTTCATTAGTGTTATATCTAGTACTCAGCAACACTTCTTTAAACAGAAAAAAAAATACCCTACTTAAATCAAATATCTAAGATAGAAAAGAAAGACAGGCGGATAGAATTATCAAATTCAACTTTATGCAACAGAAAATTTGAGTATCAAATGCTTAAAGTTTGTGTTACAGTAAAGACCATTTTTCATTCTAGAATTAAAATATATGGTAAGAACAACTTTGAGGCATAGAAATTTTGTATCTGATGTATTACTTTCTAGAATTAAAGTGTCAGTTAAAACAACCATGTCAAGTAAGGTACCCAGAGCTTGCCTACTGCATCTCTCCATATAGAAGATGCCCTTTCCACCATGTGGCTCAACCTAACTGGCAGGATATCTTTCCACCTGCACTAACAGACATAGATCTAAAATATAAATTAAGGCAAGATACCCTTCATGATCCATACCTGGATGAAGCTCACTTTTTCTAACTCCACTGTCTCTCTCAAGGGGTTCCCTTCATAATAAAAGCCAAGTTCTTCCCATGGGTTCCATTAGGGTTAAGGCATAACCCTATCTAGCAGAACATTTTTCTCTAGAAAATACACTGATTGGTATAGTGAATCAAATTTGCAATTTGGGTCTCCATGACAACACAAGTCATAAAAGATTACTTTACCTGACGTATTTTAAGGTTCGTCTCCCCATCTAGATTAGCTGTTTCAACATAACACATTGCCTGAGGTTCACTATGGAGAGAGAAATTTAAAAAGCCAAAGTTTAGTAAGATCCCCTCCACAAATTCACAGCTCATAAAGTCTCTACCATGGAAACTGTGTCTGCTGACTGGCCCTTCAACCACTTTAGTCCTAACTGACCAGAAAGACACTCCTCTTTGAGGCTCAACACCAACACAAAGGTGTTTGCCCAATGATCCATACTTACAGACCCCACATAATGCTGCTTGACCTTAAGTAGCAGAAATAACTGAAGTAGAATGAGAAGAGGACTTGTAGATTAAGGGAAACACAATATGTTCCAGCGAAGACCCCACCACTGTGTTTGGATGACCCTTAGAGTCTGAGTATTGGCCTGCTCCTGACCAAAAGAGCCACCCTAGACACAGCCAGTACAAACACAGCTTTTGAAGAACATTACAGCCAGAGTTCACCAATCAAGTTTGGCAAGCCTTTTCTTCCCTGTACCTTTTACTATGTCAACAGGTAACTTTTTAATCAAAACATCCAATTTTAAGGACAGAACACTCAAAGAATAACAATAAGCATGGCAGGG
Source organism: Callorhinus ursinus (assembly GCF_003265705.2). NCBI lineage: Eukaryota > Metazoa > Chordata > Mammalia > Carnivora > Otariidae > Callorhinus > Callorhinus ursinus. Next base: position 71,003,253 of record NW_027397069.1, read on the forward strand.
CTGCCTGGGTGGCTCAGTTGGTTAAGCGTCTGCCTTTGGCTCTAGTCATGATCCATGGTCCTGGGATCCAGCCCTGTCAGGCTTCCTGCTCAGTGGGGAAACTGCTTCTCCCTCTCCCTCTGCCCCTCCCCCTGCTCGTGCTCTCTCTCTCTCAAATAAATAAATAAAATCTTAAAAACAAAAAACAATAATCCTGGTAGATACTGTATTCCTATTTCTAATCATTGGGGTTAGCTGCATAGTTAGTGGTCAAGAGAATGGAATCTGCAACCCACTGGCTAAGTTAAAATCTCCTACTGCTACCTTTGTGAGCTGTGTGGACTTAGAAGTTGCTTAATCTCTGTTTCTGTGTTTTCTCATGTATGAAGTAGGGATACCAAGGGTTTGGGGGAAGATTAAATGGGATAATGTACTCAGTAGACTGCTTAGCATAATGTACAGACTCAAACAGGAATGAGCATCCTAGAAATATGTTGTCAGCTCAGACAAACCATCTCATATTAAAACCAGGTTTTTTGAGGGTTACGGTGAAAATTCATACCCCAAACTGTCAAGTGATCCACATTTCCCTATTTCTCTTGTTACCAATCAATAGGGACAAATATGAGTCCTGCCCTATATATATGGTGCTCTTCCTTCTCTATGGGCCTGGGATCCTATTTTTAAACATTTTATCTCGAGCAGAAAATTGATGCTAAGGCTTAGAATCCAATGTATGATCAAATCCAATAAAAGCAACACTGTCTGCATTCAAAGAAAATGCCAACAGTGTATCTAGGATTCCCTGCAGCACATAAAACATAGAAGTTTCAGTCTTATCATAGAATTAAACTTGAACTCATGAAAAGGAGTTTATTTATATCCTAATTGTAGCAGTCCATCTTTGATATATACTTTTATGTATCAAACCAAGGAAAAGTCAAGGACTGCATGGTCCATTATTCATGTCACTTAGTGACTGGTGATACCTTTCCAGCATGAAACTACCTGGAGAACATGACAGTGGCACTTGGGCAGATAGGGGGACACAACATGGACGAATGAAGGGGCAACACCAACTGCAGGTCATGTCTATGCTGTGAACGTGGGCCAGATCTCTGAGCACCTAGTAAAGGAGGCCCTGGCTCTACGGGAAGACTCCCTGGACCCACCAGGAGACTGGTTCTCAAGCCTCAGAGAGGCTGCAATCTTCGTGTTATTAACGGAATCACTCCACTGCTCTGGAGCATCTCCTATGAATACGAAATAGCCCAGAACTGCTATGAGACTAAAATGAAGCAATACATCTAAAAGAATTCTACAAAAGTACAAGGGAATGAGGGGAGAAAGAAAATTTAGGATTAAGGCAGGAACAAAAAAAGGCAAATGACAAGTAACTGAAGAAGAGGCTGGAGAGAGAAGGCTGGTGCCTCCGGGGGTGGAAGGGAAAGGGTGGCTTGTGATTCCTGTAGTCACCACTTTATGCTTTATTGTTCACATTTATTTCAAACAATGTGCCCACTTGCACACCTGACCTGGAGGATAGCAGGGCCATGTCTGCTGGGAGGTACTGCCCATTGATGACCTTCACAATGTCTCCCACCGCCACCTAGAAAACCAGGGACAAGGACAGAGAAGCATGAAAGACAGGAAAGCACAAACAGTCATTAAGGTGGTTAAATATTTGAAGAAAAAATTACTATATAATTATGCCATGAAGCTTAAGACAGAAGCCCAAATTATTTTCCTTGACAAGAACAGAACAAAAATCTTTCGGTACAAATGGTAATATTGCCTTTCTGCAGTGATGCCAAATGAAAAAAAAAATAAAACATAAAAGGAGAGTAAGAAAAGAGAAGAGTCAGAACTATCAAGGTCTCATTTTCTTTCAATTATTCCATCCACTTGCTAATTCCACTCTTGCACTCTGGTACAATCCCACAGCTGTACATAGTAGGGGAGAATAGTTAAATATACAGGTCCAGAGCCAGCCAGAATGCTGGGCTCAAATCCCCTGGCTGGATTCCTTGCTAGACCTGAGTAACCCGGAGCAAGTTATGTAAACTCTGTGTGCATCAGTCTTCACATCTATATATATAATGGGGTTGAGAGCACATATATCATGGGGTTATTGCAAGGATCAACTGAGTTAATAAATTTTCTCCATTTTACAAATGGGGAAACTGAGGTTCAAAGAAAAATAACTTGATCAAGGTCACATAGACAGTGAGTGTTAGACCCAAGATTCAAAACTGAGCAACTGGCCAGTGGTCTGATTACAAAGCAATACTGATTTCACCCATGAACAGTGCATCTAAGAGGTCCCCTGGAAACATACCACTTAAAACAGAGATTTGTGTAGCTCAAGAACTTCAACAAAAAAAGAGTCACAGCCAAAGTCAGAGACCACCTAGGGTGATAGATTCCACCAGACACAAGACCCCAAGCTAAAGAAAAAGGCCTTAATCTGCTGACCATGGGGCACCATGGCCAAGGGTTTGTATACCCTTTAAATGAGGTCACAGAAACACCCAGCTGGGTAGAATATGGACTTTCAAGTCAGGCAGGCTGAGGTTCAGATCCGAGCTTCACAGACACACTAGCCCTGGGATCTTGGCAAGTTCTTCACCTCGGTGAGCTCTAGCATCCTCACTTATAAAATGGAGAAAGATCAACACCTACCTTGTAGGGCTGATGCAATGATTAAGAAAGTATATGCAAGTGCCAGGCCTGAAACAGGCATGTGCTAGTCTCTACCAGCAGGAGTGCAACCAAATGGACACTATGAGGATGAAAGTCAGACAGGCCACGATTCTCAGACAGCACAAGAACAAAGGCTATTCTCAGCACACGTGAGTAAGTTCAAAACGCAAAATGGGCACTATGCCTTACTTCTTATTCTAATGCACATTACTGTTCTCTTAGAAATCAAGAATTTCAAACAGAATACTTCTGAAATATTTATGAAACTAATATTTATGAAAGACTCCTGGATCTTGTGAACTAGGAGAATGACCCTGGCAGGGGCCTATATTTAACTTTTTTTTTTTTTAAGATTTTACTTATTTATTCATGAGACACAGAGAGAGAGAGAGAGAGAGAGAGGCAGAGGGAGAAGCAGGCTCCAGCCTGATGCGGGACCCAACCCCAGGACTCTGGGATCATGACCTGAGCCGAAGGCAGACACTTAACCATCTGAGTCACCCAGGCGCCCAATATATTGAACTTTTTATTAGGAAAAAGGAGGGTTTACTAAAAACATGTCCTGCTAGTGTTTTGAGTCAAAGCACTATCCAAGCATGTGGGGAAGTAAGGAATCAGGCCCAATGTGTGTGTGGGGGGGGGGGGGTAAAAATTAAATTCCAGAACCACTGTATATTTGAAGTTAGTATCAACGTAAAGCCAAAAGGAAGGCCTACATGTATATTCTATATTCCACAATAAAGAGAATACCAAAGAACAGGTACTACTGAGCTATTTTAACAACCATCAGTACAACAGCAAGGAATGCTTATGAAAATTGAAAAAGTTCCTAAATGTAAAAGTATTTTATAAAAGTATTTTAATTATGTAGAAACAAATCAGAAGAAGCTATTAGTTAGAAACTAGAAAGGAAAATTGGTCATGTTTTCAAAAGAAAAAAGGCGGTGGATTTTTTCTTAATTCAGTGGGAGGACAAGGGAAATTATGGTTTTCTCCCATCTTAGTTATTTAAATAAAGAAACATTCATATCCCAGTAACAAAGTACTAAGAAGTCCCATGCACATGGAAAACTACTTAAGTTGGAAATGTGTTTGAAAATGGTTTTCTATTTGGCGTTTATGCATGATTGTCCCTTGAGTGTGTCAAGTTTCCCAAATGAGAATTCTTAAGGTGAGAAAGAGCCCCCTCTAGATCCCTGAATCCACTCTAGCCTCAGAGGATTCCTCAAGCTTCTTAATTTTGAAGAATAAGCTCAAAGGCCTTCTCAAAGTCAACCAAAGCTATTGAGTTGCACCGAAGAGCTGCCTCCCAGCATTCTATTCTGCTACAGCCCAGGGGATTGCCAACTCAAGCTCAGCATTTCAGATTAGAGTTGTATTGCTTTGGGAAGCTTAAAGAGAGCCAGGTCCACCTTGCCTGACATCTCTGGCATTTGGTACCTCTTATCGCCTATCTTGTCCCATGTTTTCATCATTGTTCCTTGAGCCACTCATCCTCATCTTTGTTCTGAGCTGCTCTGCAGATGTGCCTGAATTTCCTTCCCATACAACTGAGACTTTCATCCAGTTCCCTCTGTCTTGAACAGCATTTCCCTCTTAAAATAATTACCTCTCATTCATCCTTCAAAAGAACACCAGAACATCACATGAGGGATGTCTTTGCTCATCTGAATTAATGGGTCTAGATAGACTGATCATCCATCCCTCCCATATGTTCCAGAAGCACCTGAAGCATGCCCCTACACAGAGCTCAGCACTAACACTGCATTCTATCCAGCTGCCTGGCCCTCCCATGACACCCGTGGTTCGGGGCCAGCAGCGTTAGCCTCACCTGGGAACTTGTTACAAATGCAAATTCTAGGGCCCAGTGGAATTCCCAAAACGGAAATTCTGAGAGTGCAGCCTGTGCGGCACTCAGTGTTAGACCAGCCAGGCAAGCGGACTGATGCCCACTGAAGGCTGAGAATCATGGTAGGCAGCTTCTTAAGGGCAGGGGCCATGCTTTATTCTTACTTGCATCCCCAATGCCTAACACCATCTCTGGGACATCCTAAGAGCTCCATTTAAACAAACAAAAGCATTTTAATTGAAATAAATATATTTGCAGTAAAGCATATAACATGTATTTGGTTTGGGATTTTTTTTTTTTTAACTTCAAATGTGTGTAGGAAATGGTAAGGAACTTTAGGAGTCTGTGAGGCCATCAACTCCTGGACCCAGAATTCAGAGATCATCTCTCCATTTACTGTTTCAAGCAGTGCAAACATCCCAAATCCAAATCATTCCTCACTCCAGCCACTGTTCCGAGCTT